>NC_042997.1:37493225-37595725 GCF_006345805.1 Octopus sinensis
GAGCATTGATCGACACTGGGCTTCATACAAGATATATCCTGCTTGATTATAAAATTAGGACTGTCGGTAAATGTTGAGCCTGAGCGGCAAAAGATTAAACAAAATGCATAATGAAGAATATGAATGCAATGTAACACAAGAGGCAACAAAAGCTGATACGTAGTTTGAAAACAATTGGCATCCAATAGACGTATCTTCCTGCTGTAGATAGGGAAAAAACTATTATAATATCGATAACAATTACGTATATGGAAAGATGTGTTTATTTCTAATGATGACCAAATGTTTCTGCGTTAGCGATTATAGTCTTGTTTGTGGAAGCAAAACAAACGTAGATATGTGTAAACATGCATATAAATATTTCCGTCAGCAATCAATTATATTAAGAGTTTTCTTGCCATCTTACTATTTTACAATGTTATGCTAGTGTGGGTGTTGACACGAAATAAAATTTGAGACCTAGCATATTTAGCGAATATAACGCCCTCATACATATGTACATACACGCACAAACATACACACCCATATATATATATGCCATGAAGATATAGCTTTGTATTGTTAGCTTCTCGACATGAGGTGATTTAGTTTCTCAACAATACCTGTTAAGATGATGCCTACCTAATAAGCACTCTATCTGCCGGAAGCAGCAGTAAAATCTTTCAATTATTATACTCCACAATTTAAAATGTGAGATGCACACATTGGATAACGCAATATATGCCGTCTGATTGCAGGATGTGTTGGGCAGCCGGAAAGACGTAATGAGCGATTGCATAACTGTTATTGGCGACTGGAAATATGTAATGGGACTTCAATTATTAATCTGCTAAATGCGATTTCACCTACAACTAAACAGAAATACCGATAACATAAGTAAATTATATTTGTAATACGATCTTGTAAATGAATACAATTATGCTAGAAAATATGAAAGAAATGTTTAAAGAAGCAAAAGGTAAAGTCATCATAATCAACCCAGAAGAAATTCGTCCACAGCCTACCAAAAAAGCAGTCGTGTGCTAGCGAACAGGAAAATTTAACGGGAAAATCCAATCGATCCCAGAAAAGGAAATGGCAAAAGTATATTAGAACGAGATAGATACACTGAATTGATAAAAAAAAAAAAGAATGAACACAGTGAGTTTATTCTTACCACTACGTTAATTCGACAATTAATTAGTGTAATGCACCGTATGATGATGGTTGCCAAGGCCGGCATAAGGTTTTTTTTTTATTTGGGTATGATGTGTGCGCGTGTACGTATGTTTGTGTATAAAGGTGTATATATGTATTGATTAATCAATTGTTATATTTTACTAAACCTTTTAAAAAATTTTAATTTATGCAAAACGGCGGGAACTTGGTTCTCAACCCAACACACACCACACAACACACACACACACACACACCACCACACACGGCGGCGGAATGCAGTGGTATTTCGTCGTCGTTACGTTCTGAGTTCAAATTCCGCCGAGGTCGACTTTGCCTTTCATCTTTCGGGGTCGATAAATAAAAGTACCAGTTTCGCACTGGGGTCGATGTAATCGACTTAATCCTTTGTTTGTCCTCTCTATGTTTAACCCCTTGTGGGCAATAAAGAAATAATAAATATAATATATAATATATATATATATATATATATATATATATATATATATATATTTAAAAATTAAGGGTAGAAATTGATATTAGTCAATTAAAACCAGTGGTCTAGCACATTAAAAAGAATCCGAAGATTAAAATATTTTATATACCAATTAAGGACTGAACACGAAAAGGTGGACAGTCAACATGCTAGATATAGACGTCAATCGCCATCTCCACAAGGATTATGTTCTCAAATAAAAATAAAATTCACCACGACCTAAGGTCGTGCTGAATTTTATTTTTATTTGAGAACATAATCCTTGTGGAGAATGGCGATTTGACGTCTATATCTAGCATGTTGACTGTCCACCTTTTCGTGTTCAGTCCTTAATTGGTATATATATATATATATATATATATATATATGAATGTGTAAGTATGTATGTATATATAATCCCTGTGATATTTGCCATTTGTTTCTGCATCTATACATATTTTATTGTCCTATCTACACACTATTTCTTTTCGGAATCCGTTGATAGTATTTTTAATTTGACGCCACCTCTACAATTTGTTCAAACATGATTTAACGCTGTTTATGTAAGTTATTAGACCTTCTTCGTTACATATAGGACATTATGTCATGTGTAAAAATTAATCGCTATTTTTCAATAATGATGATGTTTGGTTCGTTATGCAACATATATTAACCCATAGTTATTTGTTATTTAAAACGGGTATTGAATATTAAGGTTGAAAAGGGGGCTTCAAACTGATCATTTTCAGTAAATACGTATACAAAAATAACCAAAGAAGCTGAAAATGGATCGTAGGTTTCCATAAATAATTTTCGGTATTTTAATTAAAAGTTATAATTATTTTCATTATTATGAATGTATTTACGCTAGTATATTGAAATTGAGGAAAAATAACTATTTCAAAATAAATCATTTCTATAAGGTTGACGTTAAAGAAAATCTAATATCCTGTACAATGCTTCTTGCATCATCCTGCCATTTTTGATGTGCATTTGAATTTCAATGATAATTGCATAAATCTAGAAGAAGTTATATATGCATGTGAGCGTGTATGTGTTCGTATATTCAAACTGCGTCCACAAAAGCGTAATATTCTATTATTAAGTTATGCGTATTGATATTGAATCTTCACGTATTACGTTAATACTAAACACACATAGATAGACATAGACATACAAATAGACACACATGCACACACATATATACACTTATATATAAATGTAACTATATATATGTATGTGCAGGTATATATGTGCGGCAATCCATATATTAAATTTATTAATTACTACAGCGCAGTATTAACTTAGTATTCGAAATTGAAATGCACTTCCTAAGTATATACTCAAATATAATAATCTTGTTGGGTACAAGTAATATTTTGTAGTATTTAAATAGCATCAATGACGTACACATTGCAAAATTCATTTCTCTTTTTTATATAGAAAAGTTGCTAATTAGATATTATATGCCATATCTATTAACTTTCATATAGATAACACAGACAAATTAATACTAATATTAAAACAAAAAATTAGTTCATGCTTCTCTTATATATTTCTGTTCATTTTATTATTATTTTTACAACACACAGCAGAAAACGTGAGCAACAATCGAGGAAAACGGTGCACAGAATCTGTGATGTTGAATGTTGAAAGTTTTCGGGTAATTCAAAAGCATATAACGCAAAACTCATTACATAATCATGACGATGCAAAACTCATTACATAATCATGACGATGCATATATGTAATACATATCTGTAGGTGTGTGTATACTCACACACGTACATGTGTGTGCTTGTGTGCGTGTGAGAGAATGTTTTTGTATGTGTGATATATTGCTGACTTCATAAGAATTTAGAATCTTCGAGTCATAATAATGTGATTACTTTAGGAGCAACTGTAAAGCCCGGAGAAGAGAAATTATAACACATAGCATGCCAATATTAGGTTGAAAACTGTTTAGATAGTATAATTCGAACCGAATCCTGTAAGTGCACACATATGTTGGTTAGTTAGTTAGTTAATTTTTTGGCTCAAAAAGCAAAAAGCAAGGCCATGTAGGGGGACATGGAGTTATGTACAGGGTGGTGTTCATGTAAAGAGTTCAGGCCATCTGTGGTCAAGAGAGACTTTGAACCGAGCGGTCGTCGGCATCTTCACTTTTTATATATATATATATATATATATATATATATATATTTAAAAAAGGAGATGTGGCACACGAGTTGTGATATATAAAAAAGGTCAGATAAGAGGAAAAAATCTATCAGAAAGGAACTCTAACCTTTTGATAAGCATAACAAATGCGCAACCGGTAAAAATAACTTCACCTAATTAAATTACTTAAATTACTTAAATTATTTTGTCAGCATTTCTTTCATTTCCTTTTATATATATATATATATATATATATATATATATATATATATATATATATAGATATGTGTGAGTGTGTATTTATAAGTGTTTATGTATGTGTGTGTGTATGTAAGTATGTATGTATGTATGTGTGTATGTATGTAAGCATGAATAATATAGAGGTAGTTAGCGGAAATAGCCAGCTGTTTCTTCATGAAGTGCATCTACTTATTCCATCATAACTATCAATATGTGGCCACAGTTGCTCGTGTGCTGTAGTCAAATATATATTAAAAATGACAATTATGGAAATATCATTTGCAGAGTTATTGCGTAATAAGACAAGAAAGAGGAGCTTTATTTTTGGTTTTGTTCATTCTCCATTAAACGAGTTTCATTTGCTAATATGAATTACAAAGATTTACATGCTACACATATATAAGGAATGTGCTAAGAAGCATGCTTCCCAACTACCTGGCTTCGGGTTCAGGCCCACAGTGTCTCGATTTGGGATTATTTCTTCTACCATAGCCCCGGGCCGACCATAAACTTGTGAGGGAATTTGGTTGACAGAAAGAAAACGCTTAGTGTTTATATACATATATATATATATATATATTAAAAAAGGAGATGTGGAACACGAGTTGTGATATATAAAAAAGGAAATGAAGAAAATGCTGACAAAATAATTTAAGTAATTTAAGTAATTTAATTAGGTGAAAGTTCTTTTTACCGGTTGCGCATTTGCTATGCTTATCAAAAATGTTTTTTTAAGAGAGATAGAGTTCCTTTCTGATAGATTTTTTCCTCCTATACGAGGAAAAAATCTATCAGAAAGAAACTCTTGTCACTTTGTATGATCGTGTATATATATATATATATATATATATATGCATACATACATGCATGCACACACACACACACACACACACACACACACACACACCACATATATATATATATATATATATATATATATATATATATATATATATATAATACATATATATATATACATATATATATATATATATATATATATATAATATATATATATATATATATGAATGAATGAATAAAAATGGAGTTTAACGCAGTGTAAATCAAATATTTTTACTTTCGACAACGTTTCGAAAATTCCACTGATACTATTCAAAAGAATAGATGGTATAAACAATGCAATCTTCTCTTCGGGAAAGTGAAAAAAACGAAAATCTTGAATGCGACATTTTAGCAAAAAATGATGGATGTGTATAGCGATTGACAGAACGCTATTAATATTGTTTAAAAAAACGTTATATGATATAACGTCATAAGTAGCTAACAGAAAGAGTATGGATACCAATAGTGAATGTTAAATATAAAGGAAATTAAAGTTTAAATTATATATAATTATAGAGATTACTTATATGCACTAAATGTGTGTTTTTGCCAATGCTTACATCTGTATGCTCGCTCTATAACCGTGTTTACATAGCTCAGAATTGCAGAGAAGACAGAATTCCTTGCCTTTGTCGAAAGCTGTCGAAATTGAGAGAATCAATCAGGTACAAATACATTCATCTATTTATATACATATATATATATACAGATATATATATATATATAATATATATATAATATATATATATATATATATATGTATACATACATATATATACATATATATATATATAGATATATATATATATATATATATAATATATTTTAATTGGATATTTTATTGGATTTTTATATTTTATATTTTATATTTTTTATATTTTTTTATTAATTTTATTCTATGTATTGGCTTATGATTTTCACTGTTTGATTTGCCTAATAGTGGTTTTATCTCTAACTTAATATAATATAATATATATATATATATAATATATATTATATATATAATATATAAATATATATATATATATATATACATATCTATACAGATGTATATACATAGACACACAAGTTCCATGCGTTATGGAGGGTGGATTCCTGCAGTGGTTCGTATTTTCCTTGCATATAAATATACACATACATATAAACATACGATGTGTTTATATTTGAAGGCTTGAGATTATGGTGAACGTTTACATTAATAGTTATGATGGTCGTTGGTATGAAAGGCAGTAAATCTCCGGGTATTGACCAAGATAATGTATTAGTTTCCGCTATTTTTGAGTCAACAAGTTGCTGAATCCCTGCGTGTAGTGAGGGGGTATGGGGAGACCCCTAACCTGATTGGTCAACTATCTTTTTGAAAGGCCATGACGCTGTTATGGTTGATTAATGGTTAACAGATAACGTAAAGACGAACTAGATAAAAAAATATATAAATGCATAAAAACAAATACGAACCACTGCAGGAAACCACTTTCCCTAACGCATGGAATATATGTCTACTTATATGAATATATATATATATATATATATATATATATATTATATATATATAGGCAATTAAAAATTATAAAAAGGCCGAATGAAGGTAAATTTTAATGAAAATGGATGTATGGAAAATTAAAAAATTTTTTTTAATATATATTTTCCATACACCCATTTTTTCATTAAAATTTACCTTCAAGTCGGCCTTTTTATAATTTTTCCTTGCCTATCATTTCCCCACGTGCGGTCAACACAACCCCACCATCTATTGATTTATATATATATATATTTCTCCTTTCATATACCTTTCATTTCTACAAACCTGTACTCCTCTCGAACTCTATTGCTTACTTCGATTCTACTCTTATTTCTCTACTTTACGTTGTCTACTGGGAATATTGTACTATACTTATTAATAACTGATTCCGTCGTATGTATATACATATGTATCTGCATATGTGTATATATATGTGTGCGTATATATAGGTGGTATATATATATATATATATATATATATATATATATATATATATGTGTGTGTGTGGTGTGTGTGTGTGTGTGTGGTGTGTGTTGTGTGTGTGTGTGTTGTGTGTGTGTAATTTATATATACATAAATTTTGCCCTCTGAACTTTTTAGACCCTCTTCTAAACTCTCTCATGAAGCCTAGAGTCATACCCAAGTACACTAATTTTATCTACCGATCACTACATTACACTGAATAGATGGAAATGACATGTGGGGTACAGTGAGCTCTTGCGGTAAGGAAATGTTTTTCTTTCTCTATTCTAGAAATTACTGGTACTCTATATATGTAAGACACAATAATTCATAATTGTTTAAAATAAATAGACATAATATAATATCTAGCAGTTGATGCATATTCTGGATCTCCTCCATTTTCTTCTTGCTGTATATATATGTGTATGTATATATGTATATATGCATGTATATGTATGTATATAGTCATATATCCATACATACATGTATATGTATATAAACATATAGCCATACATATGCATTTGTGTATGTGTACGTATGTTTGTATGTATGTGTGTATGTATGCATGTATGTATATATATGTATGTATGTAGCTGTTTCTACTACAAGATGTAGTACACTCATATCTGAGTCTTATTTCATTACACCTGTGTGCACTGCATCTTTTATTAAAAACAGGTGTGAGCTGAAAAAATAATGACGTAATTCCTGTTTCATATGTGTATCCGGAAAGACAAAAGCAAATGAAATTTTTGTTGGATATTGTTCGTTAAAGACGAAAACTTTATAAGTCATAATCATATATTATTAAAAAACAAAGAATATATCTGTGATATAAGAGAGAGACATTCTAATTTGGAACTTGTTATTACAATTATATCAGGTTTCATATGTTTAACATGGATTTATTTTCATTATTTGACCGTGCGAATAGTAGTGATTACATTGAAAAGCAAGTTCAATAAAATGGAATCGAAAGATTAAAATGGAACAAGAACATATATAACAGAAAGACGTCTTTCAAAGTGTCTAGAAGTGACTAGTTTAGTTGGAGGAAGAGAAACGTGACGAGACAATAAAGAAGAGGAGGGGAAACGACAAATGTATGTACTTAAGAATTATAAAAAGAAAACAGTTCTACTTTCTATATCTAGATTTCTGGGTGAAGACCCTACTTGAGGACTTTTGGATGAGCGGTTGTTCGAAAAGTTTGTTGCTCAGAGAAAACTACTTCATATATATAATATATATATATATGTGTGTGTGTGTGTGTGTGTGTGTGTGTGTGTGTATATATATATATATATATATATATGTGCTTGCCTTAATCGAATACGAATGATAGTAAGTTGAATTTTCTCGTTTGTGATAGAGCTTTGAGTGATAGATGAGTCTTTTCTTTTGTAAGTGATGTGTGAGTAAACAAACCAACAGCAGTTGTGAAAGGCAGTTATGAGGGAGATATGCACACACACGCATATATATATATATTCATATAATTATATATTTATATACGTGGCCTAGTCGCTAGGTATGTTACACTCATGATCGCAGGATATTGGGTTTAGATCCTAAACCGGGTGGTGCGTTGTGCTTTTGAGCAAACATTTCATCTCACGTTGCTCTGCGTCCACTTCGGCATCTGATGCGTGGTACACTGAGTAACTGTTCAAGCAAAGCCAATTTGATACAGGGAAATGAACTAATATACACCACATACATTTCATCACTATAAAGAATTAATTTGTGCTGGTCATTTGATAAAAGCTGAACACACATACGTCGTCTCCGACGAGATAGTCCATATCTAGCCTAGTATAAAGAAATGAATCGTTTAAATTAAGTACGTGTATAAACATCTTTAAAAAACAGTTATGCGATAATTTTGATTTCTCAACCACTTCAATACGTTTGCATTCAATTCCAACATATTTACCCACTTTCATTGGAAGAAAATATCAATCTTTTCCAGACTGCCAAATGATATGGTTTACAAACATTTATGATACTTATATTAACAACGTTATAATTGGCTTCTTCTACGTTTGCATCAAATAGTACTTTGTGACCAATATTATTGTATCGTTCATTTTTTTTTATCAGTAACCGTTTTATTCTGACGATGTACGCAAGATAAAATTATAATGTTTACTGGATTTTTTTCTTCATAAAATATTACAGGCTTAAACGTCAATATGAACAATGATTTACATTACCTGAGCGACCCGAGTAAAATTTTTTGTATTTTCATTTTCTACAGTGTATTAGAATCACTGAATTAATGCGTAAACCATTTATGGCGCATTCTATGAAAATAAGTAGCTGTGAAATAATACTTACTACATATCTTGTTTTGGGATGTATGAAAGTAGATATATCAATACCATAGATGTCCGTGATAACAATTGTATACACAGATGGAAGTAAACAGAAGAAAATTCTTATGAACTGACTTCATTTGTTGTTAAAAATTCTACAACAACCTGCACACTTGAGAAATGATATATCTAAGAAGAAAACGATTATAGTATGACACTGAGATGAAAAATAGTAAAGTAACCATTGGGTTATACGAAGACGAGAAGTCATCTTAAGAGAATATTTTGGTATGTGATTAAATCTAATAAATCATCCAATGATTCAGAAGGTCTTTCCGACAAGACATAAGATAATTCATGGCCGAAGTATGAAATATATTCTTTTCAGGTTTAATGCGTTACGCGATGTGGCACGCATAGCTCTCACAGCAGGACTCGGAATGTCATTTTTTCATGAATATCTGGAACAACTCCTATTGACTTAGCCGAGTTTCTTTTATTTTCTTTTATGGAATATCAAATAACTTTGTATTTGCTTTGCTACATCTCTGTGAATTGTGAATTGGTGAATATCGTATATGGCATGCAAGCTCGTACAGATATGGAATTTTATTTGCATTACTGCGCTGAAAGCACTTGGGAATTATTGTGTAGATATAGTGGAGAATACACGTGAGTATAACTACGTTGTATGTATGTTAGTGTGTGTATATGTGTATGTGCGCGGTGTCAAGGTGTGAGTATGTGTCAGTGTGCACATATATATATTTATATGCTCATGTTTATATACAAATGCAGATGCATATATAAATAAATAAATATATATACATATATATATATATATATTATATATATATATATATATATATATATATATATATATATATATATATATATATACCTATCTATACATACGTGCAAACGTATATGTACAGTGTTCGGGGTAAATTTGACGATTCCTTTTGTCCCCTTTTTTTCAGGATCAGCTTGATGTATTGGTGAATATTCAACGGCTTTGAAGAGTGTAATGACGAAAGTTGTAGTTGAGAAAAAGTTAGCTGACACGGAGGAATTATGAATATGAGAAAAGGCTTACCGGTATCAGGGGTATTCCTCCCGTATATCAAAATACCAGCATCATGACAACTGCTCAATGCACAATGAACGCTGTAAAGGCTGTAAGATGTGACACAGACACGTGACCAAGCTCCTGTGAAGGTTACGTCTTGCCGCTCCACAACTTTGAACTGGGCTTAGGCTCAATCAAGACGGCTATGTGAATCTGCAGGAAAGTTTTGTCAGATACAAGTTCCTGCAGAAAGGTTTTATATCTGAGGTCAGCATTCAACAACGGGCCATAGTTAGAAGTGGAAATAGTTAGAAGTGGCTGTTACAGAATTTCAGCGTCTTCAACAGCCTAAATTTCTGCCATCCTAATTCGGTCAATTGTTGTGCTATGGATAACTATGAATGAGGCGCGGTTGAAAGATTTAACAACCGCTCAGAGTGCAACACTAAAGTAGAGCTGGTGCTCAAGATCAAGGTGGTATTCGGAGATCTCAGAGGTACAATGTGGTACATGCCCCAGATTTCAGAGTCGTCGAATTAAGTAAGAACACCCTACAATCGTGTATGTATATATATATATATGTATGTGTGTGTGTGTGTGTGTGTATGTGTGTGTGAGTAAGTGTGTGTGTGTTTTTGTGTGCATGTGTGTGTGTGTGTAGATAGAAATATAGGTTCGGTAGATTGATAGATAGAGAGTTATGCATATATATATGTGTTATTACACACACACACACAGACACACACATATATATATATATATATATATATATATATATATATATTCTGTTGTGTCTGGGGCGCGACACTCTCATTTTGTGCCTTATAATTTAACACACTCACCGGAAAATAAAAATAAGGAATAAGTGGAAGTTTTACCGTTGAGTGTGTTAAATTATAAGGCACAAAAAAAGTGACTCTCCCCAGACACAACAGAACATGCTTCAACACACGAACTCAGATATACAATCTTGCAAACCAAATCCAAAAGCGAAATATATATATATATATATTTATAAACTTAGATTCTTAGAAACATACATAGAAACATACAAAGAAACATAAAGAGAAAAGAAAGTACCAGTATATTTTAAATATTTGTGTTATTTTATTCCACCTTTCATCCTTTTGGGCTAGATGAATTAAGTACCAGTTGCGTACTGGGGTCGATCTAATAACTGGGCCCCCTCCCCAGAAATTTCGGGTCTTGTACATAGAGTAGAAAAGAATATTTGCGTTTTTTTATAACAATACATACATATGCTGCTCTGAAACGCAGCGTATATTATTTCATTTAGTTTAGCCAAACCAGGTAATAATTTTTCAATCGTAATAAGTTAAAAATTACGAGTGTACTAATTTCTGAAAGTGATATTAATTTCTTTTAAATTTATACAACAATTTTCTATTGTGATATGTTAATTGCCTAGAAAATAATGATCAAGTGTGAGAATAAAGAATAGTAATCTTCTATAATTATTATTGAAGTTGCCGTATTGTCGAGTAAAGTAATCAATATGTTAAGAAGTTTTCTAAATCTTTTAGTTTGATATAAAACCATATCCAGTATTACTACACTACTTTCATCGACATTTTCCCTGCTAATATATCTATGCATGGATACACACACACATACACACACTCACACACATACACACACTCACACACACTCACATATAGGTATATATGTACGTCTGTGTGTATTTATAAATGTATTTATGTACTAGCTTTTCGGCCTTTGACCGCCGCCACGACAACACCGTCTTCTTCGTCTTGCGCAAAGGCATTTATTTCAAAATACGCCAGCTAAGATAAGTTAAACTGTCTAAAGTCGTAAGACACCCGCTGTTTTTGTCCTGTTATTACTATTCTTGTTTTTTATTTTTGCTTTTTGTATTTATATTTGTGTGGCATTGTTCGTTTTTCTATCCTTGTTTCGTATACATTCGATTCTTTTCCCAAGAAATCTAATGCTCGCAGCTTAGTTTTTCCTTGGGGCTGGCCGGATCGGAGCGATATCAGGATTAATCAGCCGAAATTGCTAGGATGATCCGGTTCCTGACTGACGATTAGAGGCTTCGAATGACCCGTCCGTTTTTTGTGTCGTCTCTTTGTTTGTTTTGCGTTCTGGTCCCATTTTGTATTTTTATATATAATTTCTATACATATGTATAGTTATACTTACGTACATATCTATCTATCACTATATATATATATATTATATATATATATATATATATATATATATATATATATATATATATATATATATATACAGATTCAGATGAATATAGTACTTAAGTTAAAGGCACGAGAATTTAGTATGGTATTATCCATATAATTCAAAATGGGTTGATTATAATCAAAATAAGCAACAAGGATATCCGTGTTGCTTCTTTTGATATATATCTCTTATTATAAAAGGCTGATTTTATCTGCCTCCCTTTGTATGTTATAGAAATCTACAATATAGGATTTCTTCAATTACAATTTACCTAGCATTTTTAAGAGTAGAATGCATCGTGTCGTGCCAGGTCCAGTTTTTAAATTTTCAACCCCAATTAAGCAAAATTTAGAGAAAACTCACATTGTGGTGTATATGTCAAATGTTTTTCTTAGTGTGGGCTACAGCACACGCAAACGCACACACACACAAACGGAGCGAACTGTTTCACTGACGCTATCACCCTTCTCCTCCTTTCTCTTTGCAAGTTTGCAGCTATTAAAGTGAAAACAGTGAATCCGACAGCGATTAAGAAAATGAATTGGTACCTGAATGGAGTGAAAATTTAAAAACTGTTTCTTTCGGTGATTTTTCTGAAGAAACTGCACCAAGCCACATACTTTCCCAGAAGAGTAAAGCCTTAAACTATTTCTTTTTACTTTTTCGAATGAGCCCATTTGAAATCATTACGGCGGAAACGAACTGTTACGCTAAACGTAAACAAAACGAAAGAAAGGATAGTTTGTTATTTCCCACAACCTTAAATGAAATTAAGGCCTATTTTGCCATAAATATTATTATGGGTATCAGAAAGTTACCCAGAATAACAAATTCTATCGTAAAATTTTGTTGTATACCCAATTGAATATTAGCTAATAACCCATTTTCTATAGCGATGTTTGAACAAAATTTTAATAATTTTATATATTGTTGAATTTACCTGTATCTACCTGCAATTAGAGTCACTTTGTGACAAAAATTATAGTATAGAATTGGTTTAGGACATTTCATTAAATTATCTTCAAAAGATCACATTAATATATTGATAAATAAAAAAGTTATTGTTGTTTAATGAAACCAGACTCAATTTATGATTACGTTAGAAAATAATTGAAACACATAAGGGGTGTATTTTGGTCAGAAATATAGTAACGAAAGGGTTAAGAAAAACCAAAAAATATTTTATTCTTTATAAATGTTGTGTTCAAAATAACATTTTCTTTTAAGAATGTGTATATAACAAAGTGACTTATGTCTTTATATATAAAAGTGAGGTTGTGTGTCTGTCTCCTACGATTTAGATTCGTAAATACTCCCACATTTTGCGGTGCAGTTTAACCAAAACCGGGTATCTTATAGCCGTGAGTCATATCGAGCCCTTCTGGGTATTAGCGCGCGTCTACGATGAGTCTACGATTTAAAACAATTTACCATCATATTTTTCCATTTTAATGCATTTTTTCGCTATTATATAAGGGAAGTAACTCTCTAAAAAATCTACGATGTGTCAACGATTTAGAAAAAAATTACCTTCATTTTTTTTCCATTTTTAATGCATTTGTTTCCTATTTTTTGACTATAACTCTCTTAAATGCTTATATAGTTATTTCCCTTACAAACCCGAGCAACGCCGGGCGATACTGCTAGTGTATATATATATATATATATATATATATCTGTATATCTGTAAAAGCAGGATGTGTGTGTGTGTGTAAGTGAATGTAATTTATGCACGTCGGCAAATTAGCACGCTTGTCACTCCAATTTTTGGAGGAATTCGCCATCATTAGCAGGGTTTTGTCAAGTTAATTTTCCCGAGGCACCCGCGGATAGCGGTAAAAATCGATTTTCAACCATAACGTTTACCGATCTTGAAGTTTGCTGACATGAGTTAAGTTCCCTTCTTGCCATAGCGATGTGAAAGTGTGTACGTGTGTGTGAGTGAGATAGAGAACTTGTGTGTTGATGTATGTATGTGTGATGGATGGAGGGGGTGAAAGCATTCATCAAAAATAAAATGTAAAATGTTTCTTTATTTCTTAAGCACGAGATATAGTCTTCAAATTTAGGAGATTTTTGAAAGACACTATATTTTATAATCAAATTATATGTAATTCCTCACACAACAATTAAAATAAATTGACTTTAAATTACTTATTTATCTATATCTCTAAAAGCAGGATGTGTGTGTGTGTGTGCGTTATTGTAATTTATGCACGGCCACAAATTAGCACGCATGTCGCTCCACATTTAGTAGGACATTGGTCCCGACCATGGCTGTGTTTTTGTCAACTTATTTTTCCCGAGGCACCCTCGGGTAATGGTAAAAATCGATTTTTAACCATAGCATTTACCAATTTCCACGTCGGTGAAATCCGTAAGTTTTCTAGCATGAGGTAAGTCCCCTGTCTAGCAATGGCGAAAAAAGAAAACCAAGGGTAAATTTTTAGATTAACCCTCGCGCGATTTTCACTAAGATAAAAAATCCTAATATGCTGCAAATCCCTTATTTTGGTTTGGAAAAAGGGTGAGGGTGAGAGTGGGGATCCTCCCCTCAATACCGGAATCACTGGAATTTATTTTTTTCGTTGAATGAATTCCTGTGACCTAATATGCTACAAAACCCTTTTGGGGGGTCCGAAAAATGGGATGGGGTGAGGTGGAAGCTCGGAAATTTCACCCCCACCCCATTGATATTTTCACCTGCACGATTTTCACGAAGGATAGAAAAAAAATAGGATTATTTTGCGTGGAATCAAGTATCCTGACCTCCTAATATACTGCAAATCCCTTATTTTTGTTCGAAAAAATGAGGATGGAGTTCACTATCCCGGAATCATTGGTATTTTGTTTTCGCCAAATGAATTCCTGTGACCTACTAACATGCTATAAAAACCTTCTTGGGGTAAAATGGGGAGGGATAAATTGAAATCCTCGGAAATTTATCCTCTCCCAACATTTTACGAAAATACATTTTCCAGATTGTGAATTACATGGTTCTTATTATATATATATATATATATGTATATATATATATATAGTAGAGAATGTGACATTTATATTTTGTGTGCGTGTATATATATATATATAATATATATATATATATATATATAATGTGGTGCAAACTTTTGATGCAACCTTCTCCAATGCAGAACTTCGATACAGCCTTGAACGATAGTGTCCCTAGGAGGGGTTAGGACTAGATAGGAACTTTTATAGATATGGATCTTTTATATAGTGCAAACATTTACCCATACGTGAGCAGAGTGTATAAATATATATCTATTACATCAAAGTTCACACTTTACTGGCAGTTGTGAACAGCGGAAATAAGATTGAAACTCAAATGAGACTACTCACTTTTATTTTACAAACACACACAGAAGGTCATACACACACCACACACACACACACACACACATAACTATACACATAAAAATGTATCGTTATACATGCATATATGCTTTACTGGGATATAAATACATCAATACATGTATGGAGGGCAAGCACAGAGACAGACACAGTAATACACACACATACATACACAACCACAAACACAACGCACGCGCGAATACACACATACATATATATATATAAAGAGAGAGAGAGATAGGTAAATAGATAGATTTGTTTCTTTATTAGCCACACAGGGCTGAACACATGCAGAACAAATTACAAAGTAGAGCTTTTCTTTTTGGGGAGAAAAGAAAGTGTGGTAGGTTTTCGATCAAAAGGGATCGTGAAAAAGAAACAAAAAGAAAAGAAAAACAAGAAAAGAAAATCAAGAAAAGAAAAAAACGATCAATAGAGATCGTGTATCACAGAAATGACATGATGTAAATTGTAAAGGGGGAAGCAGATAAGGTTTATCCGTGGAAAGAAAAGCCTACGGAAAAGACCACCTTAACCTCGGTCATTAACGTCACATGTTAACACATTTATTTGCATGTAAGTAACTCTCTGTTTTAATTTTTTCCGGTTCATAAGATTATGCTCAAGGTGGCTTCGTCATTCATACGTGCCATCCTTGCTACATTCACGCATCTTTTTTTGAAACATTCGCTAGACAAAACTTGCCTGAGAGATTGTCCAGAGAGGAAAGGTTTGTCTCTAATCCTTTCAGAGGCGTCCACCAGATACATTCTTTCGCCATAGCCTCAAGTATGATGAAAATAGCTCTTCCTTCCCGTTTGAAGGAAAGAGGCGTGACGATATTGACGATAGACTCGGCTTATAAACCGACTGGTCCCACACGTGACAGCAGTCGTTCGACATAAGACCACAGGTCGGAAATGGTTGGACACTGCACGAGTGCATGCAGAACGGTTTCGTCGCTCTGCCCGCATCTCGGGCAGGTCAGCCCCGTGTTTCTCGAGCCGTGTCTGTAGAGCTTATCCCGAACGGGTAGCGCTTCCCGGTAGCACTGCCAGGCTAGGAATCTCTGGAAGTTGTCCATAGGTCCTGGCCCGAAAGTCGTCCTGAACGGGCGGGTCAGGTATTCCTCGTCGACGCCCAGGTTCGCCCCGAGCTCATCGTCGTACCTCTCCTCCACTAATCCTCTATAGAATGCTTTGGTTGTGTTGAAGTCGCTCAAGGTCGATCCGGGAAGGCATAGTTACTTAAGAGCAACGCGACACTCACGGTGCCATTCGCGATAGATAGATAGATAGATAGATATATAGATAGATAGATAGATAGATAGATAGATAGATAGATAGATAGATAGATAGATAGATAGATAGATAGATAGATAGATAGATAGATAGATATGCATGTAGTTATTAAGTTAATTTTTCTTTTTAAGTTCAGTTATAATAATAAATTTACAACATTAAGCTGTTGAGTTACTCTATACTTTTTTAGATTACACATTTGTTATTCTTAAACAAGACTATTGCTGACAGTGACGTCGAAGTTTCGGTCATATTAGTTTCTGTTGAGTTAAATTCTTCCTTAGGTATGTGGGTCTCAGTAAAGTAATTAGGTTTTAGAGTGGGATATTATTTGAGAGGTGATATTAGTTTATTCTTGTATGCCGAACTTTATAAGTAGCTATTCCTATTTACATGTTGTCATTTTTGGTAGGTTGGTAATGTAAAGGTCAAAGGTAGAAAGTCCAGTATTTAAAAACTCAGCAATTGGGTGTATCAACTCTTTTGTAAATGAATGTTTTATGTGTTAAAGAAAGTTCTAATCCTTCTAAGAAGTATGACATACAAAAAACTGAAACTGATAAATTTAAGTAGGAACAATATCATTTCTTCAAAAAGTTAGAATTCTCTATTAAAATAACCAAACAAATAAAATTCGTCAACTACTTAGATATTACACTCGAAGTGGAATCCAGAAACTAAAAAAGCTTACGAAAAATATAATGAAAATATCCAGTTTCTACATCAAAAATCCAACCACTCCAAAATCTTTCAAAAGCCTAGTCAAGAACATTTCTATCAGATTTTACTCTTTATCAATCTTCGGATGAAAATATATTAAACGAAATATCAACTCGGTATACGTTGATATTTCCTTTTAAAAGGAAAAAAGTGCACTATATAAGAGGAAAAAGGGCACTATATAATCAACAAACCTCTTTCAATGAAACACCTTAAAATAGAAAAAAGGAAAATCATCTGGTTTAATCTACACTTCAGCACGTAAGTCCGCACACCAATAGCTAAAATAATATTTTCAAAATGTTGCAAAATAAACCCTTCCGCCCAAACCACAAGTACTACAATACACGATTCAACCACAACGCGCAAACTTTTCGCAAGCAAAACAGGAAATATGAAGCGTTGCTATCAAACTTAAATGGAGATTAGAGTTACAAAAAAATACTTCGCGTGGCATCGATTTGAAAATACTGTCACGCAAACAACGTTACAAAGGTAACAACAAATCCTGCCAACATTGTGTTAAGATGTCCTACCACATTATTACTTTCACGAACCAAATTCTGAACCTAAACTTTGAATTAGTCGTTTCATAAAAAATAATAAAACATTTCTAATCTATAAAGGCTAAACATGTTAACATATGAGCAACTCCCCTCTTTCGACATATATTATAAACTATCCCCATAATATACTTAAAAACTCTTTTACAGGTTTACATTAAAGAAGTAGTTGAGAATTTATCTAAACGTTTCCTTATCTCCAACCAGAGTGAACACAAAAGATTTTCTAATATAATAAGAGAAGCCCTTGTGCACATTCACAAGCAAATATATATATGTATCCGTACGCAAGCAAACAGGAAGACCCTTCACCTTTTTAATTATTTTTTTTCTTTTCTGAAGCATTCTTTTCAAATTTATAATTTCTATGCTTTTACGTTTTAAATCTTTTTTTCAAATTAATTTTTTTTATATTAAGATATTTAGTCCCATTTGTAAAAAAGAATGTATACACTTCTTTATAATTCCCCATTTTCGCATATAGATACAGATACATAAAATAATACATTATAAAATATAAAATTCGAAACAGAATTGTAGAAATATTTATAAGCACATAGCCCACAAGCGGCTTTTCACAACTCGATGAAATTCATTCACACTCATATCCTCACCAATGAAAGTTCGAAGTACTTTTCTCGTTTTAAACATCTAGATATTTCTGACAAGAAGCGTTCAAGAAATGGCTCTTCAATTTCGCCATCACTGAGTAACTTTCCTCGACTGGATTGAAAACTTCTTGTGCGTGCTGTTTTGGCTTTGGTAAAAACGTGATGATATCTTTCTGCATTCTTTTTATCGATACCAGTGTCCCTATCAATCACAAAATCGGACCCACTTTTTTTCGGTGTTTCTCAGCTATATTCAATACTTTCTGTAAAAGAAACTATATTAGAAGATAATAAATTGAAGATACAGAGGATGGATAAGCGTAAGTGTTGCATCGATTATAGAAAGAACAGCTATAAGTTTACACCGGATTCCTTATTACTCTAGTCAGTGGAGCAAGGATTTCTTGACCCGAGTTCATTGTTTTATAGAGAAAATGAATAGCACTAGGACAAGATAGTAGGTTCTGAAATGTTGAATATTGTTTCTGTGCAACAAACAGGAACATTGCAAGCAATAAACTCTCGGCTTTCATTATTTTCGACTTTTCTTTCAGATTCGTAACCTCTCCAATTTTACCGAAAGATGAATTTTCATTAAGGCGAAGATGGCGTTACATATCTGATGCCGTCTCTCTTTACAAAGTGTTACATTTCTGAAACGAAATTGTTCCAAGTATCGTTTTAACTAATCAGGAACAACGACTCCAGGCGTCAGGTGTTAGAGGTCAGAATAACCAAAATCAAATTAATTGGAAATGTCCGTCGTTTTTAGCACATTCAATCTATCTAGTCTTGATTCTTTCTTCACCATGCTCTCTTTTCCGCTCATTGCCTTGCACTTTAGTGATATAATGGATTAACTGATTTCATAATTTCTACAATTATCACCCTGTGAACTCCAGTTTCTAAATATATATCGTAGTGTGTCTCGGTAACGAACGTAGTTTTATAATGTGTGATAATGAATTGTGTTGGGTAATCATGAAATGTACTGCCTGATATTGCTTCGGGGGGCGACGAAAATATAAGCTGAAATTGTTCAGAAGATACTTCTGTAATCGGCAACGCTGCCATCAAGTATACAGATTAGAGGTGTTTCTATTCACGCAGGCAGGTTCAGTCGACATTCTTTCTTTTAGTTCTTACTTGTATTGGAATGCGTGTGTATGAATGTGTGTATGTATGTATCTGTGTACGTATGCATGTATGTATATATATGTAATATATGCTTATATATTTATCTCTCTCTCTATATATATATCCGTTTCTCTCACTCTCAAGATATATACGTGTATATGTGTGTGTATATATATATATATATGTGTGTATATACATATATACATATGCACACACACATCTCTCTCTATATAAACGGCAGTTTGTCTGTGCGTGTTTCTGTGTGTCTGTTTGCTTGTACCCTCACCCTGACCACGGTTTTCAACCGATTCTGATGAAACGTGACACACACATAGCCCAATGTCATAATTCAAAACTAACGCAGCGAAAATTTTGAAAAGTTCACCCAGTTCTGAAAAATATCGCTAAATTCGACATGGGGTCGAGAATCAGAAACACAAACCACAAACTGTCTAGAGGATGCAGCTCCACCTTTTTTAACTCTCAAAAAAATTTACCATCATTTTTTTCCATTTTTTTGCTATTTTTTGGCTATAACTCTCTACAAATGCTTTATAGTTATTTCCCTTACAAACCTGAGCAACGCCGGGCGATACTGCTAGTATATACATATATACCTATATACCTATATATATATATATATTATATATATATATATATATATATATATATATGCACATATGTATGCATATGTGTGTATAAATAATATCTGTATATATTCATATATGGGATTCTGCTTTGGTCTAGCAAAACAATTTAACTTTGATATGTATATATATATTCTACTATTTGATACAGTAATAGCTTTATTCTAATCTACTTTTTATTGACAACACACATTTCATAACAGATATTTTGGCACTGATGTCAGCAATCAGAAAAACATTCTTTGTTCCTTATAGCCATGTTTACCATATTTGCCAGATATTTTATAATCTGTTAGAAGTCTTTCTTTCTCTCATATCTAAAGAGAAAATTACTCTATGATGGAGCAAGGTCTTTAATTAGGTTCTAAAACGGTTTATAACAAATCGGCTGAATGTGTCCACAAGGACATTGGACAGCTGTTCGGAAAATTCAATAGAAAGTAAGAACGAACTTTGAAGACTTCGATGAATAGATTAAGCAAATATTCTTTTATTCCTCTTACTAGGTTTTATTTCTTTACTTTATCTGAATTTATTGTTTTATTTTTCGTTGGCTCACTTACAAAATCTATGAAGGAATCAGCTTTTGTATCAATTAAATACTGGTTTCATGTCGTTTAATATCATTTCAGTATATTTTGATTGTTTTCGTTGGGAATATTTTAATAGTTTATATATCTTTTGAAGTGTTCGTTGCCTCTTTTACAATATTTTCTGGCAATGTTTGTTGTTTATCTTTGGAACTCGGTTCCATATGGTCATAAGTTTCAAGTAGTTGTTTTGTTGTTTTTTTTTGTTTTTTCCCTCCATCAAATTCATAGCCTTCTCTTAAGTAAATGTATACATATAGCAATAAATATGTCGTGTTCTTTTCCTGATTATAAGGATATACTTATGTACGTATGCCCTTGCATACACAATTATACGCGGCGATAAACCTCCCCAAAAAAACGCACATACATGTTGGTGTATATATAAAAATATACACGGTCAGACATGCACACACATATCCTTATGTGTGTAGATACACACACACATAAGGATATGTGTGTGCATGTCAGAATATATTTGTATGTATGTATGTATGTATGTATGTATGTATGTATGTATGTATGTATGTGTGTATGTGTGTTTGTATGGATGCATGTGTGTATGTATGTATGTGTGTATGTATGTATATGTAATTGTGAATGTGTGTGTATGTGTGTGTATACTACAAAAGAATAATAATATGAATACAAATTATTATTGCTAGCAATTTATATATTGTTACGTATGCTAAATAAACATGTTAAGCAATAAATATCTTAAAAGAAATCCCTATATTAAGAACAGTAATTTTACATGAGAATAAAACCAACGATCTCAGATGTGCGAGCGTAGTTAATATTCAGAATTTGATTTCCTTTCAGGAAAATCCTATTTAAACATACACCTATCTAATTATTATGCTGCACACTCGTAACTGTTGCTGGAACGTTTGTAATCTAGCGGTGAAATGTGATTATTCCAATAGAGTATCTAATATATATTATATGTTGTATGATAATAAAAGCGTTTTGCAAGTGTTTCGTGTTTAGAACTATACTTCTTTAAAGATTGGTCTCTAGATACATATCATAGTTCCGAATAAGCCAGTTAATAAGCATCTGGACCACCAGCAGCAATATTTTCCAACATTTGGGCAATGACACAAAAGTACCACAAATGAATCTATAAAAAAGAAACTACATAATCTATGACAATGCTTTCTGAAAAGTTGGATAAAAAGCACCTTTAGATACAAGTTGTTTACGTCTTCTGGTTAAGAAAATGTATCGCTCTCTCTCTCTCACTGTAGCTGTCGCAGTTTTGGTATTCCTTAACATGCAGTCTTGATTTTGCCTGCACCTTTGGTCTATGGTCTTACAAAAGAGTAAAGTATCATAGGAGGGTAGATAGATAGACAGATAGATATGTAGATAGATAGATAGATAGATAGATAGATAGATAGATAGATAGATAGATAGATAGAGAGAGAGAGATAGATTGAGAGAGGGAGTGAGAGACAGACAGACAGACAGACAGTTACAGACAGACAGAGATGCATACATACATATATACATACATACGCAGGCTCGTGTCTATACAACTTTAAGAGCTTCTGAATGAAATTTGATAGAATGTACTTTTTACTTAAACTAACTACTCTGGTCTCATGCAATCTTCAGGCGATAACATTTCCTTTCGCCCACGGGAGGATCTAAAATACTTTGAACCGGTTTCGTTGTTTTATATTTGGCTATCGTAATACTGCCTGACTTTTAATGTTGCTTTGTTGGGTCTTTATCTATGCTGGTCTGTATTTGGAATTGAGAGCGAGAGGTACCACGTGTATGGACACAGTAAATGGGGAGAAAGTAAGCAGATTTAAAGTAACTGCTTCAATTGTTATTACAGAAATAGATATTGCCGTTTGTTCTCCGACGCATACTATCTTTGTCTAACTTTAGCTCACCAAAATCAAATTTTTCCAATGAAGTTTCCCACAATTTCTCACCGAAAAAGCGGAAGAAAAAATGATCATTTGCTAAAAATATTTATTCAATTTCGGCAAGTTTAGGAGTATACGTACGTATATATGCATCGTTAGCCATACATATTACGAACTTAACGATGAATTTCTTTTTTCTTGTATTTTCCGGGTTTATTTATGGCGTGCTTTATGGGTGTGCGGTTATTAGAATCGAGTTGTGTATTTTATAGATATAAATAGATGTGATTATTAGGAGAGGTTGATATAGCAACATGACTTAGGCTTTAATCAATGTTTATATAAAACTGCATCTATGAGTTATTAATATGTTTCTTTCAATAATGGTTTCGAGTTTTGCCACAAGGGCAGCAATTTTGGAGGAGGGAATAAATCGATTAAATCGACCCCAGTGTTCAACTGGTACATTTTTATTGACACTTGAAAGGACGTATGGCAAAGTCGACCTCGGCGGAATTTGAACTCAGAACGGAGCGACACGCGAAATAACGCTAGGTGAATTTAAAAAATTTTTTTTATTATATTTAATTTTGTGACTCTACATTCCACTGTGTCAATGATACTTATGTAATAGTCCTGAGTATTCCTTACTTGATAAGTTTATATATATATATATATAACAGATATTTAAGTTACTATTTCTTTACCTTTGCGAAATCTTATTTAAAAAATATATGACTCCGCAAAATCTATTTTTGCTAGTATTATTATACATCATACTGGCACCAGTTACAGAGCAAAAGCACAAACAGCTGAAAATATGCAGCACTAGAGATTGTTAGAATCCCCTACCTGTTTGTAATTAGTTTGAATATATATATACATGTATATATATATATATATATATATATATATATATATATATAATATATATATATATATATATATATATTATAATCATATATATATATACATATATAAATATATATATATATATATACATAATAATATATATATATTATATATATATATATATATCACACCCAAGCCCCAGGTGGGACTACCCACTATATACCAGACCACCACAGCAAACAGACACAGGATGGACACCGCCGGCAACAACGTACACCTCACCTCGATACTCCTACTGAACATCAGAGGACTGCAAACACTCAGTAACAGGACAAAGATCCCGTTCCTGAGAGACTTTGTTGCATGCAATCAAGCCTTATGCATAGCACTTACAGAAACGCACCTGAAACCGGACATAGCAGATGCGGAGTTACACATACCACAGTATGCTGTACTACGGACCGACAGGAAAGAAAGGAGTGATGGAGGTGTTGCTATGTACATCCGTGAGGACCTCACACCCCAGGTCCTCTTGTCATACTCAAACTCGGTGTGTGACACACTAATTGTACATATTAGGCAACTTGATGTAGTTGTGTGTGCTACATATCGCCCTCCAGATGCCCCAAGCCATGTGGGCAAGTTTGAAGACTGCCTTATAAAAATAGAAGAAATTCTAACCACATTAGAACAACACATAGGTGTGCTTCTTATGGGAGACTTCAATCTGCCCAATGTCAGATGGCCCGAGGTCCTTTCTCTCCCAGGAATGACAAGATGTGAACGAGGACAGGCGAGGTCCCTCCTGAACCTCATCAACACCCTGTACATGGAGCAGGTAATACTCCAACCAACCAGGGCAGGTAACACACTGGATCTCTGCTTCACAAATGACATGGATCTCATCCATAATGTGAAAGTGACACCGACACTACTCTCGGATCACAACATGATAGAGCTGACCATGTACGGGCCAAAAGAGAGCACGGACATGCAGCCTACAAGAAACCCTCAAAATCTTTCCAGCTTGAACTACCATAAGGCAAACTGGAAACAAATTGAGAAAGAGATCCTCAAACAAAACTGGCCTAAATGTCTCTCCTCGCCAGACATCGACGTGAAACTTCAACAATTCATGTCTGTAATGCAAGCCATATGCTACAAATGTGTCCCAGAGAGAAAGGCCACTGTACACAAGAACAAAATCCCTAGAGAGAGGAAATTTTAATGAGACGGCGTACGAAATTTTCAAATCGCCTAAACAAACAGATTGAAAGCAGTGAAAAGTCCCGCCTAAAATAAAACTGTTGGAAATCGAAAAATGTCTGCAACTCTCCCATGAAAAAGAAAGAGCAGACAAAGAAGCCTGGCTATAGAAAACATAAAATCTAACCCAGAGCTTTCTACAGGTATGCCAAAGAAACAGCTACAGTGCACTGTAGAATAGGGCCACTCCTCGAAAAGGATGGCACACTTACAGGAAAACCAATGAGGGTAAGTGAAATACTGAATGAGCAATTCAAGAGTGTTTTCACTCCACCCCTTGGGCATCTCCAAATCACCAATCCAACTGACTTTTTTACCACTGCAGATATAAAATCAGAGGCGGCGACGATAGATTACATCGATATAAAGGAAGACGATGTAACCAAGGCTATAGATGAAATGAAAACAGACTCAGCTACTGGCCCCGATGGATTCCCGGCAATCCTCCTAAAAGCATGTAAGAGAGTCCTAGCAAGACCACTGCAGTTCCTCTTTCAGAGCTTCCTTGCAGCTGGCAAACTTCCAGGAAAACTGAAGGAAGGTAAAATATGCCCCATTCATAAAGGAGGTAGCAGAGCGGAAGCCAAGAACTATAGACCTATCTCTCTGACCTCACACATCAGCAAGGTCATGGAACGAATAGTCAGAAGGAAGCTGATCACCTTCCTTGAAGAGAATGACTTGCTGCCCGACACCCAACATGGTTTCCGACCAGGGAGAAGCTGTTTAACTCAGCTCCTACAACACTATGACTGGGTGCTGAAACGGCTGCTCAACCACTCAAATGTGGAAGTGATATATCTCGACTTTGCAAAGGCCTTTGATAAAGTCGATCATGGAATGATATGTCACAAACTGCGTGATCTCAACATAGTTGGAAAACTGGGAGAATGGCTTCATGACTTTCTGAAGGATAGAAGTCAGGTGGTAGTAGCCAATGGGGCCACCTCTATTAACACACAAATAGTGAGCGGTGTTCCGTAGGGCACTGTTCTGGGACCACTACTGTTCATAATGGCCCTCTCAGACATGCCCTCAGCCACGCAGAGAGCCACGATCACAAGTTATGCAGATGATACAAAAGTTTCACAGGCAATACAGAACCCTGAGGACACTAAACACCTGCAATGTGAGCTGGACGAAATATACAAGTGGGCTGAAAAGAATAGCATGCAGTTCAATGCTGGAAAGTTTCAAGCTTTATACTATCAGCATGCAAAACTGAATGCAATACCCAATGAATACACTGGACCCGGAGGGATTGCAATCCCAGAGGCACAATCAGTGCGTGACCTGGGTATTCACATGAGTGATGACGCGACCTTTCATGTACATGTTGCTAAACTAAATGAAATGTAGACGGCTGGCTGGATGGATTCTTAGAACCTTTAGAACAAGAGAACAAGAAACCATGATGGTCCTCTGGAAGACACTTGTCCTAAGCCACTTTGACTATTGCTCTCAGCTATGGTCCCCATCCAGTGTCAAGTTGATCACAGAACTTGAGGCGATCCAACGAAGCTACACAAAGAAGATAGCCTCTATGCAGAATGTAAGCTACTGGGAAAGACTCAAGAGATTAAAATTATATTCCCTGGAGCGTAGGCGGGAAAGATATGCCATAATATACATCTGGAAGATCCTGGAGGGAAGTGTCCTGAACTTTGGCATCGAGAGTTACGCAAATGCCAAAACTGGGCGCCACTGCGTGGTGCCTAGGACTCCAAACCTGCCATCAAGATGTAGGACAAGATTCTGTGATAGCCTGGGCTTCCGAGGCCCACAGCTCTTCAATATCCTCCCGAAGAACCTGAGAGACCTGCATGGGGTGGATACAGATGTCTTTAAAATGAAGCTGGATCTCTTCCTGTCAGGTGTCCCAGATGAACCAACTTCACGGCAGGAGGGGCAGATGAGGGCAGCTGCATCGAACTCTCTCATGCACCAAATAGCAGTTGCTAGAAAGCCTCCATGAAGTGAAACCAAGTAGCAACACCAAATGGCGGTGCCCCAGCATGGCCACAGCTCATAAGCTGAAACTAGAATCAATCAATCAATCAATCAATCAATATAATACATACATACATACATACATATATGTATATATATATATAATATATATATATATATATATATATATATATATATATATAACAATCTCTAGTGCTGCATATTTTCAGCTGTTTGTGCTTTTGCTCTGTAACTGTTGCCAGTATGATGTATATAATACTAGCAAAAATAGATTTTGCGGAGTCATATATTTTTTAAATAAGATTTCGCAAAGGCAAAGAAATAGTAACTTAAATATCTGTTATATATTAAAAAAAAAAACCTTATCAAGTAAGGAATACTCAGGAGTATTACATAAGTATCATTGACACATTGGAATGTAGAGTCACAAAATGAAAAATAATAAAAAATTTTTTAAATTCACCTAGCGTTATTTCGCGTGTCGCTCCGTTCTGAGTTCAAATTCCGCCGAGGTCGACTTTGCCATTCGTCCTTTCAAGTGTCAATAAAATATGTACCAGTTGAACACTGGGGTCGATCTAATCGATTTATCCCCTCCTCCATATATACATACATATATATATATATATATATATATATATGTAGGAGAGTATTGTAGTTTGCGTGAATCATTGTGTATTGTCTGTAAAGAATGAAAAGTTTTGAATGGTAAAACAATACACTATAATATAAACAATGGGCTGTACGCCTGTTGTAATTTAGTCAGCCATAGTCTGATAATATTTCGGAATAAAATTCCTTCTTCAGATATTCTTAGATGGAGTCGCTGCTGGAAAACTGATTATAGCAGCGACTCAATCTAAGGATATTTGAAGAAGGAATTTTATTTCGAAATATTATCAGACTATGGATGAGTAAATTACCAGAGGCGTATAGCCCATTGTTTGTATTATAGGGCATTGTTGTACGAACCAAAACATTTCATTCGTCATATATATATATATACATATATATATATATATGTGAGTGTGTGTGTATGTATGCATGTATGTAGGTGTGCATATGTGCATGCATGCATGTATGTATGTATATATATATATATATATATATATATATCATAATTACGAAACAATAATGCGGCCAGTTGGCACGACTGTTAGAACGCCGTTTATTGCAAAATAAGAATATATGAATTATTTCAAATGACACGAACCACATCTGTGAGTGCGACTACTGACACTGTTTCGTCTGTCGCAGACAGTCATTTCCGGATTGAGCTAAATTGCTACAAGATACGTTTGAATGAAAAATATTTCACATGATTAATAAAATGCTCGCTTATAATTAACCAAACGTCAGAAAATTTCAACTTCCTGTCTTAATATAAAATATATGCTATTCTATTTTAAAGTAACTGACACAATAGTGATGACGACCAAACAGTCCAAACATTTCTTGTACCTCAACATCTCCGCGATAGCAACTGAATTTCGACTTAAACGTTCTTGAGTGCAAGCGTGTAAACATGATAGAAATACGATTACAAGAGACGCATGCAGACAACGTTATAGTAAAGGGTCTGCAAACTTTTATAACACGAAGCATCTCCCGAAGCCCAGGATACTTTGTTACTATATCCTATTTCAGCGTTAATTGCTTTCGATGGGTATCTATTAGCCTGCAAGTGTCGACATTCCTCTCCAGCCCAGACTTCAGCAGTGCTATCTATATCTATGACGTAACATCAGGTAAACAAGAAGAGAGCGCCAGCAGTAGGCCGGTTCTTTATTTATCGATCTCAAAATGTAAAAAGGCCGTAATGCCCGCAGAGGTATTCGGAATCAGAGCCCAAAGAGCCGGAACAAATACGGCAACGCTTTCTATTCAAAGCTCTAATGACTATTGATCGGTTTCTGTACAGACACCTGCAGACACAGAGTTATCTGTACATGGATATGAGATATAGAAAAAAAATAATATATAATATATACTCCTGATTTTTTACACACGCGTACTTTGCTGACTTCTAGTCATATGTTCAATTCACATACGCACAAATTCACAACACTGAATAACTGATCTTTTTTCTATGTGTATCCTTAGATCACTTATTTCCGTTAACAAAAGTCATAGTGCAGTGTTTCATATCATTCCCTCGGTAAATGGATGGCCTGGTTAGCATCACAACTCTTGTCTATGACGAGTGGAAATGAAAGTGCGGGATTATGGTGCCAGCATCAACTGAAGCGGAGCGAGAGAATAATAGTGTCGAGGAGCAGCAACGTGGAGCCTGGTTAAGACGGGAAAAATCAGTGACACGCAAATTTCCATCGGATCACATACTTGGTCCAAAACTTTGCGAGGTTCTTCCCAATCCATCTAAATTCTTATTCTGGGAGAAAAAAGAAAGGTCACCGGCTTTTATCTGTGCTTGAAAGGAGGAAATATGCAGCACATCATAATCAGCAATTCAAAATATATACACGAGTGAAAAAAAAAGAAAGACAGAAGTACTTAACACATTTGGTAGGAACTATATATAGGAATTATATATATAATTTTAATAACATTTAGTATCAGCTATACATGATTTAACTTGGGCGCGTGGACATGTCCATCAAATGAGTCGCTAGGAGCAGTGAAAATGTTCCTGTCTAGGCTTCCATTGCAGAAGTCAGGTCACGTGTATTAAAGTGCCAGTATATTCTCTATATTTTGAAACTTACATTTCTAGAGAGGTTGCTGGCAGAGTGTTGGCACCATTTTGGCAGCAGACTATCATATTGTTTTCAGTGACTAACATAGATACTCCCTTCAATACCGACAATATGAATGCCAGTTAGATATCTCTTCAAACGTCGCATACTACAATAACCTCTACACAGCTAACTACTAAGAAGATGCTGAATCTCAAAAGCTGTAGTCCATAAAGCCACTCTCAATTGAAATGAGGCATCCCAAAACCCAATACAGATATGACAGCAAATGTATTTAAGGAAAAGCAAATGCAACACATGCACCTCTTCAGGTGCAGAGATAGTAAATGCTGTACCGTCCTGTTGAGCTTCAACTGGAGACTCAGTGACAACCTAAATGACTTCTCCAACATCCTATACAGTATCTTTGGCAGCCTATCTTTACTGACCTGAAGCTCACAATTGCCAGCTCTGTTTCTGCTAAAAAATACACTTCACCCACCAATCAGCAACATCCAGCAAGAGAAAGAATGAACTAACTTATTGTTACCACCGTATATACTCCCTGTCAATTAATTTCAAGCCACATGTGGCTAGTTCTACCATCCAAGACCTAGTTAGCCCAAGACCTAGTTCCAAGACCACCTAGTTCTACCATCCAAGACCTAGTTAGCCCAGACTCAAGAGATTGGTGCTTAATCCATGCTGCCCGTATTGGCTACAACCCACACGTGTTGTTCATGTAACCTGATCTATAGTCCAACACCATCATATTTCGTAACTCATTTGTAAAGACTGCTGTCGCTAGTATCCCCGTGCTCCACTGAACAACTACTGGACTACTGACTCCCTTCAACATTCCATCCCGTATGTGATGCCAAATACAATGAGCTAATACACTATGTTGCCGCTGGCTAGCAAAGATGTGCCATTATCCTCTCCAAACAGATGGACATTAAAATAGAGAAAAAATCCTTGTCACTTTGCTAACGTTAGTACCATGTGTCATGAATAAATACCAAGAAACCGTCCTGAAATTTCTCCAATCTGCTAGTGGCATCTCCTGGGATGGACGTGTCCCACACCACCAACACCACACAAGTCATATAGAACTGAGTCAAAGTGACAGCTATATATCTATCTTTCAATATATTTGATTTTTAATTGGTTATAGCAACCTGTAATATAATGTATTTTAAATATCTCGATATATTAATATATTACTATATCTTATTGCATCTTACTCTCTCTCTCTCTCTCTCTTTATAGATATGATAGAAAATTTAGACAAATACGCATAAAAGTCTAATGCGAAATCCATTTCCTACTATCAATTAATACTACCTATATTTGTGTGTGTGTGTGCATACACACACACACACACACACATACACAAATATCAGTTGAGTAAATTTAAAATTTTGTCTGGTTTTCACCATTTTTATTATAGCAATAACATTTTTTAAATGTTGAATTATGTTAAATATCAAAAAAAAAATATATTATGTTCATATAGATCAATTAGCGCTTTCATACGTTCATAGTCATCATCAGTTTTCAAAATGTATTAACTGACTGTTGAGTTGGGTGCATGACAACTGTAGTAAAATGACTGACTTTTTCCTTTTTACACCTTTTAGAAGATTCCGACACGCTGATTGTTTTGTAAACGGTTTTGACCAGTCACCATGCATCATAAACGTCACGGCTTGCCCGACGCACCGATATTACTGGCATAGATCCCGCCTTTATTTTGACGAGTTACCTTGCGGTTTACATGTAATGGTTTTTTGAGTGAGCAAACTTAGTTGGTTTCGATAATTTCGTCCATTCTACCTTTGCATTTACCTGCAACATGATCTGAATTGTCAGGATTTTATCTCTCCACCACGAAGACGGAGAAGGCATCTATTCAATGTTTACTTGCTTCCATTACTGGTGGTATATTATGGTGAACTACATCTCTCAAAATTTTGAATTAAATACGCGCCCTCCAAAACGGCCGTCGGACTTGTAACAGCATACCGTCTACCCCTTTATTTTTATCTGTCTTTGTACTCTGTGTAAGTTTGCTCTGTTAATATATTAATTATATATGGATTTACACTTGATCATTCATAGTCTGAAAATGTTCAATCGATGTTTTCTCTCTATTTACATGTATACATGTATATATGTTTTGTACATCAAACCCAAGCAGTTATAGTTGATTATTTACATCATACTTTCTCTGCATCTCCTTTTGTCTCTATCTCTCACTCTTTCTCACTCTCTCACTCTTTTCCCCTCTCTCTATATATATATATAATATATTATATATATTTATATATATACATATACATATATATATATATATATATATATATATATATATATATATATATATATATACATAAAACATATATACATACATATATGTACATGCTTACAAGTGTGTTTTGTGTAAATGTGATAGTAGGTAACATAAAAGAGAATTAATATAAAAACGGAGGATATATTCTAAATGGAATATATATATGAAGCACACGAAAGACAATGGTGACATACGAGCCAATTTGTAAAGAAATTCGGAATGACTAATGCTATTACGTAATGAAAATCCAAAGGGTAGATATAGGCGAAGCCAGTAATTTGCATGAGTAAAAAGCAAGAGATAGTGCAAGAGTAGAGAGCCGTCACGAAATAAATGAAAAGGAAGGGAAGGGAATGATAAAAGGTAGGCGTACAACAGACTCCGAAATTGGTTAAAGCCATATAGAAAATCGGTTTGTGTGAACTAAGGAGATTAATGTAGCGTGGAGGCGCAATGGCCCAGTGGTTAGGGCAGCGGACTCGCGGTCGTAGGATCGCAGTTTCGATTCACAGACCGGGTGTTGTGAGTGTTTATTGAACGAAAAACACCTAAAGCTCCACGAGGCTCCGGCAGGGGATGGTGGTGATCCCTGCTGTACTCTTTCACCACAACTTTCTCTCACTCTTACATCCTGTTTCTGTTGTACCTGTATTTCAAAGGGCCGGCCTTGTCACTCTCTGTGTCACGCTGAATATCCCCGAGAACTACGTTAAGGGTACACGTGTCTGTGGAGTGCTCAGCCACTTACACGTTAATTTCACGAGCAGGATGTTCCGTTGATCGGATCAACCGGAACCCTCGTCGTCGTAACCGACGGAGTGCTTCCAGTTAAGGTAGCATATTGTTTTAATAGGAGCACATAGTAATCAAACCAAATTTAGAATTGACTTTGCTGTGAAGCTGAGTGAGCATATTGAATTCCTCGGATAAAAAGTATACGTGGCACGTATGGTTACAGGGGTAAATTTGATAAGAAAGCATTTAATTTTATTATGTATTTTATATTTTAAACTTCAGATGTATGTCGAATATCTTGTTGATGTTTCATAATTCATAACTAATCTCGTATATATACTGGATATATATGTAAGTTCCTAGTAGTTTCAATAAAGTATATTCCTTATTTATATCATCACTGGCGGAATTTCCGAAAATGAAACCTCCGGTAAGAAATTGATTTAACTGGAGTGAATACAATATCAACGTGGTGTTGCATTTGCGCCAAGTCTGAAGAAAAATTCCTTTAATTTTATATGGTTTTACACTACAATTTTTTCCGTACCAAATAAGATGTAGATTGATGTAGATTGATGTTTGATGTAATTGTTACATCAAACTGATTGATAATACCGTTATCCATGTTCCTTTGATTGGTTATATTTATATACTGTAATGCATGCCTCAGTCTCATAATTAGTATATTTCCTTGTTATATATCTTTGTTATCCTAGGTATAGATATTTGGGTTTTTTTTTTGATAACTGAATATTAATTCTAATTTTCCTCTCTTTACATTCTGTTAACCCGGTTTTCTTATTATTGCTGGACCAGGGATTCATTTGTTATCCTTTTTATCATATATATGACTGAGTGTAAGTATGTTGTGTGCCTGTGCCTTTGTGTGTTTGTATATGTATATATGTATTTATGCATGCATATAAGTATGTGTGCGCGAACATCGATGTTTATTTTTCTACAACTTCTTGTAATACATTTTTAGTTAGAGAATATTAGAGTATACAGCATGATCAAATCTTTTTCATTGTTCGTGATGCATACTCTGATAAAAATTGTTCATATTTATTGAGAACACAACATCAAATTGAACTACAACTAAAATGCAATACAATAACTCGTATGTTCTATACAGTAATCCCTCGCCATATCGCGGTTCACCTATCGCGCACACAGTACATCGCGGATTTTTTCTGGCTAATACATGTAAATTTATATCGCAGTCTCTTTAGAATATCTTTAGAATATCGTGGGTTTCTGAAGCTGAAAGGTATTTATATTGTTTTAAATTTTAATTAGTTTCATGGGGGTGGAGGTGGAATGTAATACTCGCGATAGTCGACAGATTATTGTGTATGGAATTTTCAGCGGGATTTGATCTGTCTCAAATCGGAACTTAAAAGGTACAGCAATGTGCGCACAATATATTTACAATATTTACATTTACAAAATATGACAATCACAACATAACGTTCCCTCATTGGAGAATATAGCTTAAATAGATTATTTCAGAATTATGGGAATGCTTTCATATGAAAAGTTCAACTTTTATCTATATATATTTTAGCGGTCAACCAAAATCCAATAAACGATAATTATACGGTAAAAATGTCCTTATCAAAATTTGTTGCTTTACTATCCATCGTAGGCTACAAAGTATCACTTTGTTAATCTGATCTCTGTTCCACAGTTTTCTTTCTTTAGATGTAAAATAAGTATATTTTATATATCATTATTTTAGTATGATCAAAGACAGCAATAAACATCGTTAGAAATGGACACATTCACTGCATTAATTTCCTGTATAGAAATATCAGCGTCAAAGTTATGTTTCTTTTTTTTCTTTTTTAAATATATATTACTAGATTTGTGGTGATAAAGATGTGTTTAGGCTAAAGAGATATATTGCAAGAATATATAGTGCACATTATTATAGATTAATTTATGTTTTCTCTACTTCCTCTGTATTAAAACTTTTTATATTTTCAATAATATTTTAAATATTCTCTTTATAAACAGAATATCATTAACATTTAAAATATATACATGTTCTTATCAGATCGTATGTTATTATTAATCCGTCTGGAAATATGAATAAATGGAGAAAAATTAAAATAATTAACCTCACAGTGAATTACAAAGAGGAATAAACGCAGTTGAAATTGTTTTTAAAATTGTGAAATTGCATTATATTTTCATATCTGTTTTGTTTATAAGAATATGGATTTTGGAAATGTATGTGAATGTCATAATTATTATAAGAGGTCGAACACTAGTTTGAGAGATATATTATCTCCGATTTATTGTGAAAATGTGCATTAACTCTTGAATAATATAGCACTTACCCATGAACTATATCTGACACAAGATCAAAATTACTTTGACGTTTTAACTTGTAAGAAACATATGTGTCTCCGATTTGTCGTATAGATCTTCGTGCACATAACTGCCAATAGGTTTAATGACGGAATCTACTGAAACAGCTTTAACAGTTTCAATGCCAGATCAAAGCAGCACATCGTCTCCTCCAGCAATACAAGTTAGTTTAAGTTGACTGTGTCTATTCATCTAAAACTGAGGAACACTGCTAATACAGCTACACTAGCTTCCAGATGTCATATCCTGGATTTTTCTCTGAATCAAGGGAGTGAGGATTGAATAAGTGTCTGCTTGTAATTACATAGGCATATAAACCTAACAGTGATAACATGCAAGTGAAAATTAATATTTCTATATACACAAATAGGGGTAGAGATGTTGTTCACGAATGATACGAAATGTTATGTTGGTGTATAGAAACTTAATAGTAGAAATAATTTTCTCCTAGTTTATCACTCAGATGTACGCAATGATTCGCGTATACTCTTACTCTTTTACTTGTTTCAGTCATTTTACTGCGGCCATGCTGGAGCGCCGCCTTTAGTCGAGCAAATCGACCCCGGGACTTATTCTTTGTAAGCCCAGTACTTATTCTATCGGTCTCTTTTTTGCCGAACCGCTAAGTGACGGGGACGTAAACACACCAGCATCGGTTGTCAAGCAATGCTAGGGGGACAAACACAGACACACAAACACACACACACATATATATATATATACATATATACGACAGGCTTCATTCAGTTTCCGTCTACCAAATCCAATCACAAGGCATTGGTCGGCCCGGGGCTATAGCAGAAGGCACTTGCCCAAGATGCCACACAGTGGGACTGAACCCGGAACCATGTGGTTGGTTAGCAAGCTACTTACCACACAGCCACTCCTGCGCCTGTATAGTTAATTTTTTTTTCATACTAACTTTCTCCAAATTGTCGAATGTCTTACAAGATTTCTGTCGGACACTAATCATACATACAAACGAGTACATCGGTAGAATTACTTTCAAAGTGACAAATATGGACAAATATTGCTTTGGAAATAAAATATGGATATGTGGAAATAAGGTCTTTCCCAGAAAATAAAATTGATTCATTGGTTACGAAACAGTAAATGTGTAGTTCCTGGTTGAAACACATATAATGCTTTTAAAATATGAAATTGAAGTTATTTGGATTGATATCAAGACCAACGCTTGGATTGCCAAGTTGACTGAATGATATGTTATGTAAGAGAACGACAATCGGATCGGTTTTATAACATCAATACATAAAGTATAATCGTATTTACATACAAAATCAGCTTTGTGCGTTAGATATATATTCAAAGTAATTATTTGCATTCAAATAATATCTCTAATTATAATGCAGATGTGTGAAATATGTATAACGCTGCCAAAACGAGGTAGATATTTGAGCAAGCATGTCATTGCAATAGAGGAAATATAAATTATATTCAGGTGCCATGTAAACTTTCTTATCATCAGATGAATAGCGTTTACTATCCTTATTGCCAAACATCAATGCCTGCAACTGGCGGCAAGCGAGGACATTTCTCGTATATGTTGAGAATTACTTTTCCTTTTGATTGAAGTGATGATTCTTTGAAAGATAATCAATATACGCGCTTAATGAAAGATACTCCAAACGGTATTCATGAGTCAGTGATTTGAAACGTACTCATCGGATAATATAGCAATTCTATTCTTATTTCTATTCAAAATACATACGCATGATAATGTTTGTGTGAGCGTGCGTACGTGCGTGTGTTTGTGTATACACCTACACATGCATATACACATGCATATAGAAAGAGATAGAGATACATAGAGAGGTCGGTAGATAGATAGATAGATAGAAATAAAGGTAGATAAATAAATAGATAGATAGATAGATAGATGGATAGATAGATAGATAGATAGATACATAGATAGATAGATAGATAGATAGATAGAATAGATAGATATGTAGGTAGGTAGGTAGGTAAGTAGATAGATAGACAGATAGATAGATAGATAGATAGATAGATAGATAGATAGAATAGATAGATATGTAGGTAGGTAGGTAGGTAAGTAGATAGATAGACAGATAGATAGATAGATAGATAGATAGATAGATAGATAGATAGATAGATAGATAGATAGATAGATAGATAGATAGATAGATAGATAGATAGATAGATAGATAGATAGATAGATAGATAGATAGATAGATAGATAGATAGATAAATTTGGGTTGAAACAAATTCTCTCCAGCAGCCAGAAATTTTGGTCACACCTATTATCAGTGGACATTTTCTCAGCTACTAAAACAAAATGAAACACGGGTTGCACAGCGTTATGTGTGACGTTACCCATGGACTTTGTCTCATCGTAGAATTTCACCACTGGTGTTTATTTCCTTTTGAACTTAGTAGTTCAGTATTAAAACTCGAAAGAATAAGACTCGGATCGATTAAATTAAATTATATGAAATTAAACCTTTCAAGGCGGGCTCCAGCATAACTGCTGTGCGATTACAAAAGAAAGGTTAAGACTTGAAATTGCCTTGATCCCTATGACAATATTCTGCGTATGTATTATCCCTTTGTTCCTTTTGTTTCTGCTTATATATATATTAAGCGTGTTGTTTCAATATATATATACATACGTAATTAACGTTAATAGTTATTAGCACAAACGATGACATAGGACATTTTCAAACCACTCTCCGAGCGTGCACACATATACAAATATATATATATATATATATATATATATATATATATATATATATATATACAAATGCATGCGTGGCATTTAATAGTTTCTTCATATAGTAATATATAATATATATACATGCATATATACTTACATATATGTATATACTTACATATATATATATATATATATATATATATATATATATACATACATATATATATATATATATATATTATATATATATATATAATATATATATATATATATATATATACATACATACATATGCATATATGGATAAAGGACGTCATAATACGTAAACAACATGAAATACGAAATACGAAAACATGGAATACGAAATCTTTTTCGAACAACGAAAGAAACAAGTGGAAAACAAGACAAGTAAAATAAAGTACGACCCTTCATCAGTTGTCGAGTGTTTATCTTCTCCACCTTTCGAGCAATCACGACAAGATATGTATTCAAGAAAACAGTTGCTTCCGCAAAGCAAAATATAATTTGGGATTTGCGATGGGTCAAATTTGATAACAAAAACAGGACAGTGAAAACAAACTGTAAGGGCTACTGAAACATAACGAGGTGAAGTAGTGAACGCTGCAGAAACAAGCTTTGATAGGAGAAAAGATAGGAGAGGAGCGAGACAAGAATGTGTTTGATCACTGTGGCAGATCAAATGGAAAGAAGAGGACATAAAATGAATTAGAGAAAGGAAGAGAAAGGGAACGAAAGCGGGGAAAGAGAGAACAGTACAGAGTCGCATTAAAATTATGATAAACCTACTTGAAAATGGATGCGTGGCGTTCAATCATATAATAATATAAATAATATATATATATATATTATATATATATATATTATATATATTATATATATATATATATATCTATATATATATATATATAGCGTACAATAGACAATATACAAAAAGGTGAAATATAATTAATTTAATAAAATTATAAATTTCACCTACTAGTTTTATCGGTATGGAAAAGACAATATTTGGTAAGGATTATATTAATTATAATAAAGGGTTAATTGCAACAAGTTTCTGAAAACCACATACCGAAAATATTAGAAATGGCAGCCAAAGAGGTCACCATTTCTCCTACTAGTAAAAAAGTCTCCACAAACAAACAGAATTTGCAACCCGTATATGGCAAGGAGAAAGAAAATAACGAAATCACAGCCTATTTGGATTAATTATAGACGAAATTATATATATATATATATATATATATCACCGTGATCACCGTGACCGACCAGGCTATCAGATGTTGCTACACATCGTTGGACACAATGCGCTTCGCATTGTTTTAGCTCTCAAATGACGCCACCCCGCCAGCTAAGCGAGCAGGCCAACAGAAGAAAGAGTGAGAGAAGGTTGTGGCGATAGAGTACGGCAGGGATCGCCACCTACCCCTGCCGGAGCTTCGTGGAGCTTTAGGTGTATTCGTTCAATAAACACTCACGAGGGCCGGTCTAGTAATCGAAACCACGAGTCCGCTACCCTAAACACTAGGCCGTTGCGCCTCCAAACACACACACACACACACCACACACACACACACACACTATATATATATATATACATACACACAGATATATGCATATATATATATATATATATACATATATGTACAAACTTACATATGCAAACTTACTTATGTATATATGCATATATGGGTACAGGACGTCATATAACCTAAACAACATGAAATACGAAATACGAAAACATGGAATACGGACATTTTTGCGAACAACAAAAGAAAAAAATGGTAAACAAGGCAAGTAGCATAAAGAGCGAACATTCGTCAGTTGTTGGCTGTTGCTCGAAATTTGGATGCAGATACGTATATATATATATGTATATATATATGAGTATATGTATATGTGAGTATATATATATATATATATATATGTATATGTGAGTATATATATATATATATATATGTATATATATATATGTGTATATATATATATATATATATATATATATAATATATATATATATATTATATATATATATATATTATATATATATGTGTGTGTGTGTGTGTGTGTGTGTGTGATTGTATATGTGAGTATATATATATGTTTATATATATATTATATATATATGTGTGTGTGTGTGTGTGTGTGTGTATGTATATGTGAGTATATATATATATATATATAATATATATATATATATATATATATATATATATATATATATGAGAGAGAGAGAGATTTTGCGTGTGTGCGTATGTTCCTTATGCATTCCAAAACTAAGTTGACGACTTTGACGTATACGTTATGAAATGATTAGTACTATTTCCCCTTCCAACTAAACTTTATTTTCATTGACATATTTCCATAAAAAAAATTTAAAGATAATAATAACTCAACTATCGTAAGCATTTTATACGACGACGACGACGATGACATTACATTTTCTCAATAAGTATGTACCTTGAAAGACATCCTTCATTACGATACACATCTTCACACACTCACTCACTCTATCTATCTGTTTCTCTCTCAAGCACAAATACGCACACACAAACACACACATCCATTTCATATACACGTACATACATCTTGCATTTTCTGCGCCCTCCCTTTCTCTCGCTTTCAATTTCTGCTCTCTTCAATTTTCGTTCAATTTCTGCTCTCTTTAATACACAAGGAAATTAATTTTTACGGAATAACAGTGAAACACAGAAAGAGAAAAAAGGTAGAGAGACGTGAGAATGAAACAGAGACAGAAAACAAGTTTCTATAGGAAAAGTTGAAAGATGGATAGCAGGTGAGAGACAGGTGTTGATGTTTCCTACCCTTTGCATATTTAATATTTGAAAGTGAAAGTCAGCAGAAAATTTATACTGTATGTTTTATAGGGGAAGGTGAAAGAAAGCTGCACAAAGAGAGAGGGAAAGTGGGAGAGAATTAGACGCCGAGAGCCCCACAAAGAAGTTTGTGTTATAAAATTTTAAGGTAATTTTCACTTTTGTCCCATGTTTCTTTCAAATTCTCATTACAATTTAAAGAGACCTTCTATTGTTAACATATTACAACTTCACTATATTTCTTTCTTTTGGAATTAAGAAAGGTATGCAAAAATAACTTCCTTTGGCATACACACATGTACAGAGTTAAAGTTCTGTATGAATTATGCCATTTTTTGCTTTGCATTAAATCGCAGCTCAAATCCTATGGAAATTACCTTTTCCAATTCTGCTATTCATGTTTGTGAAGAGCGTATTTCAAAACTTGATCTTCCATTTAAACTTACAAGGAAGTTATCTCAGAAATCATGTCCTTTACCTGTTGTTTCTAGCATGTCTGCGTGGACATTTGCGTAACTCCCCTCACACATGCACACACGCACACATACACACATTTATTTCTTTCGTCAATTTACTTGCATTCCTATGTTTTCTATACAGGAGATCTGCATCTTGCGTGAAAGCGGGTAGCTAATGGGTGGCCAAGTTGGGGGAAGGGGCATTCTGTATTTCTTTCAGAAAAATTAAATTTTCGAAAGCAAATTTTATTTCGAAAACAAATTGTGTTTCTCACATTCGTAATCTCTGTATTTTTCCATGTGCAAAAATAGTTGAAAATTAGGAAATTTCGGCAGGGAGGGGGAAAATTATAATTTTGAAAACAAGATTTCTGGGCAAAATCATATTAACCCCTTTTTATTCCATGAAACAGCACATAGTTTGTGATCATTCTTAGGAACATAAATCACTTTCCTGCAAATTGTTCCCCTCACTTCACTTCTGGACAAACAAGAACTTCCATTATGCCAGTAATCCATTCCACTATATATCAGCTAGCAGAAAGCATTACGTTTATCAAGAGAAAACATAACCAAATCATTCAGAGTTTTCTGCTTCTTCTCATAATAACGATATATAAATTGGCATGAATTTTTCCACATCTTTTCATTCGTTACTAAAAAATCAAATTATACAATGCACAAATTCAAACTTCTATATCTTCCATCATATATATTCCTTAATGCCACCAAAACGAAGACATTCTCATTTATCTCCACAAAGAAGGGCAGCAAAGAAAACTGCCTCTTTTCGTGCTAAAGAAAACTGTAATATTTAAAAACGATCACCAGCGGCAGAAGTTCTGCTCTGCACTACATATATTGTCTGAGATGAATGTACGATGGCACAACGTTGTGCACTAAAAGCCCTAAATAGATAACTAAGGGATATTAGGAACAATACTGTCGTATTCTGGTGTGGGGTGCTAAACAGTTGTCCTTGCAGGAGATTTCCGTCAAATATCACCAGTCATACCACAGAGTACGCGAGCTGACAACATCAATGTGTGTCTGAAGTTTTCGTCTCTGTGGAGGTTTGTTCGCCAGCTTTCAGTAAGCAACAATACGCGAGCTCATCTCTACAACGACCCTTTAGCTGAAGAATTCTCTCATCAAATTCTACAAATTGGAAATGGCGCCTTGCCATTGAATGACACCCTGCAACAGCATGTAATGCAATGTGGGCACATAGGCCGGCTTAAAGGAAAGGTACTTAAAGGAAAGGTATTTCCCACATTGCAAGATACTTTCAAAAACATAGCATGGTTCACAGAGAGAGCTATTTTTGCACCTCGGAATGAGAGCGTTGATAAAGTAATCCATGAACTCCTCCAAATTCTACTCGGAGAGGCTTCAACTTTTGTCTCCATTGATACTACCACCGACGAACATGCCACTATTGTTCATATCATTATTAATATTAATATTATTATTATTATTATTATTATTATTATTATTATTATCACCATTATATTATTATTATTATTATTATTATTATTATTATTATTGTTGTTGTTATTGTTGTGGTTGTTGTTATTGTTATTATTATTGTTTTTATTATTATTATTATTATTATTGTTGTTATTATTATTATTATTTTATTGTTATTATTATTGTTATTATTATTATTGTTATTATTATTATTATTATTATTATTATTATCATGATTTTTATTGTTGTTGTTGTTATTATTATTTTATTGTTATTATTATTGTTATTATTATTATTATTATTATTATTATTATTATTATTATTATTATCATTGTCATTATTACTATTGTTGGTGTAGTTGTTGTTGTTGTTGCTTTGTTCAACGCAGGTGCATTTTAATGAATATTCAAAGCTGAAGTGAATGTGTTACTTCTTATTATCCAAAATTGCAAATAATCTGTTATTATACATGACTATTAATATTTTTCCTTCTAACAATGAAAGACAACTATCATTCAGATATAGTTTCATTTTACGTAATATTTCCGTATCATTTTGGTTTATAAAATCTTAAGTTCTCCAGGTGCAACTTCATTTATCTCGCTTTCTCTACACCGTATAATTTTTTAACAAGCGGGTAGCATTTTGCTTAGCAGTTTCATATATATAGAGTTATAAATTATGTTGATAAGATTTGACAGCTGTTATTATGCTTTCTCTCTCTTTCTCCTACTTATCTATAAATACATATAATATTTTTCCTTCTAACAATGAAAGACAACTATCATTCAGATATAGTTTCATTTTACGTAATATTTCCGTATCATTTTGGTTTATAAAATCTTAAGTTCTCCAGGTGCAACTTCATTTATCTCGCTTTCTCTACACCGTAAATTTTTAACAAGCGGGTAGCATTTTGCTTAGCAGTTTCATATATATAGAGTATAAATTATGTTGATAAGATTTGGACAGCTGTTATTATGCTTTCTCTCTCTTTCTCCTACTTATATATAAATACATATACATACACCACCCGCCCCATTTTCCCTAACCACCCCTGTCCTCTTTCAAACGAGCCCGCAATCTGCGTGACCTCCTGGTCCACAGCACCCTCTCTCCTTCCCCTCAGCCCCACACGGATCTTTCCTTGCTCTAGATCCCGCTGCAACACTTGCCCCTTCATCACCAACACCACCGCTGTCACCGGCTCCAACCTGCATACTGTACGCATTAGGCACTCCTTTACGTGCACTCGTCTGGCCTATTTACTGCATTAAATGCAACCTATGCGGGATGCTGTATGTAGGACAGACGGGACGCCGGTTGTCCGACCGTTTCACTGAACACTTGAGGGACGTTCGCCTACACTCTTTTTCTCTCGTCGCACGCCACTTCCGCTCGGCCGGCCATTCCCTAGATGACATCTCAGTGTTTGGTCTCGCCCCCCACAATGGTCGCCCACTTTCCAGGCTCCACTTGGAGCAACGCTACATCTTCACCCTACAAACTACCACCCCACACGGCCTTAACACAGCCCCCTCCTCTTGAGATCCGTGTTTTTTTTTTTTTTTCGGATACACCACCCACACACATCCACCCACCTACCTCCCACACGCCTGTTCACACACACACATACGTAGACCCATCTACGTACATACATTCACACATTTAATCACACACACTTATAGACTACATGCACACACTAACATACAAACCACATGCACATACACACACACATACATACATACACACACACATACATACTTACACACACACACACACAGACATACATACACACATACATACACACATACATACGCACATACATACACACACTCACACACACACACACCGCACGTACATATTTCACACACACACACATGCACACATACATGTAGGCACACACACATACATACCTACCTACACATGCACACTCTACACTGAATGCACACACACATACACCTTTTTGCATCCAGGCAGTCCCCCTCTTTTCTGCTTTCCGGTTTTGGCTGATGGATCCTCGGTTCCCGCGCAGCGGGGCGTTCGAGGGCTTTGCGCTCGCGCGCCTTGGCGCGCGCTGGGGGCTTGGGCTTGCGTTGTACTGCTTGTGCGTTGTGTGCATGAGCGCGCTTCGTGTGTGTGGGCTTGCTTCGGATGTGCGCGTGCGTATGTATGCATACATACCCACACACTCGCATGCATCCCTACCCACATACATACACGCACACCTACTCACACACACACATACACACACACATACCGCACACACACACCATACATACAATACACACACATACCTACTTCAGACATAACACACACAGACATACACCCATACACTCACACTCACACGCATACCACACACACATACACACGCACACGTACACATACACACACACACCCACACTACATACATACATTACACTTGTATACACACACACTTACATTCATACACACACACACCTACACAGCCATACCCTCACTCAGACACACACATCTACCTACACACACACACAAACACCACAGACACACCCCATACATACATACATCTACACACACACACGCCTACACACATACATACATAATACATAAACACACACACATACACATACACACACATACGCACACACACATATACTTACACACACATGCACACACAAACACATACATACACCCATACACATACACACCACATACTTACACACACACTCACCTGCACGCGCACACACATGCATGACAAACACCCATACACTCACACTCACATACGCACACACCAACATAAACACGCACACGCACACACACACCTACACTCCCACACACATACACACGCACCTACATACACACACGCACACCCACGCATACACACATACATTACACACGTACACACCACCCTACATACACATGCATACACACACACACAAAACATGCACGGACACACCCATACATACATACATACACCTATATACACACGCCCACACACCTACATACACACACATACATACACACACATACACGGACACCCCCATACATACTTACATACATACACCTATACACACACGCACGCCTACACACCTACACATACACACACATGCATACACACCAACACATGTACGCACATACACCACATATACGCACATACATAATACCCACACACATGCACACACACACACATACGCACATGCATGCATGCATGCACACGCGCACACCTACACGCATACACACACACACACGCACGTACACATACATACATACACACACGCATACATACACCCATACACATACATGCATCCTACACACACATACATACACACTCACACATACATACACACCACACACTCACTCACACACCTGTATGTACGCGCACACACATGCACATACACACACTTCCCCACACCCACACGTACATACATACCACTCATACACATACACACACCACACACACGGACATACATCTATGCACACACATAGATACACAGATACTCACATACATTCATCGGACACACTTCCACCCAGACATACACAGACACACTCACACATCCACACACATACATACTTACGCGCATACTCGCAGGCGCGCGCACACACGCGCTTGCGCTGGTTCGCGCACGCATACGCGCCGCATGCACCTCGCTCTTGGACCCGACGAGACCTCCCGCGCGTTCCTGGGACCGTCGTTTGTCGTTGGGTTTTCCCACGCCCGTCTCCGCGGGACCACTCTTCCATCTTCCCTCAGCTGGAGTCCTTTTTCCTTAACTCCCCCCCCCTTTTTCGTTACACACACACGCGCACTATATACACACATTGCTTAATATATACATTACTCTTACACACATTCAATCTACTCGCCATTAATACTACCACGACACTGGACACACACACACACTACTACTCAACACACGCTGGCACGCTACATACGCCCCCACCCCTTCCCCTCCCTCCCTTCCTCCTTCCTTCTTTTTCTTACTACTGACCTTTGTCTGCTATGCCGACCATTGTCTCGCCCTACCTCACACGCCTACACACAGACGCACACACTAACACATACATATATTTTTTTGTTTTTTTTATCTCGCCTCACACACACACATACAACACGCACACGCACACACTCACACATCACACACATCTGTTGCGTTACCAACCTTGTCTCCACTCTTTTGCCTTTAAAAACCCACTTTGCTCTTGTTATCGTAACTTCCGCCTTCACACCATGTGTAACTCGTAAACACCAGTCGTTTTTTTTCTCTATCCCTGTTGCCCGCTCTGGGATCTTTCTTCCTCTCTCTTCCTTCTTTATGGTTTCCGACGAAGAGCTCCGCTCGATACGTCATAACCCTCCTGCTTCCATTTCCTGAGCGGCCTATAATAATAATACTGTAATTGTTCCATTGGTGTTGTTTTTTTGTTTTCCCGTTTGGATTAAAATTATATATATTAATATATATATATATATATATATATATATATGCATAATCCAATTAAAAACAAGACATCAAGAGTTAATGCCAGTACGACCGTTTTTCAAGCAGCGCCATTTAATTGAACACTAATCATTACATCAAAAATTAAACTGCCCAAATAAATAGAATTTTAATCAGTCGAACTTTAACAGCAAGAAGATGGAAGGAATCCATGTTATCGCTGTTGTAGATAAGATATATTATACTTCCAAGAAAGGCGTAGGCGTGAAGTTTACTGGGGTCATAGCTTGTAAATGATTGTGGTTCATTTCAAATTTATTTGTCTTTTTATCAACTACTACATCTAGGACTAGAGGACTGTGTCTATTTGGAATGAAGAATAAGAGTGAGTTGACAGCTCATGGCAGGTATTGGTCATAAATATTGTCAAGATATTAGGAGTAGTAAATTGGGTATAAAGTATTGTCCTTAAACGAGGCTGGGTGAGGAAGACCCTAAATCATGATGTTAATTACCAGCTAAAGGTGCAAGTGCAAGACGCTAATGAAAAGTATTATGTTAATACAGAGGGAATGTTATCATGGGGTTCTATGTTTATAAACAATATTGTTATGTTGTATAAAGATAAAATTTAAGATAATCAGAAATGGTATCATAACCAAAATACTTAAAATGTATATATATATATATATATTATATAATATTATATAATATATAATGCATAATCCAATTAAGCAACAAGACATCAAGAGTTAATGCAGTACGACCGTTTCAAGCAGCGCCATTTAATTGAACACTGCAATCATTACATCAAAAATTAAACTGCCCAAATAAATAGAATTTTAATCAGTCGAACTTTAACAGCAAGAAGATGGAAGGAATCCATGTTATCGCTGTTGTAGATAAGAATATATTATACTTCCAAGAAAGGCGTGAAGTTTACTGGGGTCATAGCTTGTAAATGATTGTGGTTCATTTCAAATTTATTTGTCTTTTTATCAACTACTACATCTAGGACTAGAGGACTGTGTCTATTTGGAATGAAGAATAAGAGTGAGTTGACAGCTCATGGCGAGGTATGGTCATAAATATTGTCAAGATATTAGGAGTAGTAAATTGGGTATAAAGTATCTGTCCCTAAACGAGGCTGGGTTGAGGAAGACCCTAAATCATGATGTTAATTACCAGCTAAAGGTGCAAGACGCTAATGAAAAGTATTATGTTAATACAGAGGCAATGTTATCATGGGGTTCTATGTTTATAAACAATATTGTTATGTTGTATAAAGATAAAATTTAAGATAATCAGAAATGGTATCATAACCAAAATACTTAAAATGTATATATATATATATATATATATATATGTGTGTGTGTGTGGTGTGTGTGTGTGTGTGTGGGGTGTGTGTGTGTATATATATTGTGTATATATATCTTTATCTCTATATATAAAACTGAATTGCGTTGTTTACCGCTTGGATCGCTTTCAATGCCACTACATCCCGTCCGATTCGCTCCAAAATTTACAGGGACATGTAGAATGAGGTGACGATGCGCGTAGGCTACCTTAGAATCCCTATCTTAAAAGGTGTGGTTGCTAGGGGCCATCTCCTCACTCACCCTATTTCCTCCTTCCCTCTCTTACTCCTCTTCATAACTTTCAGAAGTCCACTACGGTTATTTAAAGTATCGTCACTATCGCTATTCCTTTCTTTTCACTGACTCTGTTTCCTACCTTCCTATCACTTCGGCGGCGTTGTTTTAAGTATATGTCTGTCACCAACAAACAACACCGAGCATGAGAACAAATATATGAATCAGATATTCTTGCGTTCATTTATATGTGTGTGTGTGTGTGTGTTCTAAAGTATATATAATGTATGTGTGTGTGTGTGTGTTCTATATATAAATATGTATATATAATGTATGTGTGTGTGTGGTCTATATATAAATATGTATATATAATGTATGTGTGTGTGTGTTCTATATATAAATATGTATATATAATGTATGTGTGTGTGTGTTCTATATATAAATATGTATATATAATGTATGTGTGTGTGTGTGTTCTATATATAAATATGTATATATAATGTATATATACAAAGTGTATATATCTGTATTTATGTATATTAAACTTTTTCATACTTTTTCATCGTTATATATATTTTAAAACAAATTATAAATATAATTTCATAATTTTTATTTTGAATTTAAATAATTTAAAGTTTTCAATTTTATATTTTACTAGCAGTATCGCCCGGCGTTGCTTGGGTTTGTAAGGGAAATAACTATATAAGCATTTTTAGTGAGTTATAGCAAAAAAAATAGCAAAAAATGCATTAAAGATGGAATAAAAAATGATAGTAATTTATTTTTTAAATCGTTGACTCATCGTAGACATTTTTAGAGAGTTACTTCCCTTATATAATAGCGAAAAATGCATTAAAATGGAATAAAAAAATGATGGTAATTTTTTTTTTAATCGTTGACTCATCGTAGAAATTTTTAGAGAGTTACTTCCCTTATATAATATCGAAAAATGCATTAAAATGGAATTAAAAATTATGGTAAATTTTCTTTTTAAATCGTATACTCATCGTAGACGCGCGCTAATACCCAGAAGGGCTCGATATGAATCACGACTATAAGATACCCGGTTTTGGTTACACTGCACCGCAAAATGTGGGAGTGGTTAGGAATCTAAATTGTAGGAGACAGACACACAACCTTACTTTTATATATAAAACATTCGGTTGTGCAAATTGTTTGCACAGGAAACCTGCCCTGTGTGGCGGTTTTTGCCGTTTTTGTGGATCTGTTTCAGCTTTTTTAGCGATCTCTGTTTTGGCGACTTCAAGCCATGAAGTCGTTGTTCTAAAAGAACTCTGGTCTCCTTGACAACGCATTACGACGTTGATTTCCTTACACTCCCTTCCCCACAGCTTCACGAGGGAGGGAAGAAGGGGGAGAAGCAACACAGGTGCAGGCGTGAGCGTGGACGCCAACTCCGCCGCCATCGACACACGAAAAATATGCATTAAAATGGAATAAAAATGATGTTAAATTATTTTTAAAATCGTAGACTCATCGTAGACGCGCGCTAATACCCAGACGGGCTCCATATGAATCACGACTATAAGATACCCGAATTTGGTTAAAACTGCACCGCAAAATTTGGGAGTAGTTAGGAATCTAAATCGAAGGGGACAGACACTCACACAACTACAGTTTTATATATATAGATATATTTTCTGTTATATTTTCTTTTTTTTATGTTTTTGTTTTTGGTTTTTCACTGTTTGATTTGCCTATTAGTGGTTTTATCTCTAATTTAATTTATACAGATATATATCTCATTTGTAACATTTGTATATATAATGCGTGCACACACACACACACACACACATATATATATATATACATATATATATATGTGTGCATTACGTAGTCGGTCGATTCACCTGAAATATGCACACCTATGTAAAGGTGCTGACAAGTTTGCATCACAACTATTTTGTTCCTCAAATGAAAGGCGTCACCTCTAGGACAAAATTCCTCATCTTATAAAATGTGGCCCCAGTACACCCGAATGAAATCGGGTTATATTAACCAAAATGTGAAAAGGGTCTAAATGGGGCTGGAAGGGGATTAAAATTTCAAAGAGCGGGTGTGTTTAGGAATTCTCTGTTGCATCAAGGTAAAAAATTTGCGCCAGCCTTTTAATCGTCAATGTGTTGCCGTCCATGATAAAGAAGTTTTGAATGCTTGCCATAGTGAGTCTACTGTCTTGAGAAAGAATCACTTCAAAACTTGGTGTTTACGAATTTTCTTTTACATCAAGTTCAAAATTTTACGCCAGCCGTTAAACTGTTACTACGTTCCTGTCCGTCGTTAACAAATGCCAGCCATGGTGACTCTACTATCCTCAGATTCTATCCCTTCAAACTTTGGTTTCCAATATTTTATTATTTTTATTCAGCTCGCAAGTTCTTCTGTCCCTTTTGAATGTTAGCGTTTTGCTGTCTGCCTTGAAGCAGACCTTTCCATTGCCAATGCCTCATATTTCTGATTGATCTTTCTAACTATTTTATTTCTCAACTTACTCAAGATCTTCTGTTGTTTATAAATGGGAGAGAGATAGATAAAGATAGAGAGTAAGAGAAAGCGAGGGAGAGTCAGAGAGTAAAGAAAAGTAAGAGAGTGGGAAAGTGAGAGAGAAAGGAGAGAGAAACAAATACGGAGAATCATCATCATCATCATCGTTTAACGTCCGTTTTCCGTGCTAGCACGGGTTGGGCAGAGTGACCGGGGTCTCGGAAGCCAGGAGGCTGCACCAGGCTCCAGTCTGATCTGGCAGTGTTTCTACAGGTGGATGACCTTCCTAACGCCAACCACACTGTGAGTGTAGTGAGTGCCTTTTTCGTGCCGCCGGCACTGGTGCCAGGGGGGCTCGCAGTGGCAACGATCGGTTGGTGCTTTTTACGTGCCACCAGCACAGAAGCAAGTCAAGGCGGTGCTGCAATCGGCCACGTTCGGATGGTGCTTTTTACGTGCTGAAAGGAAGCAACAGAAAGTAACACCCACACTCTTACCCGCGCGTAGAGCGGGTCACCTTCAGCTAGTCTCTATATATAAAACTGAAATGCGTTTTTACCGCTTGGATCGCTTTCAAGGCCACTACAGATTCACTCCAAATTTTACAGGGACATGTAAAATGAGGTGACGATGCCCGTGGGCTACCTTAGAAATCCCTATCTTAAAAGGAGTCGTTGCTAGGGTCCCAAAACCCACTTTGACAAGTCCACTCTCGTTCTTTTACGTATATGTCTTCCTCACTCACTCACTCACACTATTTCCTCCATTCCCCTCTAACTCCCCTTCAGTTTCCCTTTATAAGTTCGTCAATCGGTGTTCTTTTATGTATCTGTCTGCATTCATAGAGAGAATTATCATCGCCACAAAAAACACACGAGCATGGGAACAAATATTATGAATCATATATTTCTTGCGTTCATTTATATATGTGTGTGTGTGTTCTATATATGAATATGTATATATAATGTATATAATACAAAGTGTATATATCTGTATTTATCTATATTAAACTTTTTAATACTTTTTGATAGTTATATATATTTTTAAACAAATTATAAATATAATTTAATAATTTTTATTTTAAATTTAAATAATTTAAATTTTTCAATTTTATATTTTATATATTTTCTATATTATATTTTTATTTTTATGTTTTTGTTTTTGGTTTTTCACTGTTTGATTTGCCTATTAGTGGTTTTATCTCTAATTTAATTTATACATATATATATATATATAATTTGTATACATTTATATATATAATGCGTGCACACACACACACACACACACATATATATATATGTAGGGAATACGACCGTATGTTGAGGTTGGTGACATAGGTAAGTCACATGGTCGCATTCCTAGCGAAATAAGATAAGTCATTAATACAATTTTATACAATGCAGTGCCAGCAGAATATAGATGAATTGACTACAAGGCCGTTCCACTGTTTGAGAGAGGATAAGATTTTATTTGCAATTGGTGTTAAGGTTAGAAGGTTGTGAGTGCTAGCAAGTGCGTGTGTGCGTGTGTGCATGCAACACGTGTTTGTGTCTGTGTGTTCGTCTGTGTGACATAGTAGGTACAATAAGGGTGAATGCGTGCGATGCAGAAAGTACAGAGCATAGAGTTCATAATGGAGATTGATTTACTGTTCTGAGGTACACGAAGTGTAAGAGTTCGATATCAGGATGCTGTGTCTCGGGTGGAGGCCGGTCGGGCGAATTATTGTCGAGCCGCGGTCGTGGTCTCAAATCGGCGAGCTGGTTCTCCTGATATAGATTTCTTCAGATGGACTGTTTCTACTTGGTGAAGGCGTTCACTCTAACAGCGTGGTTCTGTGATGTTGGTGTGTACATGTCTGAAGTGGACGATGATGATGGCGACGGTAGCGGAGAGAGTAGACTTTCTGTTGCGGGTGTAAATTAGCATCGTCGTGGCTGATCGTCTGTCGTCTGTGACTGCAACATGTTGATTAGCTCTGTGGTCAGAGGTTCAGTCCTCACAAGGACTAGAAACCAAAGACACTTGGTGAAACGATTCACTCCCTTATATACAAGTAAGGTGGCTCAAACGAGCTTATTCCTGCCGTGTTTCTCAAACAGTGAGGATATCAGAGACCGCTACAGAGCCCCACGCAAGACGTTCGAGTGAACGTAAGGCCCCTGAGAAATGATAATGGCTGCGTGTTTGAAAATGACGGGTCACCAGTGTAGGGAATACGACCGTATATTAAGGTCGGTGAAAATTTTCAAAAAATTTTCGAAAGAGTTTTTGGTAAAATTTTCGGGTAAGATTTTTGGTAAAATTTTCGAAGATTTTTGGTGAAAATTTTCGAAAAACTTTTGTGTAAAATTTTCTGAGAACATTTTCGAAAAATTTTAGGTAAAAACTTTCGAAAAATTTTTGGGTAAAATTTTCGGTTAAATTCTTCGGCAAAGATTTTCCAAAAATTTTGGTGAAAATTTTCCAAAAATTTTTGAGTAAAATTTTCGGTGAACATTTTCGAAAAATTTTACGGTAAAATTTTCGGAAAATTTTCGGTGAAAATTTTCCAAAACCTTTCGGTGAAAATTTTCGAAAAATTTTTGGGCAAAATTTTCGTTGAAAACTTTCGAAAAATTTTTAGGTAAAATTTTCGGTTAAATTGGGTAAATTTTTGGGAAAAATTTTCGGTTAAATTGGGTAAAATTTTCGGTTAATTTGGGTAAATTTTTCGGCAAAATTTAAGTAAAATTTTCGAAAAATTTTCGGGTAAAATTTTGATGAAAATTTTCAAAATAATTTTGCGTTAAATTTTTGGTGAAAATTTTCGAAAAATTTTTGGATAAAATTTTCGGTGAACATTTTCGGCAAAAATTTTAGGGTAAAATTTTAGGAGAAAATTTTCGAAAAATTTTTGTATAAAATTTTCGGTGAACATTTTCGGCAAAATTTAAGTAAAATTTTCGAAAAATTTTTGGGTAAAATTTTCGGTGAAAATTTTCGAAAAATTTTTGGGTAAAATTTTCGGTGAAAATTTTCGAAAAACTTTGGGTAAAATTTTCGGGTAAAATTTTGATGAAAATTTTCAAAATAATTTTGCGTTAAATTTTTGGTGAAAATTTTCGAAAAATTTTTGGATAAAATTTTCGGTGAACATTTTCGGCAAAAATTTTAGGGTAAAATTTTAGGAGAAAATTTTCGAAAAATTTTTGTATAAAATTTTCGGTGAACATTTTCGACAAAAATTAAGGGTAAAATTTTCGGGAAATTTTCGGGTAAAATTTTCTGAAAATTTTCGAAAAATTTTTGGGTAAAATTTTCGGTGAAAATTTTCGAAAAACTTTGGGTAAAATTTTCGGGTAAAATTTTGATGAAAATTTTCAAAATAATTTTGCGTTAAATTTTTGGTGAAAATTTTCGAAAAATTTTTGGATAAAATTTTCGGTGAACATTTTCGGCAAAAATTTTAGGGTAAAATTTTAGGAGAAAATTTTCGAAAAATTTTTGTATAAAATTTTCGGTGAACATTTTCGACAAAATTTAAGGGTAAAATTTTCGGGAAATTTTCGGGTAAAATTTTCTGAAAATTTTCGAAAAATTTTTGGGTAAAATTTTCGGTGAAATTTTCGAAAAACTTTTGGGTAAAATTTTCGGGTAAAATTTTTGGTGAAAATTTTCGAAACATTTTGGGGTAAAATTTTCGGTGAACATTTACGGCAAAAATTTTAGGGTAAAATTTTCGGTGAAAATTTTCGAATCATTTCTAGGTAAAATTTTCAATGAACATTCTCGAAAAATTTTTGGGTAAATATTCGTAGAATATTTTCGAAAAATTTTTGGTAAATATTTTTGGTAAAATTTTCAATGAACATTTTCGAAAAATTTTTGGGTTAAATTTTCGGTTAAAGGTTTCGAAAAAATTTTTGGGTAAAATTTTCGGTGAAAATTTTCGAAACATTTTTGGGTAAAATTTTCGGAGAAAATTTTTGGGCAAACTTTTCGGTGAAACTTTTAGAAAAATTTTTGGGTAAAATATTCGTAGAATATTTTCGAAAAATGTTTGATAAATATTTTCGGTCAAAATTTTCGAAACGTTTTTGGGTAAAATTTTCGGTGAACATTTTCTAAAAATATTAGGGTAAAATTTTCGGTGAAAATTTTCAAAAAATTTTTGCGTTAAATTTTTGGTGAAAATTTTCGAAAAATTTTTGGATAAAATTTTCGGTGAACATTTTCGGCAAAAATTTTAGGGTAAAATTTTTGGAGAAAATTTTCGAAAAATTTTTGTATAAAATTTTCGGTGAACATTTTCCACAAAAATTTTAGGGTTAAATTTTCGGAAAGTTTTCGAAACATCTTTGGGTAAAATTTTCGAAAATTTTTGGTTAAAATTTTGGATGAAAATTTTCGAAACATTTTTAGGTAAAAGTTTCGGAGAAAATTTTTGGGCAAACTTTTCGGTGGAACTTTTAGAAAAATTTTTGGGTAAAATATTCGTAGAATATTTTAGGAAAATTTTTGGTAAATATTTTCGGTGAAAATTTTCGAAACGTTTTTGGGTAAAATTTTCGATGAACATTTTCGAAAAATGTTTGGGTAAAATTTTCTGTGAAAATTTTCGAAAAATATTAGGGTTAAAATTTTCTGTAAAAATTTTCGAAAAATTTTTGCGTTAAATTTTTGGTGAAAATTTTCCAAAAATTTTTGGATAAAATTTTCGGTGAACATTTCCGGCAAAAATTTTAGGGTAAAATTTTCGGAAAATTTTGGGTAAAATTTTGGGTAAAATTTTCGGTGAACTTTTACGGCAAAAATTTTAGGGTAAAATTTTCGAATCATTTTTAGGTAAAATTTTCAATGAACATTTTCGAAAAATTTTTGGGTTAAATTTTCGGTTAAAAGTTTCGAAAAAATTTTTGGGTAAAATTTTCGGTGAAAATTTTCGAAACATTTTTGGGTAAAATTTTCGGAGAAAATTTTTGGGCAAACTTTTCGGTGAAACTTTTAGAAAAATTTTTGGTTAAAATATTCGTAGAATATTTTCGAAAATTTTTGATAAATATTTTCGGTCAAAATTTTCGAAACGTTTTTGGGTAAAATTTTCGATGAACATTTTCGAAAAATATTAGGGTAAAATTTTCTGTAAAAATTTTCGAAAAATTTTTGCGTTAAATTTTTGGTGAAAATTTTCCAAAAATTTTTGGATAAAATTTTCGGTGAACATTTCCGGCAAAAATTTTAGGGTAAAATTTTCGGAAAATTTTGGGTAAAATTTTGGGTAAAATTTTCGGTGAACTTTTACGGCAAAAATTTTAGGGTAAAATTTTCGAATCATTTTTAGGTAAAATTTTCAATGAACATTTTCGAAAAATTTTTGGGTTAAATTTTCGGTTAAAAGTTTCGAAAAAATTTTTGGGTAAAATTTTCGGTGAAAATTTTCGAAACATTTTTGGGTAAAATTTTCGGAGAAAATTTTTGGGCAAACTTTTCGGTGAAACTTTTAGAAAAATTTTTGGTTAAAATATTCGTAGAATATTTTCGAAAAATTTTTGATAAATATTTTCGGTCAAAATTTTCGAAACGTTTTTGGGTAAAATTTTCGATGAACATTTTCGAAAAATATTAGGGTAAAATTTTCGGTGAAAATTTTCGAAAAATTTTTGCGTTAAATTTTTGGTGAAAATTTTCGAAAAATTTTTGTATAAAATTTTCGGTGAACATTTTCCACAAAAATATTAGGGTAAAAATTTCGGAAAGTTTTCGAAACATTTTTGGGTAAAATTTTCGAAAAATTTTTGGTTAAAATTTTGGATGAAAATTTTCGAAACATTTTTAGGTAAAAGTTTCGGAGAAAATTTTTGGGCAAACTTTTCGGTGGAACTTTTAGAAAAATTTTTGGGTAAAATATTCGTAGAATATTTTAGAAAAATTTTTGGTAAATATTTTCGGTGAAAATTTTCGAAACGTTTTTGGGTAAAATTTTCGATGAACATTTTCGAAAAATTTTTGGGTAAAATTTTCGGTGAACATTTTCGAAAAATTTTTGGGTAAAATTTTCGGTGAAAATTTTCGAACATTTTTGGGTAAAATTTTCGGAAATGTTTTGGGTAAAATTTTCGGTGAAGATTTTCGAAACATTTTTGGGTAAAATTTTGGATGAAAATTTTCGAAAAATCTTTGGGTAAACTTTTCGTTGAAAATATTTGAAGAATATTTGTTGAAAATTCTCGAAAAATTTTTGGGTAAAATTTTCGATGAACATTTTCGAAAAAGTTTTGGGTAAAATTTTCGGTGAAACTTTTCGAAAAATTTTTGGGCAAAATTTTCGAAACATTTTCGGGGAAAATTTTGGGAAAATTTTTGGGTAAAATTTTCGGTGTACATTTTCGAAAAACTTTGGGGCAATATTTTCGGTGAAAATTTTCGAAACATTTTTGGGTATAATTTTCGGAAAATTTTTGGGTAAAATTTTCGATGAACATTCTCAGTATATGTATAGAGATGTATGACGTTTATACTCCATTTGGCGTCTATATCTAGCGTAGATGCGTTGTCACTTCAGCGACCTTTATTATAATTACATTTTTTGTAATTATTCTTATATATATCTCCTCTATATATAAATTTTGGATTTTGAAAATTTAGAGCATATAGGCTTGAGGCTTCCTTGCTGTAGCCTCGTCCTAGGTTTCTCTGCTGATGAGACACGCCAGTTGTAAGCAAATTTAATTTAATTGAATTAATTTGTTTACAAGTTTGTCGAAACTATGCATAGTCCAGAGACGAAAAGGGTAAATGTTTTTGTTTCTCATCCAATTTCAGAATTACAACTATTTAGCGGTTTGAGTTTGGCTGCTCTTTCTAGTGAGTCAAATGGCCTATCAGGGCCATTCCTTATATTGTTGAATGTATATATATATATATATATATATTATATATATATATATACATATATGTATGTATGTATATATATATATATATATATGTAAAAAAGGAAATGAAGAAAATGCTGACAATAATTGAAGTAATTTAAGTAATTTAATTAGGTGAAATTTCTTTTTACCGGTTGCGCATTTGTTATGCTTATCAAAATATAAAAGAGAGATTAGAGTTCCTTCTTATAGAATTTTTCCTCTTATCAGATAAGAGGAAAAATTCTATAAGAAAGGAACTCTAATCTCTCTTTTATATTTTGATAAGCATAACAAATGCGCAACCGGTAAAAAGAACTTTCACCTAATTAAATTACTTAAATTACTTCAATTATTTGTCAGCATTTTCTTCATTTCCTTTTTTATATATCACTACTCGTGTTCGACATCTCCTTTTTTTAAATATATATATATATGTATACACACACACACACACACATATATATATATATTATATATATATTATATATATATATATATATATATATATATATTATATATATAATATATATATATATATAAAGTTCTTGGATGGCACAACAATGCAGAGTGGACTATAATAACTGTTTCAATTTAATTATCCATAGTCTGATATAATAATAATATTCCGTAATATGAAAGTTCCTTCTTCAGATATCGCGAGGAATTGATCGAGTCACTGCTATAATCAGTTTTCCAACGGTTACTGAAGTTGTTTGTTTTTTTTCTTTCTGGAAGCGTCTCTGCAGTGGTCTCACGAAACTCCTTCCGTAATTCCTCATGACAAGTGTGTGATGCTGGCCAAGTCACGAGCTCGTGTGTGTTGGCACATCCACAGCGCCTCTTCTAAGTCATGCATTATAAGTGCAGTTTCTTTTTTTGTTTAGTATTGCGTGAACATGTTATCGAAAATGAATCTACACGCATCAAGAAGTAGCTAAATAATATAATGATTGCCAACCTCCAGCCTGGTGTTAATATGGAGCCCTAGTTTGTCTACGAGGATAGCTTCCTTAGTTCTTATACTACCCAAATTTCTTTCATTGGCCTCACTTTTGATGGTTATGCTTTTGTCAGTGTTCCGGCATCTGTCTAGATGTTTTCTGAAGGAGGAGGCTCTCGTCCTCAGATGTTCTTTGATGCGAATGTGTAACGGTCTTGTTGTGCTAGCCACATAAAATGCTGCGTTTGTTACATTGGCATAAATCTGTGTCACTGAGGGGTCAGCGAGCTAGTGTGCATTGATTGCTGTCTCTTACTACTTATTTCTTTGCTAGCTGTTTTCTCAAAGAGGTTCTGGAGTGGGCTAGCTGTATGCCTAATACTTCTCTCCTTATGGCTCTTCGGATATCTGTATATATCCTCTCCCTAAAATCGGGTATTTTAAGAAAGCATGTGTTGCTGGGTTTTCTATGTGCTCGGCGTGTTTGTCGTCTTGGGTAACTTAAGCCGATTTACAATAGATATAGGGTACGGTTAGTTTACAATATCTCTAAGAAGCGTATGACACACATTATGCCAACGAGTAAATGTTGTGTATAGAAACAATGTTACAAATGCAACAATTTCTATGTGGGTCATCTACTCGCAATACCAGAAGGCGCACACTCTCCTACCCTGATGTAATCTCCAGGGATACAGGCATCCAGCAACAGGACCTCCGTAATGCCATGATGGACCGTGAAATCTAGCGTAGCATGGTAACTACCATTGTCTCGACCACGGTCGAACAATGATGATAATGATGATGATTCTATGTGGGTAGCACAAGACCGTTACACATTCGCATCAAAGAACATCTGCGCACGAGAGCCCCCTCCTTCAGAAAACATCTAGACTGATGCCAGAACATCGACAAAAGCATAACAGTCACAATTGAGGCCTATGAAAGAAATTTGGGTAATCTAAGAATTAAGGAAATTATCCTCATAGACAAACTATGGTCCCAAATTAACAACATGCTGGAGTTTGGAAATTAATATATTATTTAGCTACATCTGCATGCGTGTAGATTCATTTTTGAAAACATGCTCATGTATCATAAAAAAACAAAAAGAAATTGCACTTATAATACATTACTTAGAAGCAGCGCTGTGGATGTGCCAACACACACGAGCTTGAGACATTGCCGTCCTCACGAAATTCTCATGAGGAATTCCAGAAGAAAAGTTGTGAGACCACTGCAGAGAAGCTTCCAGAAAAAAAAAAACATTCAGTAACAGTTGGAAAACCGATTATAGTAGTGACTCGATCAATTCCTAGCGATATCTGAAGAAGGATTTTTTATAGTCAGAAATATTATTATATCAGACAATGGGTAATTAAATTATAACAGTTATAATAGTCCGCTCTGCATTGTTGTGCCATTCAAGACACGTTATATTTCACAAACAATACACAATGCTTCCAGTGAACTACAATACTCTCCTATATATAATGACTAGATTTTAAAATGAATTATTGCTTTTATTTTTCATATTGCTATACAATTTGTTTCATACAAAATGACTCATAAACACTAAATCGTAATAATCATATTTGTACTGTTCACTAGCTGATATAAAAACTAAAAAATATGTTACAAGTATATAGATGTTCTTTTGGTTATCAGTTTAGGATTATTGTATTCGTTCTTACAGTCATCTATTTGAATCAAGACTTAAAACGTATATATTAAGTGGGTGCTAATATATGTAATATCAAAACCTCACATTCTCACTATAAAACCCGATATGTTTGTCTATTTAAAACTCCTTAAATGAATTTCATTACTGGTCAAACTGTATTTGTATGTACGTTGAGAAATACCAAATAAGGAGACATATGAATTTTCAAATGCAAATTTACTTAAGATGATTTTCTTTAGAAAAATTGTGGTTAATAATAGTATTAAGGATTACTTCCAGGATTATAAAATCTATAATTTAAGTAGTTATTGTTAATAATAGGTCTAATATTCATAGACAGTTGTGGAGATCCCCAGCCAATAGAATTTAAAGTTCTGGAACTCGCGAGAGCGTTCACAAGGCATCTTGACTTTTGGTTTACGTTAATATTAAAGTCTTGAATTTTACAGTTGGAATAAACAGACTTCACACCTATCTGGAGTATCACTCTGTTTTCTTCTTTACGAATAAAGGAGAGAAGTATATTGAACAACAGCCAACACAACTGTATGGATTATTGCTCTGTTCTTTGTAAGCAAACTAGACAAATTTAACAAACTGGCGTCGCCGATAAGACACTGTCTTCTTTTTTGTGAAGTGGACTTACGATAGGATAAGAAAAATTCGGAGTGGATATTTTACCTCAGATATAATTATTTGAAAAGAAAACAACAAGTTTTGTACACAAGCTTAGTTTTAGACAAAGCAATCATTTATTTTTACGTTGATAACAATGGCAAAACAAAGCTGTGAGCTGATAAAGTTACTCACACGACTTCAACTTCAGAGGGAACAAATAGAGGTACAGACGCAGCCGCACCGAGAAGATCTGTAAGCTTTGATATGGCGATTCAAGTTCAAATTTCTGAAAAAGATTCCGGTCCAAGTTCCCGTATTACAATTTCTTCTATTACTATACCACCATTTGTGGTTTTTGACTATAAAGGTGCAGATTCTTGACAAGTAATCAGGAAAACCATTAAGATGCTGAGTCTTGTCGTATACGCGCTGCCAGTTCACGAAGAGTTTCGCCTGACATCAGTTGCATGTCACTCCAGAACTTGAAACGTTCTAGTACAATGAAATGTTTCGGGTTAAATTGTTCCTTCATAAAGCTGGCAATTTCCTCCATTGCCAGCCCGTTAATATCCTTTGGTGGCCGTTGTTAAGTAGTCAGATTCGCCAGATGCTGCTAACAGTGACTTTCCTCTCCGCTGTGGAGTTCTCCTGAATATACTAGCCAGTTTTTTCGTTGACTCCCAGAATCTCCCTCAGAATGTCACGGTACTTCTCCACTAATTCTTTATATATTGATCAAGTGAAACATCAACCGATTCCATTGCCCGACCGGTAGAGGACTGTAGGCGCCTGGCGACATTCAGTGTGTCAGGCGACATGTCTTGTTCTTTTATTCATCCGGAATTGCAGTTGTATCAAAGAGACAGACTGCTGAAAAACGTGTCTAGCAAGTAGAGCTTTCACATACTCACCGTCCAGAAACTGTTGCGCGTGTCTACGCCTCAGAAGGCACGACATGCCTAAGCGGTCACCGAGAGAGTGCTGGCAGGAAACTGACCGCCGGACCCTTCTACAAGTAATTAAATAAGTACAATATGTTCAAGCAGTAACCGGGTCAGGGCACGACGCTCAGGCGATAACAGATGTACTGTGCGCATTCATCACCTCTTCCCAACGTCTCAATGACTGCTTTCTCTCAGTCCATTCTTCGTAAAACTCGCCACCTTGTTCGTTACGTCATCCCAGATTTTATCTTCCTGGAGGTCGGTACATCTTCCTGGAGGTCGGTATCGAACCATACCCCAAGCAGTCCAGCGTCCATCAACGCCGTTTGACGGTATCGACCTTCTTCTCAAGGTGCTCAGTCGGAAGCCTACCGGCTTGACTGCGTTCCTTTTGGCCTCTGAAATCGACTCATACCCTTTTAGAATGCTGCTGCCTGTCTCTCTAACACCATGATGGTGGTTTCGTCCGCGTTCGCCAAAACTGCCATCCCGTGTCACAGTTTGAATGGGATCCGCTTCAAGTGTGTCAGCTTCCAAAACAGTGACTCGAGACATACAATAAAGGTGACAACAGGCATCCCTGATGAACCGAGCGTTCGATGGAAAACAGTTATGACAGGCGATCGTATAATTTGTCCACCGAGAATGTGTTACTGTGATTTTCAGCGATCCAACCTCTAAAATGGGCCCGAAACCGGCAACTTTCAGGAGGAATTCTAATTAGTAATGGTCGACTTAATCGAATACTTAGGATTGATCTAAATGATCAGAGTCCCAGTGGATCCACCTTTAATTCCAGCCCTCTGTATATTGCATCACATAAGGTGGGGGTAGTCGTAGATAGACTCGTTCGGGAATGCGCACGGCAGTGCTTCTCTGACTAGACTACCGACGAAGCGCCAACCTTTTATTAACACATTGGCTAAAATCTTAAACTCTGAGTTTAGCAGAGTTGAGAGCCGATAATAGGCGTACTTATAGATATTATGTATTGTGCGTAAACGAATGTATTAGTAATCTTGGCTGATTGACGCGCATCTTTAATAGTTAATTGCCAATCGTTATTTTTAATGACAGCAGTTAAAATGAAGAAAATAACAATATCATTAATATTTATGCCTAAAGTACCGTGTAATTAATGTTGTCCCCTGAAGAGAAAATCCTAGTCAGCAACGATCGGAAGCTGTCGTGGGGATGGTGTACACTAAAATCTCTGGTTACAGTGTCTCTGTATTACATACTCCTAACCTATATACAATGCGTTGGAGCCTTTCGGCCTTCAGCTCTCAATTTACCAATGATGATGTTTCAACAAAAACACTAGAAACTGTGTGAATTATCACCACAAATTTTCGCGAATAAATGGAGATCATCTATTGTCAAGACAGCATTCATGTATACGAGAGTGAAAACCCAAATGAAGCTGTGACGTCTGGCAGTCGTAACCGGTTATTATTCAAAGAAATTGCTAGGTGAAGGAATTACAAAAGCAGCAATGAATAAGGAGTATCATACTACTTTGATGGAATACTATTTGAAAGCAAGGAATGCAGGCAAGCATATTAAAGAAAAAAATCAGCTATGTGCTGTATGAATAAAGAACGAAGCATGATCCAAAGAAGAGTTTGATTAACACCCGTTGAAGTAAATAATATACAGAAGAATGAATTTGGCAAATATGATGTAGAAAGAACGTGTAAAAACATCATCCATGCTGAATATACTGCATAGAAGTAAATACATTTGACACTGAACTAGAAAATACCTTCTATGTAGGCAATGATGATTGGATTGATAATATTAAACATTTGCTGCAAAGGTATGCAAATGATATGGGCATTGAAAAATATGTGATATCTGAAGATTTAGAAGATGGTAAAGGGAAATATTTTGATCCGATTATAGAAAAATTAAATAACAGTGAAAGCACGAATCCATTGAACTTGAGATTCATTAACAAGAAGACATGTAGCTGGAACAAAAAAGTGATGCTGTGTTAGAACATGCTATAACTATAAACATTTCTGACATCCTTAATTTAATCTTTGCTGCTATGAGAGTAGATGATTAAAGATGGGGTACAAAACACAAAAAGAAGATACAGTAAAAAGATTCGTGGTGCATATGATAAACTCTAGGTGACACAATGATACATGATGCAAAAATTTAGGAAGATCGAAAGCTAGAACAAAGGTGATTTCTAAAGTGATTCAAGTCTCACTTTGAACAATGGTGAAACATATATGATAATAGACTCTGGTTTTGGTGTGCTCAGTTACAAAAAAGGAAAACCTAGAATGGATCAAATGAATCGGGGGAGTGCAGAGAAACAAAAGCTGTTCTCTAAAACTAGAGATGATATCGTCTTTCAGACAAAAGTTAAATCGAAATGGTAAATCTTAAGGATTAGGTGGGATCCCTTGCTCCGAGATAAAAAGCTCTGAAATCAAGAAGCAATTGAGTGCATGAAGCCCTTTATACGAAGGCGAAATATCAGTGGTTTATGCATGCAGAGGATATTTGTAGGGAGCTGATTCTTTAGCATCTGTGACTGAAAACAGAAAACAAAGTCGGTAAAAAACTCTCTTGCAGAAAATAAACAAGAACTATGTTGTAATGAGGATAGGACTTACATTGTAGGCTCGATATGATGCACAGAGGTGCTAGAGGAATCTTGAAGTTACATGCATAGTTTCACAGACATCAAGAATATGAAAAATCATAACTCAAATAGGGAGTCGTTCCGGTCTGAAGATTTAAAATGAGAAACTGAGTCTTATTGGTAGCTACTTTACTGAAGCGTTAAGTACTACGTCTGTAAATAAGTGTATTTGCCCAATTTCAACGAATGAGTACTACCTATGTCATCAGCGATTACGAAAAAGTACTGTCTATGTCATCAGCGGCTGCGAACATTTTGAGCATATTTAATCAGAAAAGAAAATGTTACTCAAAAAGTATACAAATAACACCTCGCAATCCAAACATATATGGGCATTAAAATCAAAGAATATCTCATTCAGCATTCTTTGGAAACTATTGTCACATGCACAACCTAACAAAGAAACAACAAACCCTGCTAACTTTGTGTGAATGAATCCTCTTGGAATACTCAAAAGAAACCGGACTTTTGCAATATTATTTTATTCACTTAGTTTTTACATGTTTACAATTTCACCGCCTTTAAAGTCATCTCCATTTGCAGCAATGAATCGATCCTGACGCACTTTCCACTGTGGAAAGCAGTCCTGGAGCTCTTGCAAAATGATGCCTATTAATTCCTTCGGCGTTTTTTTCTTCGCCTCTTCCAAATCTGCAAAACGTTTTCCTCTAAGGCATTTTTTCAGTCGGGAGGAACAAAAAAAAGTCGCAGGGAGCGATGGGTGATCGAGGTCACGCCAGTTTTGGTCAAAAGCTGTCTCACATTCAGGACGGTGAGCGCAAGCATATTGTGGTGGAGAAACCACCACTTTCTAATTTACCACAGGATTTCGTCTCAGCGCCTCTTGCAAATGTTTCAGAACTGCCAAGTAAAATGTCTGGTTGACAGTCCGGCAAGAGAGGAACAAATTTTGTGTGGACAATTCCTTTCGCATCAATAAAATAAATTAGCATTCTCTTGACACTGGACTTTACTTGAAGCGCTCTTTGAGGGCCGTGGTGACATCGAATGCTTCCATTGACTTGATTGCTGCTTCGTTTCCAGATCAAAGTCCAACTGTTAATTCAGTTCATGGCACGCATTTAGTCATAACTTCATTTGATCTCCTCCGTCAGCATGCAAGCTATAAATTTTCATTCGCAATTCCTCGCTCAAAATTCGTTGGCAGGAGCTCCAGGACACAGCAGTCATATCAAAAAGTTCGTCAATCGTTTGGCGACGGTCCTCAATGATCAGTTCATGAATTTTCGTGATGTTTTCATTCATTCAGGAGGTTGACGGTCATCTTGAACGAGATTGGTATTGAAGCGTCAAGTCACCATTCCTAAAGTATGAAAGCCACTCGTAAACTTGTGTTTTGCTCATGGCAGCGTACTTGTTAGCTCTTTGAAACATAACAACTCTTTCGACAGCTGTTTTCCCGGAGAAAACAGAATTCCACGGAAGCACGCTGTTCCTTCGTTTCAGCCATCGCAAAAATCGACGAACAGGAAAGAAGAAGTAAAAAACAAAGACGCAGAACGTGGCAGTACGGTCCCACAGGACGCCGCCGGTCAGCAGACTGATGCCTGAAGGTCGCATCAAGTAGCTTTACCCGAGGAAGCCTGAACTGCAACAGGCTTGTCACACAAAAATATGTCAGGTTACATTCAAGCAACCCCTTGTATATTCTTGTATTAAGGAATCAAATATTACTCCGAATTAGTGTCTTCCTGCCAGCTGAGCACCTTGATGAAGATGATAGTGATGATGATGATGATGATGATGATGATGCTGATGATGATGATGATGATGATGCCGATTTCAAATTTTGGCACGAGGCTAGTGATTTCAAGGGAAAGATTAACCCGATTATACCAAACCCGGTAGTCAATGAATACTTATTTTATCGACCCCCAACGAACGAAATACCGCTAAGCACTTTGACCGGTGTCCAAACGATTGTACCAGCTCGTTGCCTCAATAACAACAACCGTAACAAAAACAACATTGAAAATAGTAGCAACAATGTGAAGAAGAAAAAGAAGAGGAGGAGAAGAAGGAGGAGGAGGAGGAGAAGAAGAAGAAGAAAAAGAAGAAGAAGAAGAAGAAGAAGAAGAAGAAGAAGAAGAAGAAGAAGAAGAAGAAGAAGAAGAAGAAGAAGAAGAAGAAGAAGAAGAAGAAGAATTCTAACATAAGCACAATTTTCGACGAACAATACTTCAATACAAATTTGTCATCGGTGAGTTTTTAACTCAGACTATAAAGATTCAAAACAAGTGGTTAATACGACATTTCGCCGCAAACATTTTTGCCGTAGAGAAATGTGCCTTAATCAATTTTTCTGTAAGAAAACTTGTCGTATAGGAAAAATCACGGAATAGCAAACTTCGCTGGAAAATTATCTGGAGGCTCATGACTTGTTTGTAAAGAGAAGAGACTTGACGAAAAAGAAAACGTGTTATTTAAATTGAGAAGATGCAACAGAAATGAAGATAAAGTATAGTAAAATTAATGCAAGATTCCAGAGACATATGATTCGATACAATCCGCAGTAAAAAGTATATTATTTGCGCAGACTTGCTTGGAATTTTCATACATTTTAAATTACCTTATGCTTCTCTTTAATGTTTGACGATAAGTGAAGACTTGTCTATTTAATGTTTTTATAAAACATTTTATTAATTTTTTTATTCTTTATTTTTAAAAAAATGCTGATAATATGCTTTATCATTGCCCATCCTGCAAATTTCTCGTAGGATGAATTTCTCTGTCACGAAACTAAATAATGTTCAGCGATTTTTTTTCCCACGCTTTGAAGATTCTACTAGTTATACAGCTTAAGGATATTAATGAATCCTCCTTTAGTCAAAAGGCCAGTAAGGTTTCAAGGAAAGAATCTAGTTAATTCCATTGAACTTAGCTCTTGGCCATTACGTTTCTTGTCTAAATTGGGCTGTGAGGGATGAGAATCAAATTTGATGACAAGAGAAGTTGGACTTAAACGAAAAAATAATGTCAGTACTACGACATTCTTCCACGTATAATAAAACGACAATCCTTCATGAAATCCAAATCATAAAAGTAACTGACAGAGATTCATAGCAGTAAAAGAGATAAGTTACCGAATGTCTTTTCAGAATATTAACATAACTTTTCAACGTTAGTATACTTAGACAACAAGTCTGTGTCATGCAAATTGACGATTTCACTTAAATAAAGAAGATATATTTCATGGGAATACATATTAGTTTGAATGAATTCATGAAAATTTATATTTTTGCAAAGATCACTTCAATAGAATATTATGTATAAAGATTAATTTTAAAGAATAAATAAGTTTAGAGCAATAAAAAAAACCCATAAAATCATACTATGTTGAGTCATGTATTTATTAGACAGTTGAATTCATTTCTGTAAGATCTGAAAATATTTTGCATTAAATCGGACATGTAAAATCATTTTATAACAACTATTTCTTTCATTGAATAAGAATTTTTCCCCTAATATCATAATTAAAGATAAATGCGGATATAAATTTGCTTTCATGGAAACACTGCAATTTCAATATTATTAATACTATATAGTGCACACCCGCGCATACTTACAGACACATTCACGTTTTTGTACAGAAATACATATATACAAACATAAGAACATTTACGTAAGAACACACAAACATAAACATAGTAAGATAAATATAGACAAAGCTATTGGTATTTATATCTAAATATATACATTAATGTGTATATACATATGCATATATATATATATATATATATATATATATATATATATATATATGAAGGAATCTCCCGTCAAACAACTATGTATAACTCTATACCTCCTGTAAGGTGCACAACTATGCACTACACCAGATGTCGAAGTTTTCATTATGAAAAGACGTCACTCGTCCCAAGAACCGATCCTACAGCCTTGTGATTATGGGAGCAGCACTCTAACCACTAGGAAAGGACTCCTCATTATGTATATGTACATACACACATACATACACACACACACACACACACACACATATATATTCCTTTATTATTTATCTATTTAGGAATAGCGGCTTCTATCGAGTAAATAATAACTGTCTTTCAACAAGCACGATGTTATATATATATATATATATATATATATATATATATATATATATATATATATATATATATACATACATATATATACATATATACACACACACACACATATATATATGTGTGTATATATATGTATGTATGTATATATATATATATATATATATATACACATACATACACATTTGTGTGTGTGCATGTTATATATATATGTGTGTGTGAGTATACACACACACGTGCATACAAACATAGATATAATCATATATTACAGAGGAAGAAGTACGTAATTATAAGTTTACAGCATAAAACTTACAGTGCGGAGTCAATTAAAGAGGGGGACAGGCAGTTTGATAGATAGATAGATAGATAGATAGATAGATAGATAGATAGATAGATAGATAGATAGATAGATAGATAGATAGATAGATAGACACACAGAAAGACAGACAGATAGATAAGTACGTGTACACAGAGAGACAACATATAATTGGGGATACCTTTAATATTTTAATCAAGTTGAGGTGAAAAGTAACTGTATAGTATCATTTGATATAAAGTTAATTACGGAAATTAATGCTCCAAGTTATTATCTCATCGCGGTCGGCTTTGACTTTAATCATTCCGAGGGTGAAGAAATATTTTGACTTAATCGCTTACGCCGTTCTATACAGCGTGTTGCCATTAATCTATGTTAGATTTTGATAAGTAACATTATTATTATTATTATGAATGTTTTCAAACGCTTGAAAATTGTTCTTGGCTGCAATATAATTTGATATATATTTATCTGAGTCCTTCATCAGAGGAAATACAGTGCGGTTATTCGTATGTAATTGACAGCATTTATTGATTAAGCAAATGTAGCTGAGTTTTAATCTAAACATACGATATTTTTATCAAAATAAACATAGCATATTAAATGTGTGTGGCGGAGTCTATACACACACACACATACACAGGCATACACATACACGCACACACACGCACGCACACACAAACACACACATATACATAATCTCCTGATATATTATATAACAATTTAATTAATAAAATATATTTGATTTAAAGGGTTAAACTAAATAGTATATTATTAAAATATTTTGGAACAATTTAAAATAAACGCAGTATGATATTAAAGAAATTGACAACACTGTTGATTTATTAATACGGAATAAGTTTGTATTCAGCAAGAAAAAAACGGTTATATATTTACTTTACGAATATTTGCTTATTACATGTATACTGGTTTACCTTACAACATATAGCATTTCTTTTAATTATTTTGCTGAGATCCTCAGCCATGTCATATTCTTTTTTTTTTTTTTTGGTTAATATATATGATGAATGGTTTAATTTACGGAATAGCTATAAAACAGTTGTCATTTATATTGAAACATTCCCGAATTATGTTTATGAAATAATCATTTAAACAAACAATGACTAATATATCGAAGCCTTGTATTAATAAACTATGCTATTATAAACTACACTATGAATAAACTGTGACATTAAGGCATTCAACAACAATACTTATTACAGATAAGGAAAAGAACAATTGGAAAATCATTAATAGCAACGAAGTGTGCAAACACGATTGTCAAGAGTCGCCATTAATCACTATGTTAATATTCTGCATATAACATAAGTATTTTGCAACGTGATGAATTAATTAATGATTTGTGGTAAAATAATGAAACGCCGAACGTATATATTCATCGTAGATTGTATATGCATGATCTTTGTTATGCATTCAACATTGAGCTCTGAATTAGTCATTTTAATAATACCTTATTTTGATACTTGATACTTGGGATATTTCAGTACGCTGAAAAATTCTCACTCCTTTATCATTAATCTATTTAGGAATAGCAGCTTTTAGCGTGTAAAAAATAACTGTCTTTCTATTAACACGATGTTATATATATATATATATGTATGTTTGTATATCACCTTCACCTTCACCGACCAGTCCGTCGGGCGTCCATTTGACACCGTTGGTCACAACACGCTGTCCAGTCCTCTCTGGATCGCGCCTTTTTCATCCACATGATCCCAATCGTCCTCCTGAAGTCGTAACTCCACTGTCGTGGAGGCCTTCCGGGTGGTCGTTTCCGATCGCGCGGGTACCACTCGACAACTGCGCGGGTACACCGATTATCGGTGAGCTGGGCGACGTGTCCAGCCCATATAAACTTGCTGCGTGTATACTCTGCGATGGCATCTCTCACACCGGACTTCTTTCTGATGATCTCGCTATTGATGTGCTCTCTCAACGAGATACCAAGCATTGACCTTTCCATGACTCTTTGAGCCGTTACCAGTCTCTGCTCTTCTCTCTTTGTTGTAGCCCACGTTTCACTACCATATAACATTGCAGGTAGAACTGTACTGTTGATGAGGTTGGCGCGGGTGGTCCTGTCCAACATTCCCTTCAGCACATCCCTTATGCAATTAAACGCCTTTCTTCCGGCCCTTACTCTCCGTGAGATCTCCTTTTTGATATCACGGCACATATTCACTTCCTGTCCCAGGTAGACATATTCCTTTACCTCCTCTATTTCATCACTGCCGATCACCATTCGACCTGTTGGTACGCTGTCTGACCGCATGAACTTTGTTTTCATGCGGTTCATCTTGATACTTACTGCAGAGCTTTTGATGTCGAGCTCCGTCAGCATGGTCTCAAGCTGATCTGTGGTTTTAGCGATAAGTATGTTTGTAGACTATGAGAAGACCTTCGATAGCGTCGAAACCAACGCAGTGCTGAACTCGCTGGAGAAGCAAGGAGTCGAGGTGCAATATGTGCAACTGCTCAGGGAGGCAAATTCCGGATGCACCACCGACATCGCTCTGCTGTCATCACCCGTACGAGTTCAGGTCAAGAAGAGAGTGAAGCAAGGAGATACGACCTCCCCAAATCTTTTCACTGCATATCTCGTGCAGATCATCACACGCATCGACTGGCAAGGCGGTGTCCACATCAATGGCGAGCTCCTCACCCACCTCCGTTTCGCTGACGACATCGTACTCATGTTTGTGTATATATACATATACATATGCATCTAGTATATTTGCATATTAATCTACAGATGTAGTTCCATTGAATTATTATCTATACTCCATGAAGAACTTTATATGGAAAATAAATAATGTGAGTGTACATGCATATATACACATATATATGCATGTATATATATGTGTATATATTTATATGTATACACACATATGATATATATATATATACATACATAAATACATACATACATACATACATACATACATACATACATACATACATACATACATACATACATGTATAAGTACACGCATAGTGTCTTTGAATTATTTAATCTCTAAACAGTTCTATACAATTTCAATGTATAACTCTGGGGATGTTTCCGTTATATATGTATCACAATCTTGTAAAATTTCACTATTTTGAACTCCAAAATTTATTTTGCCACAGTTTTCAGATTGTGTGGATGATTTATATTAAAGCTGCCCTCGGGTTTTTGTCATCCAGATATAGCCCAATGGAATATTTGTGCATGCATACTTCAGTATACCCACTCATATATACACATACATATATATCTATATATAGCGGTGTGCGCATGGCTGTACATGTAGGGTGGTATCAGTTTGTAGATACGCATAGATTTCGAACTACAAAATGCGTGTAAATCAATGTATTGAGAAGCTTTGACTGACACTAAAGATATATTACTTCCCCATAAACCCTGGATAGATACCAGATATTAGTGTCCATATTTTTCGAATATAGCTTATGGTTTATTACAAAGCAATGAAGATCGATAGTAATATTTCAAAAAGTAGTGCATAAATTTTATTATACAAAATTGGTCACATATTTCAATCGTATACACTTCAGTATATATAATACCAATTATTTTCTAAATCATATTTAGAGCATTAGTGCTTATATTTTCATATCCCTACAAAAAATGTCATAATGATAGAAAACTACAAGTCCTTCACAAAACAACTGACTATAATGTATAGCAACAGCTTCTCTCAATTATTTCTGTCTCGTCCAACTGCTCTTTTAATGTGAATATGTATGTATGTATGTATGTATGTAGGTATGTATGTATGTATGTATGTATGTATGTATGTATGTAAGTATGTATGTATGTATATATGTATGTATGCATTTATATATGTATGTATGTTTAATTGTATATATAAATATATATATTTACATACATGCATAGTATATCTATACATATAAATATATAAATATCTATACGTATACATATAAATACATATGTATGTTTGTGTGTGTGTGTGTGTGTGTGTGGTAACATACTCATTTTTTGAATACGGGTATTATTAAATTAATGTTAGCTTTGTTTCAAGAAAAAGTCATAAGCAGGCAATATTCCAGTGAAATTAATCAGTTCTGGGCGAAAGCAGTGCTCTAGTGAATATATCCTGCATTAAAAAATAACTCCGTACTGATAATTTAATTACATTGTCCATTGATCTAGCTTTAATGATATGTTTTCTAGTTTATGTCTCTATAATTCCTGAAACGGAAATCAGAGACTTTTCTTTAGAGAAATAACTTCTCTTTTAAACTATGTTTTTTAAAGAAATTATCTGAAGGTGACTTTCTAAAGAACACACAAGTTACAAGCATGAAATACCAGATAGAAACACTTACTGTGTGGTAAGTAGCTTGCTAACCAACCACATGGTTCCGGGTTCAGTCCCACTGCGTGGCATCTTGGGCAAGTGTTTTCTACTATAGCCCCGGGCCGACCAATGCCTTGTGAGTGGATTTGGTAGACGGAAACTGAAAGAAGCCTGTCGTATATATATATATATATATATATATATATGTGTGTGTGTGTGTGTGTGTGTGTATGTGTGTGTGTTTGTGTGTCTATGTTTGTTCCCCTAGCATTGCTTGACAACCGATGCTGGTGTGTTTACGTCCCCGTCACTTAGCGGTTCGGCAAAAGAGAACGATAGAATAAGTACTGGGCTTACAAAAAGAATAAGTCCCGGGGTCGAGTTGCTCGACTAAAGGCGGTGCTCCAGCATGGCCGCAGTCAAATGACTGAAACAAGTAAAAGAGTAAAAGAGTAAAAGAGAGAGAGATAAAATGTACGTACACAACATTACTCATAATGTATAAATTATCATCCACATCCGAATGACTCTGCACAAGCCACTAAACATTCATTCGGACACTCATATACACATACATAAACGCATATATATATATACACACATACGTACACACATAGATAGATAGATAGATAGATAGATAGATAGATAGATAGATAGATAGATAGATAGATAGATAGATAGATAGATAGATAGATAGATAGATGGATAGATCCAAATTAAGAGATAAAACAAGTAAAATCCAAGCTATAAATGTTTCTGAGCGAGGAGATCCTCTAACGTAACATTTACTCAAGGAGAGGTATTAGATAGCCATTCATCAAGCTGAAGATATCTTAATTATATGAAGTTGCATTGTCGTTCGAAGGTTACGTTGTCAACTCCTCGAAGATGTCATTTGGGTTTTTATTCGCATTCATAGCAATTGCATTTGCTAACCCTGTGATATACTAAATGATTTTAGCTTATCGAACTTCGATATGCGAGAAGCCTACAACCTTCTAATTCAATAAACTATTGTGGTTCGCGAGGGTTGTATTTTAGACCTACCACCGACTGCTCGGAGCTTTGAAAATTCCGACACTTAGATCACTGGATCTTATAATTGCATATATATATATATATATATATGGGGGGGGGGGTTATTAAGTTCTAGTAACGTACATCAATCGCGCATAAACATAGTATGACTTCTTTTTATATTCCGAATTTGATACCCACTAGAATCTCGGAAAGCTCCCTACACAGTGACAATTGTTAAAACACATGAATGTCAAAGAGTAAGGTAAGTTGTCGCCCCTGGTCTATAACATTCAGGTGTTCATTAACATTCAGCGTTGTATAGGGAACTTTTTCAGACGCTATCCCGCAGCAACTTCGGCGTATAAACACAAAAAAGTTGTACGTATGATCGACAATGCTTATATAAATGTGTATGTATGTGTGTGTGTGTCTGTATGTGTGTGCGTGAGTGTGTCATTTATCACCTGTTGTTTGGAAATGCAAATATTTCAGCAACTTTCGGAACTATTGCCTACCCAAACTATGCTAAAGAACTTTGTGGCTGTACAAGATGGTCTATATTATATCTACCCATGCCGCAACACCCTTATTTTTCAACGTTGACTATGCAAATGACATTAATTAATTTGTATACATAACCTTTTCATCCATTCGATGACTATTTCACTTTCATGCTTACTGATGGATTGTTGTTATCTCCTTCAGTTTAAACTTCCTTTAACATGCTTCTGCGCCAATTGGTGAAGTATTTAGGTGCTCGCATTACTGGATCCGGTATTTCATTTTTCTTTTTTGCGAACCGAAAGCCAGCCAGATTTGATGTAGAAAATCTCTTCAGAAACAAAGCAATATTCCGCCCCTATTGCAAGCACCAGACACCTCCATGTTCACATTGCATGTCATTTCCTCGGCTTTTCGTATTTTGAAATACTTTCCACATATTCCCTTCACGTGACTTTTCCAAACTAACTTCTACTGAACATCCAGAATAAGCGGGCCATCTCATGAAATTAAGGCGTTGATTTGTTTTTGAAATATGGCTTCGATATACGATGATGCCCTTCGAATCCTATTGCATCTTCCACTCGTTCACACATTCAGAAATCTACCTTTCGAGTTTCCTTTACTCACTAATGTTTTCATCTCCCGTCCACATCTTGAAGAAAACTTCAGGGAGCAACTGAACAAATTTTTGCTAATTCTCGTTAGTTCAGAAACAGAAAACAACTTCGTCCTTTTACTCGTAATATTAACTCCAGCAAAACTATTTTTAGTGCAGCAATAATGATATGCAATACTTCGGCAAGTCTTCAGGCATATTTTACAACTGATGTCTCTTACATAATCTATCGTATCTGCTTTTCGTTGAATGTGTCATTCCAACAGTGTGCATGATGGAAGCATAACGCATTCCAGTCTCAGGAGGAATTTTATAGTGTGGCCAACTCCACTGATCTCTGTATGTTAAATTTTTAATTTTCCCCCCAAGTGTGTGTGTGTGTGTGTGTGTGTGTGTGTGTGTGTGAGTGTGTGTGTGTGTGTGTGTGTGTGGTTTCTTGCACAAAAATATACATTGCAATCATTAGACAAATTTGTATTGCATCCGCTGTTTTATGTAACCTACAACTAAAACTAGGCGACAAAAAGCAGATGTTATAACGTTTTAACTCTCGATATAATAAGCCGATCTTATTTTGCATTATATCAAGTACCAGTCATTGCGCATCATAGATGGCATTATATGAAACTGCCGTAAAGAGAATAATAAATAATGAAACTTAAGGCGACTCGTAATTAACATGTTTTGTGATAGTTTTGTGATAGTCTTATGATAGTCCTGTGTTGGAATAATTTTGTGTTGTAAATTGTTTGAAAGATCAGTTTTTGTGGAGCAATTTCTTTCAATCTCAGGCTTTCATTATAATATCCATCTTCTTAACATTGCTGTTTTGACTACACAATTATCTATGCTGTAATTCGTCCTTCGGCATGCGAATGCTGAAAGAAATTCAAGGAAACTTCGTGCTATTGTTTATATGACAAGGTTAATTTGTTCAATGTATTTTTCCTAACACATACGCTGACAATGTAGTTTTATTCATAGTGTGTGAGACAGTAATTTTGGATAATTTGGAGTTTGCCTATAAGGACTAACGTTTTGAATCGAAATTAAATTATAAACCTGCGGTGATATCTAATAATACTTCTGTGGGCATGGGTGGCGATTATTTCTGTGGCGAAGGTTTGAGAATAAATAGTAGATAGTGCGAACAGTTTTGCTGCAAGTGATAAATGTAATTTAATCGTTTATTTTCACAATTAAAAGTGTATGTTCATAAAAAATTACTCTTCTAATTGCATCTTTATCAACTGCCGGCATTACATTTCAAATCAAACGGGAGATACCCCACACATACTCTTAGACGTTTATTTACTGCAGCGTGTTAGTAATTTCATTTAAATGCTATGATATATAGATATATTCAAAAACATGAATGAGTGTATTTTCTTCATTTCTATTCTTAGAACCCATTCGCAAAATTTTCACGCTAAGATTATCCCTTTTTTCTTGCTATTCTCTCCCAGACACCAATCTTAAGTACTTACTTTTTTCTCTTCTCTCCTCCCTTTCTTTCTTATTATGACTTTGGTTATCTCACACTACAGTGACGAGAAGTTACAAAATACTTTATAAACCATCGGAAAATGTGTCTCCCAACGGCATATTGACTTCCATGAAAACAATTATTCTTTAAAAAATGTAAAAATAAACATAAATGTGTGTTCATGAGTATCTGTATGTAGGCGTACGCTTTAATAAATTCAATTAGAAAGACAATCCTACACATCATATTTTCAAAATAAAGTGCACATGAGAGTAAGAGGCATGTCAACTGAAAGTGGGTTCAGCTGCTTCATAGAGTTTACAGTCTCTGTTATAGAATAATTATACTGACATCAATAACTTGCATATAAATTTCATCATTATAATTTAATAATTACAAACCGATAATCCTCGGGAGCCACAGCGTAGCTTTAAGTGCAATATTTGAATTTATTGTCGAAATCCTGTATCTCATTACTTCACTTTGATAATACTCCAATAAAGAAATTTTAAATTTAACTGTATGTTATCAAGCATTCGTGGTTATACAAGTGAAATATTAAGCTCACATATACATACATGTATATATGTATGTGTGTGTATTTATAAATATATATATAAATATATATATATATATATATATATATATATATATATATATACATATATATATATAATATATATATATATATTATATATGTACACACACACATATATAACCACATGTATATAACCTTACGGGTACATATATATGTGTGTGTGTGTATGCATAACCATAGGGGTACAGATATATGTATGTATATGTGTGTATGTATGTATATATATATGTAGATGTATATATGTATATACATATATATTCATATATATATATATATATATATATATATATATTATATATACATATATATATATACATATGTATATATAAATATGTATACATATATATATATATAATATATATATATATATATATATATATATATATATGTATCCTAGAAATAACAGTAAAAACTAATTTTTGAAATCGCCGACAAAAACACTGACAATAATTACAGAAAACAACAGTCTGCGAGATTGCGAGCTAAGAAAATATTTCAACATACTGGTAAAATATGCATCTATATATTGTCTAGTATTTGGACACATGTGGACCGTTTTCGGGACTGGCATTATAGCATCACCTTTCCCATAATTTACTACCACGACGAAAAAATTCACCAACCCTTCACTTTGAAGTCTGCAATGCAACTGATTTGTTTCGCGCCAAATCTTAGCAGTCTCAGTGTGTAAAATACAATTCTAATACGGAGCAAATAGTTCAGCAGAAAATATTTGCGAAGATACCATTAACTCTATTATTATCTAGGATAAAAGTCATTAAGAATGATATTAAAATAATAATATAGCCTAATGACTGAAACAAATAAATGGTGAAAGATATGTATAGACATGCATGTACATATTGACTCATACATTCTTACATACAGAACCTATAGTATATGCGTGTGCGCACGCCTGCGTGTCTTTGTAGAATACGTGCGTTATTCGAAAACAAATTTGGTAATTAAATAGGACAACTCTAAAATAACAAAAATCAAACGGATAAATTTGTGCACTTCCTCTGATTAAGCTTACTTGGTTTATTATTCAATAGATGTGTCTTTGGCGTCAATAACTGACAACGCATGGAGGAGGTGGTGTCCAATAATGAATATAAATATTTGTCTGGACAATTCGGCCCCCAGAAATGACCGTAGGACTTTTAATGCTCGAACCGTTTATATTTTACACTTTTTGGGGGACTCTTAACTTTCTATCTAATTCTATGATATCGTTTTTATTCTATAAATCGGATTATACATACATACATACATACATACATGTATATATATATATATTATATATATATATATATATATATATATTATATATATATATATATATATATATATATATATATATATATATATATATATATTAATGCTTTTATATATTTATGTATTTGGCGAGTCTGTTTTCACGTTTTTGAGTTCAAATTTCGTCGAGGTCTACTTCGACATAAAGGTGGTGCTGAAACAATTAAAAGAGTAAAAGAGCGACGAGTCAAAATATTTTTACTATACTTATATATCCATATATTTTTAATATGTTTGATGTTTTAAAGAAGTCTTTAAAAATTAATACACATCGACTGTACGGCTGAATGTATGTATTATTATATGTGAATTGACTTTCCTAATTTTGTGTCAGTATTTGTGCCTCACCATAACTTGAAAACTGATGCTGGTACGTTTACGTTCCAGTAACATAGCAATTCGGCAAATCGAGCCAACAATATTAGTATTGGGGCCGTTTCGTTTGACTAATATTCGTCAAGGCGGTTTCACAACACGGCTGCAGTCTAATAACAAAAACATTAAAAGAAAAGATAAAAGAAACAGGATTTTCAGTTCAAAAAATAGAATATTAATTTTGCGTACATTCGAGTAAAATATCGATCAGTTTCCAATGAAGCCACTGATGTAGATCCACACTCATAACTATAACAAAGGCAGGAAGAAATAGACAAATATATTCACAATTATTTACAAGTATTTTCAAACATATTTAGCACAGTTCACTTCCTTTTTTCATTGTTCAGTATTCAGTCGCACTGCGTGGGGCCTTGGCCAAGTATCTTCTACTATAGCCTCCAGTCGTCCAAAGCCTTGTGAGTGATATTGATTTTAAATCTTGGCTCAAGGCCAGCAACTCCGAGGATTATCTCGATCCCAGAGCTCGACTGGTATCTGTTTTATCGACCCCAAAAGGATGAAAGGCAAAGTCGATCTCGGCGGAATTTGAACTCAGAACGTAAAGACGGACGAAATGCCGCTAAGCATTGGCACAGAGTGCTACTGATGCTGCTAGTTCACCGCCTTCTTTAGAACACATATAGAGATACATTTTTTTTATATATGTGTATGAAGCAAATAACATTTTTTCGATGCTATTCTGCGAATATCTACTTCTGATATTTGTAGTAATAAATTTTCAACTTTAACACATGTAGACAACCAGTCAAGTTTATATTAAATTGATGATATTTTCCTTAGGCATAGTAGACATATTGATTGTGGTGAAGTCATTTTAATGACAAATTATTCCCGAAACGTTAGATTTTTTGTGTAAGATGCCTTCATTGGAATTTATATTGTCTAAGTTTGTATGTGTGTAAGTGTGTGTGTGTGCGTGAATGTGTGCGCGTGTGTGCAGTCGGGTGCAAAATTTCAAAAGAGTAAAAAAGACTGTGCGTTTTTGTATGTGCGTGTCCCTATATGTATATTAACAGCGGTTTATTAATTACTTGTTATATGAAAAATAGTGAAAATATTTTGAACGCAGTTTAAGAATACATAAATTACATTTCATTGTGAACCATGTGGTTAGACACATATACGTTCACATTCCCAAATTCATGCACATAAACAAGAATACGATTATATGCATCATTTCTTGAGTGAAGAATTTCTAATAAAAGAGAGTGAATTTTCTCACAACAATATACGAAACCTTTTAATACATATAAACAAAAATGATACAAAAACTACGTTAATATACTCTGTGGCAGCAACAATTTATTACAAGTATTTCGATAGGCGTTCTAAGAGTGTTTTGTAAGCTTAATCTAAATATAAAATCTGATTTTTGTTCGAGTTTATGCTAGTGAACAAAATTCCTTACACTTTTATACATAGTTCTTGCATGTATACTTCATGACTCTCTCCTTATTTTTCCTAATAACCTTCTAAGGATATTTCATTGCTTTTTTCTGTCGCTTTGCTTCAAATTAAAACTTATGTTATAAAATTTAAAATATACACGTAAAAAATGTTCCTGTGGTCTGCACTTCACATACTTCGATCCAAAAATGCAAATCTCAGTCTGATCTCTCCATTTGAATATGCGCCAATTTCTGTTAGATTCTTACCCGTAAAAGGTATTTTATTTGCAATAATTTTTTTTCATAGCAGTCTTTATTTATGTTCTTCCTCAAAGAATCTTCGGCTTACAGATCCATCCTCTAAACAGACCTATGTTTGCCGTGTTTCTTATGATGTCATTTGATCAATTAGAAATAGTTCCCCATAATTGCAGTTTTCATTTTCACTACACTTATTTAGAAAAATATTGGTAGAAATTCCTTACACCATCTCCAAAGTTTCTGGCAATCTGATGAAAAGCGTATTATATTTTGTCCTCTGTTTACATAGTATCAAGTCTTCCCTAATACTAATACTAACGATCTATGCAAGTTCGAATATATACGCTACCAAAAGTGATGTCATCTTGTCTCATTGCTGGTTGACAACAGAATATGTAATAATACATATTTGCTTCCACAATCTATACTTTTACATACTCAATTTTCATTTAATCAACTATTTTAACGTAAAAAAAAACACTGTTAATTTTGGAGCACTATAGTGTATAGAACAATTTCATTTGAACAACAAAGGTTAAAAAATACTTATAACGAAGATAGTGTTATTAAATCCCACAAACTACAACTTGTATATAGAAGTGGATATTACTTTATAATCATTGAATACAGTCGTTTCTGAGGTTGCACTGGAAGAGTTTTTTTCTTGTTTTGTTGCACTGTTTCACGTTTTCTTTTCCCTTCGGTCATGTATTCATTATTCCTAAATATTCATCACAGTTATACGTATATATATATATATATATGTTTGTTGTATATGTGTGCGTGTTTGTGTGTGTGTGTGTATGTGTATGTGTGTGTGTGTATGTGTGGGTGTGGGTGTAGCTGAAATTTACAGAAAAACAAAAGACAATATATGTATATATATAATCTACTGCCATCTGTAGCAGACGGAGTGGTTCGTTCCCCTGCTCACAATATATGGGATGCAGGTGTGCATTGTAAACCACTTAGAGGAGATGTCTTCTTGGGGTTAACAATCGCTATAAAATCCGTTCGAACGGACAGTTATGTTGAAGTGGCTACGAACATTACTTGTTAGTACAACTACTGCGTCGATACCTTACAGAGACTTCAGAACTAGTATGTTTATATATATGTATATAAGCAAACATGGTTGTTTTAAAATCTCTCTAAGAGATTGACGCAGTAGTTGTACAAACAAGTAGTGTCAGTAGCTCTTTCAACATGGCTCTCTGTTCGAACGAAATTTGTTGCGATGTTTTAAACCCAAGAAGACGTCTCCTCTACTTGGTACAGCTGCATCCGAGATACTACGATCATGGGAGCGAACTCCTACCACCTTCTCGCAATGGTACCAGCAGACCACCCTAGTTTTGGGCTACTTCTCTTCATGTATGTATGTATTTATGAATGAATGTATGTATGCATATGGTCTCGTTAGGAATATCACTTGAATAATTCAAGTGAAGTATATGGCAAATCCGTTTATATATTTTTCAAGTGTGAATGTAAATCTTGTTAATTTTTATGTAGAATTAATTCAAACTACTTCTGGCGAACTGTGTTCGTCAGTTTTTATGCACATCCAATTCAGCTAGTTGCTTGTTTATCTCTTAAAATAATTTCAGTCTTTAATTAAATTATTGTGAATTTCATTTTGTGATGAAATTATTGTCAAGCTTCACATATGTTGCAGGTCGCTTTCTTTCTGTCGCATATATTCGGTTATGTTTAAAGCTTTCCTTCCTTAGTTGTTAATTACCAGGTTATCCGCCCTTCGGTCCGTGTCACACATAACTCTGGCAATGTGGATGTCACATTTTTCTACTGCATAATTAGAAAATCAATCTTTAACCAATATTCTGTACGGCAATTAATCTAATTTGGTTCGAGTTTCTATTTGAACATGGTATTTATCACTTTTAGTCCGAAATGTTTATTTAAATATAGATAAACTCCCAGACGCAGATGTACTGTCATCAGTCATGCTTACCCGCAACTATCGGTCCATTTATATAGTCTGTTCTCATCATAATATTGAAGGCACCTTATTTAGTCTGTCTTTACGTTCTGTGTTCAAATTCCACGGTGGTCGACTTTGCATTTCATCCTTTCAGGATCGATAAATTAAATACTATTTGCGTACTTGGATCGATCTAATCGACTAGCCCCCTCCCTCAAAATTTCGGGCCTTGTGTCTTGAGGAGAGAATAATATTGAGGGCACCTTCTTTCGCCTGTCTTTACGTTTTGAATTCAAATACCACCGAGGTCGACTTTGTCTTCCATCCTTTCGAGGTCGATAAATATTCTTTTCTACGCTAGGCACAAGGCTCGAAATTTTGGGGGAGGAGGTGCAGTCGATTAGATCGACCCCAGTACGCAACTGGTCCCTAATTTATCGACCCCCAAATGATGGAAGGCAAAGTCGACCTCGGCAGAATTTGAACTCAAACGTAAACACAGACGAAACACCGCTAAGCATTTTGCCCGACATTCTAACGTTTCTGCCAGCTCAGCATCTTAGTAGAAATGAATATTGAAGGCACCTATTATCACCATTTCCATGTCTGTGAGAGATGTTGCCTCCTGTATGTTCCAGTCCGCAAAAAAATATTTTTCCTTTGATTACTGAAGAACTGTAATTCCTTCCTAATGTAATTCCTTACTTACATGGGTTCTTGTCCAGATTCTGTGTTGAACTTCGATTTTTTTCTTTCCAGAAGTATCACAGCTACATATGACTGCCTGAATCAGGAGATTGACTTTTGCTTAGAGCTCCTATAAAAATGCATTATCTCTATTTCCATTCTTACCAGTGACATAATTTTGTGCCTGCCACTTGACAGTTGAGCAGAATCGTATATTCTAATATGCTCTCATTTGATTCTTTGCAGTCTTTTGATGATTATTATTTGCCAATGGCAATCGCAGTGACACAGAATCGTCTGATCCGACTCGAAGATGTAAGTGATAGCACTCAAATATGGATGCTGCTCGCAAATGTTTTTAAACATCATCAGCTTTTGAAAGTTAATAGCCTCGCTCTCATGGACTTCCTTAAAATTTCCTAATCGGCAACAACATAAGTGAAGTACAAAACGCTGAAGCTGTCATAGTTAATAGCCCTTCACGTGGAGGCGCAATGGCCCAGTGGTTAGGGCAGCGGACTCGCGGTCATAGGATCGCTGTTTCGATTCCCAGACCGGGCGTTGTGAGTGTTTATTGAGCGAAAACACCTAAAGCTCCACGAGGTTCCGGCAGGGGATGGTGGTGATCCCTGCTGTACTCTTTCACCACAACTTTCTCTCACTCTTACTTCCTGTTTCTGTTGTACCTGTATTTCAAAGGGCCGGCCTTGTCACGCTCTGTGTCACGCTGAATATCCCCGAGAACTACGTTAAGAGTGCACGTGTCTGTGGAGTGCTCAGCCACTTACACGTTAATTTCACGAGCAGGCTGTTCCGTTGATCGGATCAACCGGAACCCTCATCGTCGTAACCGACGGAGTGCTTCCACAATAGCCCTTCAAGTTTCTACCGTAGATTTCTGGGTCAAGCTTCCTAACGTTATATGTAGTTCTGTTGGGCCCAACGCATGAAAGACGCTACCACTCGTAGGTGAGCTTTGGATTTTGCACGCCTCATAAAGCTACTGATTCGTACATACGTTTCTTCTTCTACCTTCGTCTAGTGACAGTTGTTCTCCTTAATTTGACATGTTTAGAATGACAGGTAAGTTTACAGAGTTTCTTTATATACTAAGGGTAAATGCCTTGTCTTACCGTAATAAGAGGCTGAAAATCCTACTTTATATATCTGATAGGAAAGATCTGACAACATCGAGTGATTCATATCTAAACTTTACGCTATAATACAAGCGGCAATTTAGCTCTAATCTGAAAACCTTAATACTTTCCACTGAGGCGCATCTTCCACACTTCCTTTATCTTATACTTTGGTTCGCACTAAATAACAGTCAGGTCACCCAAGAAAATCCATAGCATTAGTCAATAGGCGTTTCCTACAATTTACTATATTTGGGTTGCCAATAAAGACATATTACAAATGTTAAACTGATTTTATTATAACATATTTTGTTTTGTTTTAAACAATTAGTGAAGTGATATAAATAATATTATGACAAGATATAATCAAATGAAACAAGATTTCGTCCACGAGAAGCGTACTTTTTACTCTTGAGTTCTTTTATAAGTCTTGTATTGTATGAAATCACATTATGGAAATCTTAGCACATTAATTTGATGGATAATTCCCAGAATATGCTGCTATCCACCCACTATTTGGCATACTATACTACTATTGCGTGGATACCTTTGCCTTATAGCATATATTTCATGTTCTTATTTGAGACGTTGAAGAACATCATAGTGAAAGTAAACATCAATATAGTCAACATTTTACATTATACAAAACGTTGTATAATTCATGAGGTAGATATTCCCAATATGAAAGTTATGTAACATATTACCAAGAGACGTGTTGCTTAGTCGTAGTAATAGCAAATACATAATATGTAATTTATGTCCTCAACATGTTTGAGGCCTTCTATCTCATTTGAGAATCAGGATTAAAATCGTTGTTTTCAGAAATGTTAGCAATTTCTAAGGATTTCGAAGTTTCGTCCATTTCAGATAAGTGAATAATATAATGCAAGTATATTCTAGCAAGACTTTAGGTTGATAACTTGAAACCTATTGGTTTATATGTTTAAAATATTATTCGGGAAATTATTGATTTCTCTGAAACCTACTTTGATACTTTGATGTTTATAAAGAGCCATTAATATTGCATTTTTCCGTTTTAAACAAACAGCTTTCTTTTACGTCTTTGTATGATTCGTTCACCACAGATTCTGTGTAATATTCAAATTTGAGAAAAAAAAAAAGTCATCGGTTTACCGTACTTGAAATAATGCAATGATCCCATTTAAACTATAACTGATAGACGACAATGTGTTTCACGCAATATACTTTGAACTTTGATATTCATTTTCTTTGCAGAATATTCAATATTTTTAATGTTGTATGATCTGCACAGTAAATACGTAGGAAAATATGGTGAACTGAATAAGCAGAAGAACATAATAAACGCATTTGTATGAGCGTAGGTGCATGTGTTTATTGTAATATTTTATATAGTTTGTCAGTGATCGATTAATGATTTTAATATCAATGTAAATCTATCATACTCAGAATAATCCTATATCATTCACTATGCATTTCTAAATCGGTTGACTCTCTTTCTCAGTTAAGGTGTATTGCAGAAACTTCAATGCATAATACTGATACCGCAACCATGCTTTGCTATATTTTGTACTCGGTTTTTTAAGAAATGCTGATGTATATTGATGTTTTGCTAAACACACGCACACACACACACACACACACACACATACATATATACATATGCATATATACATATATATATATATATATATATATATATATATATATATATAATATATATATATATATATATATATTATATATATATATATAGGTGATCATTCCATTGATCCAACGGATTACCTACTTTATATATCTGATAGGAAAGAACTGACAACATCGAGTGATTCATATCTAAACTTTACGCTATAATACAAACGGCAACTTTGCTCTAATCTGAAAAGCTTAATACTTTCCACTGAGGCGCATCTTCCGCACTTTCTTCATCTTATACGTTGGTCCGCACTAAATAACAGTCAGGCCACCCAAGAAAAATTATTGTAAATGTACCCTCAGATATGTGTTTGGCGTGGCTATATAATCAGATATTTTTGCATAACATCGAATCGGCTTTTGGTTCTGTCACATTTGCAGCACTAGCATCATGTCTCATCGATTATAGATTGAAACTGGAGCAAAATTTGCAGGAGAGAAACAGGGTGACACACTCTAACTTTAACACACCAATTTGGCTCTTTCTTGATATTATTGGAATCCATTATTTTTCATCACAAATATCCGGGTGCCATCTGCAACCCATGCAAGTTACAAAAATAGTCGTTGGCACACTTTCTATCTAGCTGAAAACTAGAATACTTCGATATTGTACGCATATTTTTAATACTTTTATATACTATATTCACAGATTTACATATATATATATGATTCTGTATACACGTTTCCATGAATAAAATACTTTTTGAAACTACAATAATGTGCATAAATATGACAAAATTAACTGTATGAGATTTTGTGATTGTTAAACCTAAATATAAAAGCCTGGCCATACACACATGAGATTTTATCAATTGTTGTGTATTTACATAATTTACATGTGACGGATATTTGTCCTCATCTTGTTTGCTGTTAACACAACGTTTCGGCTGATATACCTTCCAGCCTTCATTAGGTGTCTTGGAGAAATTTCGAACCTAGGTTCTCATTCCTATTTTTCGATGTTGTTACTATTATTATTATTATTATTATTATTATTATTATTATTATTATTATTATTATTATTATTATTATTATTATTATTATTATTCTATGTTTGAGTTTTGCTTTATATTTGTACAAGTTGGCTCCAAGTCTCACCCAGAGACCTCAAGAGACAACAGGTTGGAAGTTCATATTGTTGTTATGCCTAGTGTGCCATATATTGGGGAGGGGGTTGGTGTTGTACTAATGAATGTCTAAAAAAAACAAAACATTTTTTTCTTTTTTTTTAAACACCGAAAATTATGTTTGTTTTAAACCTTGAGATTACATAGAAAGTATTTTGCGTAGGATATGAGCAGTACCCATGAGCACTATCTTTTGAATTTCTGCCATTTTTGGGTTTTCTGGTATCTGAGTTAGGTAGCTATCAGCCCCTTTTGCTATCATTCCCAGGGCACCTATGACAACAGGTATTGTTTTAGTCTTCAGGTTCCACATTTTGCTGATTTATATTTCAAGATCTTTATATTTGCTCAGTTTTTGGTAGGTCTTGACAGATACGTTTATATCGATTGGGACAGTCATATCAATGAGGAGGCATGTTCTTTGTTTGAAGTCTTTCAATATGATGTCTGGCCTATTTGCATCTATTTTCCTGTCAGTTTGAATGGTGAAGTTCCAGAGGAGTGAGATGTGGTCATTTTCAAGCACTGGGGGTGGTTTGTGTTCCCACCAGTTTTTTTCATGGGGCAAATTTATTATTATTATTATTATTATTATTATTATTATTATTATTATTATTATTATTATTATTATTATTATTACTATTATTCAGGTTACTGCCTGTAATCGGACTCGGAATCTTGGGGTTAGTAGCCCGCGCTCTTAACTACTACGCCATATTGCCCGTGGGCAATTATGGAGTGATTTTTAGGGCGTATAAATCTGATATTTTCACATTCTTCCTTAATACCGGTTCCCACATGCTATTCATATCTACACACGGTCTGCTTAGGAGGTTGTTGTGTCCTAGCATAATTGCCCACAGGCATATGGCGTAGTGGCTAAGAGCACGGATTACTAGCCCCGAGATTCCGAGTTCGATTCCAGTCAGTGATCTGAATAACAATAATAATAACAACAACAACAACAACAACAATAATAATAATAATAATAATAATAATAATAATAATAATAATAATAATAATAATAACAACAACAATAATAATAACAATAATAATAATAATAATATCGAAAAATACCTTAGGAATGATATGAGAACCTAGGTTTGAAATTTCCTCAAGACATCTGATGAAGGCTGAAACGTTGTGTTAACAACAAAAAAGTTGAGGACAAATATCCGTCAAATGTAAATATAGTAAATAACGTATATAATTCCTCATCACTTAAATATAGAACTGTGTTGTGTATTCGTTCTAATATTGTACGCTTTTTCATCTAGTCATGATTTAAGAAGTATTACTTTATAGTAGTCGATTAGGTCACCTAAATAATTTTATTATTCTCTATTTGGTACATGAAACTGAGACAGTGTGAAAAAAATCTGACGGATGAAAGTGAAACATTAGAAATATGAAAGTAAAATAAAAGTATATTTCCCGGTAAATGAAAGAAATGGACGCGATAAAATGAAGAGAAAAATTGGAATGCTAAATACTAAAGAGGCAGTATTACGGTGACATTCTCGGGACAGTATAATGCTGAATTTATGAAGAACAAAGGAGCACTCCGTCGGTTACGACGACGAGGGTCCCAGCTGATACGATCAACAGAACAGCCTGCTCGTAAAATTAACGTGCAAGTGGCTGAGCACTCCACAGACACGTGTACCGTTAACGTAGTTCTCGGGGAGATTCAGCGTGACACACAGTGTGACAAGGCCGGCCCTTTGAAATACAGGTGCAACTGATTTTTGCCAGCTGAGTGGACTGCAGCAACATGAAATAAAGTGTCTTGCTCAAGGACACAACGCGTCGCTTGGAATCGAACTCACGACCTTACAATCGTGAGCCGAATGCCCTAACCACTAAGCCACGCGCCTTCACCTTATGAAGAACAGTAGTTGATTGAATAGAATAGGGCTACATCTACAAAATATGGTTTGTCAAGGGAGACAATAGAATAATCACTAACTAAAGAGTGTGTGTATGTATGTATAATGTGGGGTTCATATATATATTCCGGGTAAGATAGGTATGTGTATCTTAGTATGTAGCTTTTATGAAAAGGATATATTGAAGCATGTGTTTGTTGTCTTTAAGTGTAGGCGTTCTATATATTCCATTCACACAATTGCACTGTAAAATGAATCACATGCGAATATATATTTCTTTATGACACAGACATATATGTATGCAGTGTATGTGTGCGTATATGTGTGTGTGAGTGTGTAGATATATGCATGTGTGTGCGTGTGTTTATGTGTGTGTGCGTGTGAGTGTGAGTTTGTATGGTTGTGTGTATGTGTCGAAACCATATTAAAACTGGACTGGCCGCAGACGAGCGAACATTCCCGTTGATCTTTCATTCTCCCGTTAATGTCCTTTCCAGTTTCTACTGTGGTATTGAATTTGTTTTACTTATCTAGTATAGTAGAGTTCCTTAGTTTATTTGGTTGCTTGGCAGAGTGAATTACATGTGTCACGTTAGACTTTTATCAGAAAATTCTGTACTCTAAATAATTATTGCTTAATTAGATGAGAATATCGTTATTCAGTAATTTTGAAACATAAATACCAAGAATCGCTTGATAGCATTTGGGATCAACATGGAATGAGAAAAGGACACAAGTGCTTATACATTTCTTCCTGTTAACAAAAGTCAGACTACCTCTTTCGTAATGAGATGTCTGCTCTGGAGAAAACTTGATCCGTGGGTTTATTTTTTCTTCTCGTTCGGTGAAGTCCCAGTTTCGACAAACGATTATTCTACTTCTCTGAAAAAGAAAATAGTTTCGATAAGGCAAAACGTTACCTCGTATGGTACTTAAGATACCCATGTGTTACTGGTGTACAACAATATTTTATTTTATTTCTGGGTACACGAAATAAATACTTGGTTTCTCGAAATCATTTCAACTTCGATATAAATAGATTATTTCGTGGTGATTGTTCTTCATTTTGGGACAAACTAAGAACAAGAAAGAGATTATTGATTCTTAAGACTAACCCTCTTTGTCACGTGATGCTTCCAAATACCATTAAGCGAGTATCTCAGTTTCTCGATAGAGTGATAGTTTAAGTTGTATGGTATTTATTTGTTTCACTTATTCAAGGAGATACTATAGAAATCTAACGATTTCTGTATCAGTGATACAAAGATTGATGGAAATTTCCCATTCCCTGTCTAATAAGACTCCCTTCCCTACAATCTCAAACCAGACGGGTCTCCTCAATCCTCAATAGGATCTCAGAAACTAGAAGTCCGTCCCTTTAAACAGACCGTTCGGGATACCAAAATAAAAACACCAATGCATCAAATGAGATCCCTTGTAAGGACGTTTGTTTCAAACTTCAAAAAGCTCCACTGTCTATGTTATAACTAATTGTTTTTCTTTTCTGGAAGTAGCGCTTTAGTTCTTTAGTTTACTTTAGACATGATAGCGGAAGACTTGCTTGACATCATCAAATATCCATGATACAATATGTGATGTTGCAAGACTTGAATATAAATTTTTTACGAGTAATGCTTATGAAAAATTATAGAATACTATGTAAACATGATAGATGATAATCATGTTATCTTAAATACTGAGGCTTCAGTGTGCGTATAAGTAATGGTCGGCAATATTCGTGAGAGGTAACAGGTGAAAACATACGAACATTTTTCTATTGAAATATGTACTATTTTCTTATTCGATAATAAAGTTTTTCAATAGCACTAACTGTAATTAGAAAGTTTCCAGGTTCGTTCCTTTTATAGATTTTTCGGCGGCACCTAATATCTATTAAGGTATAACATTACATGATATCTTTAATAGATAAATCAAGAATGTTATATAAAAATAAGAAAACCTCCGTGTATCATCTAAAATATATATAAGAAATATTCGAAATAAAAAGAAGAAAATCGTTGGAAAACTCTACACATACACTAATATCATTCCTGATAACATGTCATATTTAAATGATTCGATCGTTGGTTTTAATAAATGAGTAAGTTTCACATAAGTAACTATCTCCATAATTCTAAAATGCATGCAACTTTTGGAGCAATAAAAAATGCGAAAAAATAAAAATAAAGAGAACATTCAGCATTATGAAAGTTTGTGAAAGTTTTCTTCGAAATTAAGTGAAATAATGTGCGTGCAGATTTTATAGTCATATCCACAATAATCATTCATAATTACGTACACAGAAAGAGGTAAAGAAATGCACTCATACACACTACCCACTCCAAGAAATTTGTACAAACTTACAGGTTCAGACATACAGAGTCAATTATGTAACTACGTATATATAATTACATATACATATGTGTGTGTGTTTGTTTGTCTGTGCATGTGTGTGTGTGTAAGCGTACGAGCGTGAATATAACGCCGTGTGTCGATACCCTCCTGTATATATAATCATTCATATATGTACATATATATATATATATGTGTGTGTGTATGTATGTATATACACAGATATATATTCGGTATAACTGTAAAAAACAAATGGAATAAGTGTGTAGGTTATCTGACAACACGCTACATATTACCCAAGGATGTATGAAATATGTCATGCTTCATTATTGAAGGTATATATTTTTTCTAATCGAAATGACATATCTGAAACTGAATATTTATGGAATAATTGAAATTTGAAAATAATTTCGGAGAAAATAATTCACTGAGCGTATTTCAACTTTTTTTCTTTTTATTGGTTTGTAAAATATAGAATATTAATTAGATGTTTTTCCTTACCAAAATTAAGGAAAAATATTTTTGAACTGTAAAAATATATAATGTGCATTATGTTGCGTTTATGTAAGTTAAGCTTTCAGTTTCACACGATATTCAGTAGTCATCATGACAAAGAATCAAATGCAAACCATACCCTTACAACAACAAATTCTATCAAATGTAACGTTCATATTTTAAATGGAAGTAAATGTATATGCAACGTATACATGCATATTGAAATACGCATATAAACATGTATGTGTGTGTGCGTATGTGTGTATTTATAAATCCGTATATAAATTGTACATGTTTGTATATTTATATATACTAACATATGCACCTATATATGAGTATGTGTGTGTGTGTATGTATACGTATATATCATTAGCCACTCACACATTTTCACACATTTTTTCTCTCCTTGTTTTCTGTGTCCCTTTCTGTAGAAGAGTGTAGGCTCGAAACGTAAAGTACTTTTTTCTATTCCTGAGCGTTATACTAATACATCTGTTTGTTTTGTACACCACCTGTCTTCGCCTTTTGTTTTTTTTCGTAAACTCTCCCTATATATATATATATATATATATATATATATATATATATATATATATATATATATATATATATATATATATATATCCGGTTCCGACTGAAGATTAGAGGCTTCGAGTGACCCGTCTGTGTTTTTTTGTGTCGTCTCTTTGTATGTTTTTGCGTTCATGTCCCACTTTGTAATTTATATTTTATATTTAATTTCTAATACCAGAACTTATCTTGACAGCGAGCTTCCTGAAGATTTCATCTGAATGAAACAGTTCTAGTCCTGTAGAAGCTCCTTCTATAAAATAAATTACTTTACTCTGCTATGTATTGAGTACCTTATTTACTGTGGTTAACCCCGACTCAACCCGGGACCTACACACACACACACACACACACACACACACACACACACACATATATATATATATATATATATATATATATATATAATATATATATATATATGTATCATAAAAGTATGTCATGAATGCAAGTCTCGTTAATTCACTTTTCAGATCCTGCGGTGAAAAAAAATAATTAGACTCATATATAATGTAGTGTGTGACGGTTTTATGCAGCTATGAATTAGTGCAATGAAGTAGAAAACAATCAGTTACTTAGTTAATGTAAGAAAATTTGCACTACTCTCTCCAGTACCTTCATGGGCCTCCACTCCTTCCAAATGTCGCATCTACTTCATGCATGCAATGCATCTTTAAGAACCCTATATATTTTTTGCACATCCCATATCAGTATTCGTATAGTATTCACTCAAGCATAGCACTTCTTATTTTGAATCAAACTGTTTTTTCTGTGACTCATGAGCATTAAAATTACACTTCCAACGGAACATGTCTGCTCCCTTTCTTTCTAGCCGCCGCAAATCATCCTAAATGAGATACCACATTTCCCTACTTTGCAGCATGTCACTTCGCACCCAGTCCCCAAGTAACGTGCACTTCATTCTTGTTACTAGCAGAGATAATACAGTCCTGAATATTTTACACTTGTCCTTACTCTTTTTTCTATGCTTCCTATACAAATAGCAACTCTTCTAATTAGGTACCTTGTTAGCAACTGCTATCAAAAATTACTAGTGAATCCTCGAAGTACTATAAAGTACACATTTTTTATATTTCTTTCTTAATGCTAACCCCTCTTCATCTGACACGTAAAAGTTACGTTCCCAGTTAAATTGCTGGTGACTCTAATGCTTTCATACTTTACACCAAATGAAATTTCTATTCACACCCTCACTGTGCACAGGTCATGTTCATTTCGCTGAAGAGAACACTACTCTGCGCCCTGACGGCACAATAGTATTATTTGTATATTACTCACAGAAACTGTACTGTTAATTTCGCATTCTTAAGTGCAACAATTAAGTGTAGTGAATGCACATATATCTATCTATCTCTCTCTCTCTCTCTCTCTCTATATATATATATATATATATATATATATAATATATATATATATATATATATATATATATATATATATATATATACATGGAGGGCAACCGGAGCAAAATGTCTCAAGTGTAACTGACCGAAACAGTAAGGAATTTTGGTATACTTGACTGAGGAAAGAAGGCCACGAATGACTCGTCTTTTTGGCCAGCACTTCTAATTGTTGTTACTCCCGTCCGCCTTTGTATCATTTATCTATCTGAATATTTCATTGTTCACTATTGTGTTTTTGTTCCATTATATATAAATAAATATATATATATATATATTTAAGTAGTTGAATGAATTACCTTAGTATGGATAATTCGGTTTACCGATACCTGGGTAGCAAATTCACGTCAGAAAAACACGGTTGAGGCTACATGCCATATGTCGAGAATAAAGGAATTTTGTTAAATCGTCGTTCAACTCCATTCTTTCATTTATATATATATATATATATATATATATATATATATATATATGAATACACACACATATATGTATGTGTTTGTGAATGCATGAGTTTGTGTGCGCGCACGCACACACAAATGTCTCGGTGTGTGTGTATACACAAATTCGTCTAATAATATTTCAGTATATGAGTATTTATAAAAGCAGAGTGAATTAAAATGTTATGCAGAAGTAGCATAGAAAACATAATTTGCAATTCAACTTATTTATGAAATGATAATATAAGATAAAACCTCGTAACTACCTTCATAACTTTTATTAACAAACCCATGAATATTAGATACAGGCAGGAATTAGCGATAATGTTTCAAAAGATCCACACTCATAAGGAAAGTAGAAATTAATGCACAGGTAATTGATGCCAAAATGCCTATAGAGTCTTAAAAGAAATAAGATTCAATGTATATTATATATTGATGTTACATAATGCATACCGTTAAATGTCTTTGGAAACGTTTATTTTTAGTCTAACAGTTTGTGAAAATGGGGATTTTGACATGTAATTTAGATATTGATGAAGGAAAAGTTTAAAAAACTGAAGGTAGAAAATTTGAATGTTTTGAATATCTGTTATTCCATTTTGGTTGTAAAATTATTTCGTGTCCTCCACATATTTTCAATGCGTATAAGTCCGTATGGTGATTCAAATTAAATAATGAACTCGATTATATACATTGAATGGTGGATATTATTTCAACAATAACATAGTAAAAATCTTGTTGCGCCAACTCCTGTCATATGGTTGGGTATGTGGTAGGACATTATTATTTTTAGGAAGGAAGCTACTTAATCGAGACTTACAATAGCCAAGATGTAACAAAAATGTAACACGTGTTAGATAGAATGCCTGTGTATTTGTAACATGTGATTGCACGATATCAGTTGAGCAAAATTTGAGACTGGTGAAAACAGAGTAGCAAAAGAAGGTGAAGAAATTCACGAGATTTGTTTCTTTGTAGGCGGTGGGGTTAGGAATATACAAAAATCACCAAAATTATCTTGTACCACTAGCAATCTAATAAAAAAAAAAGTAGCTCTAGTAATCGAATGCATGCGAAACAAAGTCGTTTACTATGAAAAAATCTTTATATGGATCCGAAGACAGTGGCAGATTCAAAAGACATCAGTGAACGTCCAAATCTGGGGATAAGTAATTTTTCGAATTACGCTTCATATATCTCAATGCGGATCTGCGTGAATACATATGAGAATGCATATATGTGTCTGGGTGGATGTATACTTGTATGTATACACACACACACACACAAACATATATATATATATATATATATATATATATATATATATATATATATATATATATATATATATATATTTATATACATATATATACATATATATATACATACATACATATAAACACATATATATGCAAAGATATATATATATATATAAACAAATGAAAAATAAGAAATGAAATATAGCATTTAATACAGATGTATTATCAGTTAAAATCAAACGTTGTCCCTTACAGCTGTTTCAATTAAGCCCAATAAAGATTAAATAATTATTATTAAAATTACGTGGGGGGGGAGTCCTCCATACTCTACTAACATGCCAAGGACCAGCATAGAGGTAGTCTAGGTAAACTTGACATCCGCATTTTATCCATGCACCCAAAGAACCCAAGGCTCAGACAAATAAAGGAGTACGTCCTCATAAATGGAACATACCCACTACTAAATAGGAAATATACGAAGTAGGTAATCATACCCCCCATACGCACAGTTTATATATATACATGTAGAATAGTTAGTGGGCTGTTATGTAGATTTATTTATGTGTGTGTGCGTGTATATATGTATACACATGCGTATATGTATATGCACATGTAGGTAGGTAAATGGATATTAACAGACAGGCACGGATGCATACATACGCAAATGAAAACTGAATCCCGTGACTATATTCACACACACTTCACTTCACACGAGGACACATATGGGCACCTATGGAGACATCTATAAATACAGACACAGTACATAGTCACAAAAACGCATACACAGACACACTCAGACATGCACACACAAGGGCACAGAAGAACACATACATACATGCAAACACACACATACCTACATATATACATACGCACATACACATATACATGTATACACACTTACATGCGTGCATACATACATACATACATACATACATACATACATACATACATGTGTATGCGCACACACACTGGCCCACACGCTTCAGCACAAAGAAAGGAAAAGAACGAAGCTCGGCTAACGGACAGTGTCAATGAATATTGAAAAGTTTGCAAGACAAAACGGAAATTTGAGGAAAAATAGATAAGTAAGTGAGTGGAAACTTAACCTCTGGGTGTGTTAAATAATAAGGCACTAAAAGAGAATGACACTCCTCAGGCACAACTATATATATATATACAAATATACTGCTGAACATTGGGAGGAGCATTATGCCGGTAATAATAAACACACGCACTGGTTCAGTCCTTTATTGTTATTGTAGGCTCATAGGTTAGTTAAGCTGTTAACCAATTCATAGATTAGCCGTTTTTTTTTACTGGTTTTTCAAATTCAAATGCTAACATAACTAATTCCGTCTACCAAAGCATCAGGGTAACAATAAATTACCCAACAAGGGACCCAAACAAACGACGCCCGGTCCTTGACATAGAACTTTGGCTAAAGACCATAAAAAAACAAGGTTCAAATCCTCCACTCGCACTATATGAAACCCATGTCCTCGAAATCTGTGATCCATAAAAGTTCGGCTCTGTCACACAATGTGAAAATTGATATATTGATAGTCGACTTTGTCAGAATAATGAAAAACATATCCCCGCCCATTTACAAACCCTGGAAGAAACAGAAACACACACAAGACTTCATGTATCGAATGCAAATTTCGGGATACAACCAGAAAGATAGAGTCCGAGTGTACAGGGGGTGGCTGGCAAGAAATTTGAAGAGATTGTGAATAAGAATGCCGAAGGAGCACAACCTAAGTACCGTAATAAGCAGTGTAATAAAATAGGGAGAACTTATGATAAAGCAAACAAAAAGAACACGTGGTACAATGCCGACAAGTTTCAAGGGGTGATGTTTGTAGATGTCACACCACACGGGGAACTAGCTCCGGATTTAGAAAAATCCTGAGGGATACTAAGTTGAGCATGAAAGTCATGGAAAAACCAGGAAGATCCATGAGGTCAATAATAAAAATCCCACGTGTGTAGAGGAGGACTGTGTAGTGTGCAAATATTTCCCTGGTGTCAAATGCAAAGCCAGAAATGTGGTTTACCGAATAAACTGCATGGATGGGGATTGTAGAAACCGGAAGACTGCATACATAGGTGAAACGGCGAGAAGTTTGGACGAGCGTATAAATGAACTTTGGAGATAATACAGGGATCTAAGACAAACCTCGATACTCTGGCAGCATGCCAAAGAGCAATATGTTGGTGTACTGAACCGAATTAGCATAGAAATTCTATCTAGAAACCCGAACGACGCATCGCTACGACATATACGAGAGTTAGTCTGGATAAACGAAACACGACCGGTTTTGAATAGTAAATACTCTCATTAAACAGTGGCCTTACAAAGATGCATGAACGCACACACACATACACACATACGCACACACGAGAACAGAACACACATACTCACACTTACATGCAAAGACAAACATGAACACAGATATGTCCTCACGCCCACACGGACACATATATACGCATACGCAGACAACGGAAGCGTGCATGCAGAAGTTACACACGTACACACAAACACAGAGTAACTCACACATATGAATATAAACACATACACACAAACACACAAACATACACACACATAAAGACACATTGAGACGCAGACACACATTCACACACATACGTAAACACAAACACAGACACATACGCTCGTACGCACATGCACTCACATACACACGTGGACACGCATACGCATGCTCATGTACGCAAATATCAATTTATTTAACGTTTATCAAACATAGAAGTTGACTTTACCGTCATTGAGAGAAACGTTATATGGATGACCGTGTGCGTTTGCGAAGAAAACAAAGAGTAAAACAAACCGCCATTTTATGTATATGAAAAATAACATAGTATTTATAAAAACACACACACACACTCACATACGGATGCACACAATTATGTATAAACACACACACATGCAGACATACACACACTCACATACTCATGTCGGACAGATCTCGGACGAATCCCAAGGTCGGAACATAAGTTCAAAGGAAATGGAAGTAGAGAGGCGTGTCACTGAAGAGATTGCAACAATGCAATGAAATACACATTTGACAAAAAAAAAAATAAAAGAAATGACAACACAAACTATACTGAACATTTGAACGATAAACTATTTGACCAAAGTACTTAGCATATGAGTTCGAAAACCTAGTAAAAAAACGGCTAAACGATAAAATGGTTACCGGAGTAACTAACCCATTAGCCTACAATAACAATAGAGGACTAAACCCATGCGTCTGTTCATTATTACCGGCATAATGCTCCTCCTCAAGAATTTTGCAAAACAAATACAAATAGGAACTCACTCTCTCTCTCTCATCCTGTTATTGTTATTAATATTATTATTAGTGTTTTTACGTATTATTTTTGTATTCATATTCGTGTAACATCGTCCGTTTTTCTGTCCTTGTTTTGTATACATTCGAAGCTTTCGTCCAAGGAATCTAATGCGCTTAGCTTAGTTTTACCTTGGGGTTGGCCAGATTGGAGCAATCTAAATATTAATCAGCTGAAATTGCGAGGATGATCCGGTACTTGACTGTAGATTGAAGGCTTCGATTGTCCCGTCCGTGTTTTTTGTGTCGTCATCGAAATGTTTTGCGTTCTTGTCCCAGTTTGTATCTATATATATATATATATATATATATATATTATATATATATATATATATATATTCTTAGGTCCGTTGGTAAATTTAAGCGGCACATTGAGTAGTCAGCGATCGCAAAATTTATCTCCGTCTCTGGCCAGCCGGTATTATTCTACCAAGAATCATCATCTTGGAAGAATAATACCGGCTCGTTGTCCTCTCAGCTTTACATCATGTGCAAAATTCATGTGGTGGACTAACACTGAGCTCAGCACTTTACCCGGCGTTGACAATCCCGTTATTACTCTCAAATTTTGGCAGTTGCACAAAACTCCTTTCTACGGAAGTTTAACAATGACTCCTTTACTCCACTCTTCAGGTACCCGTTTTTCCACCCAGCATGCATTACATAACTGTATCAACCATTCGAATATATATATATATATATATATATATATATATATATATATATATATATATATTGATCTGGGGAGAGTCATTCTTTTGTAATGCCTTGTGAATTAACTTGCTCACCGGTTCGATTTCCACTCAATTACTTATTTATTTAGAAAAAAAAAATAGATGAGAGAAAATTTAACCGGTGAGTGTGTTAATTAACAAGGCATTAAAATAGAATAACTCTCGCTAGGCACAATAAAACACGCTTCAACACACGAATTCACATCAAGAATCTTGAAGACCAAATAAAAATAAGAAATAGATATATTGTGTGTGTGTGTGTTTGTGTGTGTGTATGTGTGTGCGTGTGTGCGTGTGTGTGTGTACAAGAAATCTTTTTAACGGAAAGATGCAGATAATCGCTCAACGAAATAAGGTTCTCCTTCATTAAGGTAAAAACTTGTTGAACACTCCACCTTGATATCTCGTTCCTGCTTGTTTTTCTAAATGAGTGTTTGCCCGCTATTACCTCCGTCTCCCTATGTCCCAGGTATATTATAAACAGCTCACTGATGTTATTTGCAATTATGAACATATAGAAATCCGTTGGGTGGGGTGTATATCATACACTTTTGTAACTGCGCTATACCTTTGCTAAAGCAGTTTGTGTTACATGCTTATTCTTTTAATCATCTTATCCATTAGTAGTTGGTATTTTGTTCGCCAGTCTTGAATTTTTCTGGTTTTCCTTCTCTTCAATGGCAACAACGATTGGTTCTTAAAGTATACATAGATGACATCAGCAAACAGACTTGTGAAGAATTTTGTTATGAATCAGAATTTTGTTATTAATCATAATTTTCTTGCTATCGTTTAACATGGTGTTTTGTTATTCCAGTCTTAGCTTGGATTTCAGCTGTTTTACAGCTTTTGTCGTTTCCTCATTTTCTTCATAGTTATCAGGCACTATAATTTCTGTCATGCGTTTTTCAGCAAAAGAATTTTTTTGTTTACGGAGATGTACTTGCATAGCAAGTGACCTTATCTGAGATCGTGTACTGGAACGAAAACAATGGCAGCGTGGAAGGTGTTTATAAACCATTTAAGAAACACACAAATCTGTTACATTCACCTCAACATTTAAATTTAATTTGTCAAAATATTTTCGTCGCTTTGAGACTGCGACATGTACACTAGCAAAATTCGGTATTTGCTTGTATTTAGTGGCTATTTCTGGCAGTTTCCCTTGCTTATGAATTAGAAACTAGTAACATTGCATTACATACCGCGCGAACAAGGATGCAGGAGACCTGTATTAGGATACTGGGACTATATCATTGAAATATAGTCAGAGACCAAGCTCTAAATGACTACAGTGACAAGAGCTAGAATTAACTAAGAGTGAGTCACAATGTAATACAAGACAGCAATGAGCAAAGATGGCTGATGCAACAAATAGGCAATTTATTTCGCATTTGTAAATGGCATACGAAATGCAGCTGAGCAGATCCAGAAGCCGGTCTACGTCGCACAATATGGTTAATGAGAGTATTTACTATTCAAAACCGGTCGTGTTTCGTTTATCCAGACTAATTCTCGTATCTGTCGTAGCGATGCGTCGTTCGGGTTTCTAGATGGAATTTCTATGCTAATTCGGTTCAGCACACCAGCTCTTTGGCATGCTGGCAGAGTATCGAGGTTTGTCTTAGATCCCTGTATTCTCTCCAAAGTTCATTTATATGCTGGACGGGCTGGTTAAATTACTTGAGGTCCCTTTGGTCCACATCCCTCTGCAGAGTAAAACGGACTGCACTGCCATATCTTTTAAATCGGGACCTGTCTTTTGTAAAACAAACCTAATAGGTATTTAA
>NC_042997.1:37600725-37618225 GCF_006345805.1 Octopus sinensis
AAAGTCTCCAGACAATGCATACTCAGAAAAATAACTCACATAGGTATAAGGGAAAAACCATGAAAGATCACATCCATTGATACCTGAGGACTCCTTTTTTGAATAACAATATAATGCTTTCTCTCCAAGATTTGAACTGCAGTTTTTACCTCTGTAGAAATGGAATGCTCTATGACTCACGTGGGCGGACAGAGAGAATAATAGATCTCATTCGTATTTTTGGATTCGCTAGTACTGGGTGTCTGGCATGGTTTGTCCGATGTTACAGATATCGGACGGGTATGTTTGATTCTTAGTATTTTCAAATCTAAATCAGAAGAGAATCTCAGAGCTGATGAAGGAAAAGTGCGTTTTAACCCACAAACCAGAAACAGACTGTCCTCGGGTATCGTTATGGATGTGATCTTTCATTGTTTTCCCTTATACCTATGTGAGTTATTTTTCTGAGTATGCATTGTCTGGAGACTTTTATTTGCAGTTGAAGAAATAGCCAAATTTTTGGCTGCTATTTTTGAAAAGTTCGGTGTGTGGTAAAGTGAATTCTTTCTTTACCATATTTTTATAAATTAATACTTCAAAATACCGTAAATGGTCTTTACATACAAATACCGAATGCTTTGGTCGAATTTATTGATAATAATTAATTCGACCCCCTTTTTTGATAACGATATAATGCTTTCTCTCCAAGAATTTGAACTGCAGTTTTTACCTCTGTAGAAATGGAATGCTCTATGACTCACGTGGGCGGACAGGGAGAATAATAGATCTCATTCGTATTTTTGGATTCGCTAGTACTGGGTGTCTGGCATGGTTTGTCCGATGTTACAGATTTCGGACGGGTATGTTTGATTCTTAGTATTTTCAAATCTAAATCAGAAGAAATCTCTGAGCTGATGAAGGAAAAGTGGCGTTTTACCCACAAATCCAGAAACAGACTGTCCTCGGGTATCGTATATGGATGTGATATATATATATATATATATATATATATATGTATGTGTGTGTGTGTGTGTGTGTGTGTGTGTGTGTGTGTGTGTGTGTGTGTATTTCATAAATATATATGTATATATAGAGAGAGCGCGACTGATGTAATATAGATATATAAGAATATATGTATATGTATATACAAGTATGTATGTATGTATATGTATATATATATATAATATATATATATATATATATATATATGTAAAAGTACATATGTATGCTTGTATATGCGTGCATATGCTTGAATATGTGTGTATGTGTGTGTACATATATATATACATCTGTATATATACATGCTTACTTGTGTGTGTGTTGTGTGTGTGTGTGTGTTTGTGTGTTTATGTGTGTGTGTGTGCGTGTGTGTTTAGTTATTTGTGTCAGAAGTATTATAGTTCGAAATGACGACATAACATTTCACATGGCGTGTACTGTTTATAGCTTAATTTATTCATTCATTCATTCATTCAATCGATCAATCAATCAACTTAATTTGCAATACTTCTATCAAGCACCAACACTTCCTTTTACAAAATTAATGGATGAATTCTATTTAACTCTTGAAACAGTAAATCCGATATTGCAAGTTTATATTCATAAGCGTAGAACAACAGGTGTATTATTTACAAATTTCTTAATCTGTGAATTGTGACTAGTTAAGAACTTCAGTTTTATTACTATAAATTTTGATAACTCAGGAAAGCTACAGGGCATCCTTATTATTATACTCGAATCTCTGGCACGATAAGCTTTTGACAACTGACAACTAATTGGGTTAATACTACATTAGAACATTCACGTTTTGCCATTGCTCGACATACATCGTAAGCGTGCGGACGATAAGCATTGCGACCAACTTATAGATTTGTATATAAATACAAATATATACATATATATATAGAGAGAGAGGGATACATGTATATATATATATATAAATATATAATAATAAATATTAGGGAATAAATCCAAATTTACAGGGAAAAAATCAGATTTAGGATTAAATCCAATTTTATAGTAAAATATTATATAATATTATTAGAGACAAAACCACTATTTTGCAAAACAAACAATCTTCAGGTGGACTTCCAATTTTCAAGTCAGTTTCAAATTATGAAACTGACTTGAAAATTGGAAGTCCACCTGAAGATTGTCGATCAAGACAAGAAACAATTGTAGTGGCGGTTTTTTTGAATTTTTATTAAAATTTTATGTATTGATTAAGTCTTTCCTTGTTTGTTTTGCAAAATAGTGGTTTTGTCTCTAATAATATTATATATATAATATATTATATATATCATATATATGTGTGTTTTTCAAATAGCGTTGAAAGACATACGCATATATTATTCATATATGCTTACATGAATAAGTGTGTATATCTATATACGCACACACTTATAATATATATCATATATATGAGTTTGTGTGTCAAAGAGCGTTTAAAGACATACGCTTATTTTATTCATATACTAGCAGTATCGCCCGGCGTTGCTCAGGTTTGTAAGGGAAATAACTATAAAGCATTTTTAGAGAGTTATAGCCAAATAATAGCAAAAAAATGGGAAAAAAATGATGGTAAATTTTTTTTGAGAGTTAAAAAAGGTGGAGTTGCGTCCCCTAGACGGTCTGTGGTTTGGGTTTCCGATTCTCGACCCCATGTCGAATTTATCGATTTTTTTCAGAACATGGGGAACTTTTCAAAATTTTCGCTGCGTTAGTTTTGAATTATGACATTGGGCTATGTGTGTGTCAAGTTTCATCAGAATCGGTTGAAAGCCGTGGTCAGAGTGAGGGTACGAGAAAACAGACACACAGAAAACGCACAGACAAACTGCCGTTTATATAGAGAGAGATACTTACACATAGAAAGACACGCGTACACACATATACGCACATACACACACATGTATAAAATCCTGATATTAACGATACATATAATTTTCATGCACACCTATCCATACACTAACGTACACCGACTCTTAAACCAACATATATACCCTTATGTACATCTAAGCATATAACCAGTCAAACGGTTATAAACAGATATTTACAAAATGCATTGCAGTTTTAAGGAAACGGGTGAAGAGAAAAATAACATTCATATTCGTGTCGGGGTAAGTAGCTTGCTAACCAACCACATGGTTCCGGGTTCAGTCCCACTGCGTTGCACCTTGGGCAAGTGTCTTCTGCTATAGCCCCGGGCCGACCAATGCCTTTTGAGTGGATTTGGTAGACGGAAACTGAAAGAAGCCCGTCGTATATATGTATATATATATATGTGTGTGTGTGTGTATGTTTGTGTGTCTGTGTTTGTCCCCGTAGCATTGCTTGACAACCGATGCCGGTGTATTTACGTCCCCGTTACTTAGCGGTTCGGCAAAAGAGACCGATAGAATAAGTACTGGGCTTACAAAGAATAAGTCCTTGGGTCGAGTTGCTTGATTAAAGGCGGTGCTCCAGCATGGCCGCAGTCAAATGACTGAAACAATTAAAAGAGATAAAAGAGATATACAGTCGTACATGTACACACACAGTCAGGCGCATTGAAGTACACACGCCAAAAATATTACTAGCACGTCCGTGCATGATCAACCCGAGCCTGTTTCACTGTACTACATTCCCAATTGACAACATATGTACATATACCACGTGTAAACACGACAAATGCTGTATGAGTGAGTGAGTGTGTCTTTGTCTGTGTGTGTATGTGTGTGTACCTGTGGGAAGGAGTGAAAACGTTCCATTAATCAGCTAAATAATGAATAAATTAATTAATGATAGGAGCAGGAGTTGCTGTGTGGTAAGTAGTTTGCTTAACAACCACATGATTCCGGGTTCAGTCCTCATGCGTTGCACCTTGGGCAAGTGTCTTCTACTATAGCCTCGGACCGACCAAAGCCTTGTGAGTAGATTTGGTAGACGGAAACTGAAAGAAGCCCGTCGTATTATGTATATGTATAAATATGTGTGTTTGTGTGTCTGTGTCCCATCAACATCACTTGACAACAGATGCTGGTGAGTTTACGTCAATGTAACTTAGCAGTTCGGCAAAAGACACCGATAGAATAAGTACTAGGCTTCCAAAGAATAATTCCTGGGGTCGATTTGCTCGACTAAAGGCGGTGCTCCAACATGGCCGCAGTCAAATGACTGAAAAAAGTAATAGAGTAAAAGAGAGTATACAATTGAAATATAGTGCTTATGATTCTCATTGGATAAACAACAATTTATCCTCCAATATATGAATTCACATAATGAATCTAGCAATCGCATCTCTCTCTTTTCCTGTCTTTCCTCCTTCCTGTCTTTCTTTCTTTCTATCCCTCTCTCTCACTCCCACTCTCTCAATCCCACTCTCTCTCTCTCTCTGTCTCTCCAAACACACAAACAGAAACAAACACAGGCTGAAAATTCTATCACTAAACGGTCACAACCAAAATAATTTCTCCAGAACCACATAAATGTGACCTATCTTTTGACATCAATATTGTCATTTCTTTTACATCGGCAAACGATGTCAAACCCGAAATTTATTCATACGACGTGGTAATTAACGGATAGTACAATCAATTTCCGAACGACCCGTACGCTAGTTATACTTATGTTGGCACTAAAAAAAAAAACAAATTGACTTACCTCATTCAAATAAACATAATGATTAAGATTTTATATGTCGTTAGTCACTCATGGAAATTTAAAATATTCTATATAAAATATTTATTCACTTTCTAACCGGAACGAAACGATTAAATTTTTGACAAATATCAGCATATAAAAAATTTCAAACGTGAAGTACCATTAATCTTATTAACGATAGATCCCAACGAGTAATATATATCGTAAATACGTAATGCTCTACTTTTCTTTACAACATCAAATCTCCAAACTGACAAACCTTATTCATAAAATTTACACAACACAGAATCTAGTGATAATGTGAAAATAAAACTTACCCTATTCTGTAAACAACTGAAGCCCATTACTTTTTATACAAAAGATCACTTTCAAATAAAATCAGTATTTACCGCCCTACGAGAAGCTGTTAGTACATTGTCATTCATCTTGGAAAACTATCAAACAACCCTTGTCAAACATGTTACGGTTATTTAGAATATAAAAAAACTATCTAATATGGATGAAGGTTTTGTGTGTGTGTGTGTGTGTGTGTGTGTGTGTGGTGTGTGTGTGAACGTTTGAAAGCACATAGTGATTTATTGATGCGCATACATACATGCATACATGATGATGGCAGTCCACTCTTGAATCGAGAAAAACCATCACTGACTTTTAAGAACATTGTGCGCTCAAGACTACCTTATACTTTACACTTTCTGCTCTGTTGGTGACTAACGATCCCTGCGTTTTGACAAACATACACGACCGCAAACATTACAGACCAAGTTTTCCCCCCATTCATTTCACTAGCATTACATTCATTCATACATACATACATACATACATACAGACATGCATACATACATATATATATACATATATATATATATATATATATATATATACACTTATCATATATATATATATATTATATATATATATTATATATATATATATATATATATATATATATACACTTATCGATACATACACAAATACACACATCCGTATGTATGTATGTATGTATGCATGCATGCAACATTCTTACAGCAGTTGAAGTAAACTAGCAATCTGATATATATATGGATATGTCCAGATACAAAATATTTGCAATGCAATTATCAATATGTATATTTAAAATGTTATTGAACTTTCATCTTCTCGTTTGTATGAGACACTATGAAGGTTTATTCAATGTGCCATGCTATCTCCCCAAATTTTATCGTGCTGGATAATAATACCGTAATATTCAACAGGTACCAGCCTTATTCAGATGGTAAATGATTGTTTAATATACTTGATGTTAACTACGATGCCAAAGATTCTACAGATGCAACTTAATTTCCAATTCAAAATATGCAGCTAAAAATAGGTGCACCTATTACGTTGCTAGGAAATGTTGATATATAGTGTCACTTAAAAGTCTAGCTTCCAAAACTACAAAGCCATAAGCAACTGAAACGAACCTTACGACCATTTGAACCAAAATAGATGTTTTTACGGGATGCAGTCAACACATCCCCTAAGATATATTATTTCAGTTCAACCGATAAGAATTTTCGGTGACTTATTTTTCTATGATCATCGAGGAATCCAAGAGGGAGTCCTTCAGGATTATTCGAGCTGAATTTAGAACAATATTTTTCTTTCTCACATTCAGTTTTATATATTATTTACAGATGTTAAACAGTGGAAATATTTTTTTAACAAATCATCAAATCGCTTTCATTAATCTTCATATTACCGTCATAAATATTACCTATTTTATAATACGAAACAATTTTGAAGTACAAGAAAATATATATTATAAAATATTAAAATATTTTAATAGTTACATATTAAAAGGAATAATAAGCGCATGATATAAATAGTTTTACACCACAAAGTCTTGGAATACTTCAAATATCCGCATCACAATAAATATATGCAAATACTTCACATAAAAAATCATTGCAAATTAATTCTTCAATAAAGATTTTTTCCTACTTATTCGACAACTTGGCAACGCCGGGTACATCTAGAGTACGTATGAGTCCGTGTGTGTGTGCGTGTGTGTTTGTATTAGTACAGAATTTTCAAGTTTCTAAATCAAATCCTATATATTTACCAATATTTACGTCAAGTATTTTATCAATTCATTATTATGGCTATTCTCCACTAGTATGTTATATTATGCATTATTTGCAGAAATTACACTCACGAGATAACTTTTAAATTGTTGTTCATAGAGATAAGCATAAGCTGCACAAGGTATATCATTATTCCAACGAGAACTTCTAATGTGCACATTATTGCTGATTATAATATCAACACCGTGTCATAAAACTCTATAGTAAAATAATTGATTTCTTCATCCAATGCACTATTGAATTGTTCCCCTAATATTACTTCGTATAACAAGATTCCAAGTAATTGACATTCATGTAAGATATAAAATTCTGGTTTTTAACTGCTAGAGGATTTAGCTAATGTAAAGTAAGGATTATGCGTTTACAAATTAAAATTAACTTTGCTTATCATTTCTCAAATGGAATTTTAATTGGCTTCATCTTGGCACTAAAACAGCTCGTCAACTTGGTTGGCAAAAAAATTTACCTCTTGATTCATGTCGCTCTTATATCATATTTATATAAGTTTCTTGATATATCATAAACTTTTTCCCAGCTTGCAGTATTATTTCCTTTTATATTTATATGGTATTTATATTCAAATGAAAGAAGTAATATAGTTAAACTGTAATGGAATATCCTATAATTATTCATTTCATATCATATTCGTATTACCAAGCTCATATTGGTAGTTGATGACTAGGATAGATATTCAATCCATTGTATGAGAATATATTACTTTTGCAGCTTCATTATTCTCTGAAAACTGAAATGCAATATTTATATTACGAACTCGGATGAATAAAAAAAAACTTGAAATTCATTTTCAACTTGGCGTCATTTCAACGTTTATTGCCTCCATATATGTGAATGTGATTAGACGTAAGCGAACTTAAAATATATTTGTGGACCAGCTTCTAAAAGCAAGCTGACTGCAGTTGCTGTGGTGAAGAAGAAGAAAATTCTCCGTTAAAAAGCTGTAAAAACAGCATATCTACTCAATGTTGACCTGTATCGGATTCCCAAGCATCTTTTGGATTTTTCTTGTCCATTTTCTTATGTGTGTGTGTGTGTTGCATACATGGATGAATACATTTACAATGATACTTCACTCAATATTACTTTGCTTTACATATATATATGTTTCTTTATTACCCACAAGGGGCTAAACACAGAGGGGACAAACAAGGACAGACAAAGGGATTAAGTCGATTACATCGACCCCAGTGCGTAACTGGTACTTAATTTATCGACCCTGAAAGGATGAAAGGCAAAGTCAACCTCGGTGGAATTTGAACTCAGAACGTAACGACAGACGAAATTACATATATATATGTATACGCGTGTGTGTCTGTGTGTGTGTGTGTGTGTGTCGTTTGTAGAAATACATGAACACGGAGGAGAAGTACACCCTAAGATGCAAAGCAGTTGATATTATAATGGGGAACGCCTGTTTATGAGGCTATCCTGATTTTCTCGCCCATTAGGGGTTTAGCCTTACGGCGTTTCTTCAGACCTGCAACACAGCTGGCCTAAGACCTCTTCAAAATATGGAGGGGGGAAAATGACTCGCTATAAAGGTAAACACTGGGTGATTATTTCCATTTGTCATTGGCCATCGAGCTTCGGCTGCACCGCCATCTTTCGGTCACCGAATAACCGCAAGGTAAACGATTGTCTCGCTTCGGCCTTGGCAAAAGGAATTAATCACCTAGTCATTACCCCTCCATATTTTGAAATGGTCTTATGCCAGCTATGTTCGAGGTCTGAAGATACACCGTAAGGCTAACTCTTATGAGCGAGAAACCTAGAGTAATGCCATAAACCGGCCGCCCCCATTATAATATATATATATATATATATATATATATATATATATGTATGTATGTATGTATGTATGTATATATATATGTATATATATATATATATTATATATATATATATATATACATACATAAGAACTCTCCCGTGCACCAAATGGCAATTGCTAAAAAGCATTCGTGAAGTAAAATCATGTAGCAACACCAAATAGCGGTGCCCCAGGATGGCCACAGGTGGTGAGCTGAAACTAGATAAAATAAAATAAAATAAAATAAAATAAATAAATACATATACATATATAAAAGAGAGTTTGTATGTGTGTGTTTGTGTGTGTGTGTGTGTGTGTGTGTGTGTGTGTGTGTGTGTGTGTGTGTGTGTGTGTGTGTGTGTGTGTGTGTGTGTTGCTTATGCATTCCAAAACCAAGTTGCCGACTTTGACGTATAGGGTGTCAAAAGTTTCAGTACTATTTCCGCTACCAACTAAACTTTATTTTCGTTGACATATTTCCATTATAAAAATTCTAAATTATCTTTTCCATAACTCTTTTATCTGCATTATTAGATTTTACATCTCTAAACTATTTGCTAAAGACATTCTTTTTCCTACTAATCTGAATGAAAAGTTCATATTTCATAAGAATATTAACTTTTAGTGTTTTACTATTATCTTTTTCAAGAATTTAATAATATTTATCTTGAGCATGTACTTCCTATACACTTGGTGTTTTAATGCTTGAATATGCTCAAAAGTAGGACGAATTATTTGTATAAGTAGAAAGGAAGTCCTTACACGAGATGTTATTTTTTTTAACATGATCCATTTTCATTATTTACATTATTTACATTACCTACAATATCCGTCAAATGTAATTAATATAAATAACGTACGTAATTCCTCACCTCTTAAATATAGAACTATAAGATCCATTTTTGTTATAACTGATTGACTTATAGCTTCTTTGTATATATGATGAGGATAACATTTTGGGCTACATTTTGAGGGCTTCAGTTTCTTTTGTTTATCATTACGGAATATGATATTGAAAGGTGACGTGGCGTGATGAATAGGTGTTCAAATAGTGGAGGCGCAATGGCCCAGTGGTTAGAGCAGCGGACTCGTGGTCATAGGATCGCGGTTTCGATTCCCAGACTGGGCGTTGTGAGTGTTTATTGAGCGAAAACACCTAGAGCTCCATGAGGCTCCGGCAGGGGATGGTGGTGATCCCTGCTGTACTCTTTCACCACAACTTTCTCTCACTCTTACTTCCTGTTTCTGTTGTACCTGTATTTCAAGGGGCCGGCCTTGTCACTCTCTGTGTCACGCTGAATATCCCCGAGAACTACGTTAAGGGTACACGTGTCTGTGGATTGCTCAGCCACTTACACGTTAATTTCACGAGCAGGCTGTTCCGTTGATTCGGATCAACTGGAACCCTCGTCGTCGTAACCGACGGAGTGCTTCCAGGTGTTCAAATGGTAATACATTTCCTGTTGATATACGAATCATGTATAAAGTTGGGAGAAATATCCACAAACACAACCTGTTGACAGTATGCAGAATATTGACCAATCATGTCTTTTTTTATAGGTTATCGACCGGATGGAGTGCCGTCAGGAGCTGAATGTTTCATGTGATGAACGTCAACAACTAATATAATAATAGACTCCTCATATTTGAACGCTGCTTTGGGGGCATTTTGTTTCCCGTTTTTGTGTAACATATCTTCTATGAATAAGGAAATAAGATATACAATGTTTATCTGAACCGATCTTGAATCACTTCTAACGCTTCTACTGATGATAGACTGTCGACATTACAGCTTACAGATAACTTATATTTAAAATTATTATGATGTAGAATTTAATATGAATTAAGATTTGATTTATTGTCCAGTATATAGTATCCCAAATCATGATGCTTGTACGGATTCAGTACGTATATTTTCAGAAGTATTGTAAACAGATAGTCCGGCTGACATATTTTTTTAAATTATGGTATTCTATTATCTTGCCATTGTCTTTACTCTGATACCTATTGTACGTTTTCATAAATATCGTAATATATTTAGCATTCTTTATGTGGTGAAGTAGGGCGATAAAGTAGTTGAGGAGGATATTCTCCTTTTGAAAATTCTATCACAGTATCATCTGAAAATGGCAAAGTATCCAGATGATTTTTGCATTATAGATATTGTGGGTGCTAATATTTATATTTGTATCAAATGAATAAAGACTTACTTGTATATTTATTGTTGTAGGAGCTAGCTTATAAATTCTGATACTTTGTAATCAAGTAACATTGGATTTCCTTGCAAGCAACTAGGATAGCAGAATGTGATTCTAGCAATCACGTGTGGAAAACGCTATCAAGTATCATTTAGAACTTCACCTTCTTGTGACATATCCTATTAAGCACCTTGGGGTACCCTTCTCATAGAAACTACAGGGAGAAATAATTAGAAGGGTAAAAGTTTAATAGGTGATCAAATAGGTTTTACTAATGATAATACTGACGGTAAGATATATTGTATTCCTATTTGATTATATTTGGATATGATGTTTTATGATAAATTCTTATTATTATTGCAATTACTCGCAATCTGAAAGCAAGCCAGTTTTTATCTCAGAAACAAAGCTTGTTGATCGGAATTTCACAGCATAATTTAATTTAGTTAACCAAAATGAATGTATTTATGTATCTCTGTATGTTTGTTTTAATATCATGCCTCCCGTGAACACTATTAGTTATATGAAACACAATCTAATTGTCATCCAGTATCATGAATATATGTATGTGTGTGTGGTTGTGTGTACATTTCCATGTGTATGGAAATGCGTATGGCAAGATACAGGTTAGGCGGTGAGCTGGCAGAAACGTTAGCACGCCGGGCGAAATGCTTAGCGCTATTTCGTCTACCGCTACGTTCTGAGTTCTAATTCCGCCGAGGTCGACTTTGCCTTTCATCCTTTCGAGGTCGATAAATTAAGTACCAGATACGCACTGCGGTCGATGTAATCGACTTAATCCGTTTGTCTGTCCATGTTTGTCCTCTCTGTGTTTAGCCCCTTGTGGGTAGTACAGAAATAGGTATTTCGTCTGCCGCTACGTTCTGAGTTCAAATTCCGCCGAGGTCGACTTTGCCTTTCATCCTTTTGCGGTCGATAAATTAAGTACCAGTTACGCACTGGGGTCGATATAATCAACTTAATCCGTTTTTCTGTCCTTGTTTGTCCTCTCTATGTTTAGCCCCTTGTGGGCAGTAACGAAATAAGAGACTTTAGCACGCCGGGCGAAATGCTTAGAGCTATGTCATCTGCCGCTACGTTCTGAGTTCAACTTTCGCTGAGGTCGACTTTGCCTTGCATCATTTCGGGGTCGATAAATTAACTACCAGTTACACGCTGGATCGATGTAATCGACTTAATCCCTTTGTCTGTCCTTGTTTGACCCCTGTGTGCAATAAAGAAATAGGATACATGTTGCTGACGTTTATGCTGATTGTCTCTACTCGAACAGTATCAGATATTTAGAATATAACACCAAGTCCTACAAATGCTTATTACCATATGTTGATACTTTCTGACCCCTCGTTTCTCCAACATAAAATTAAAACTCGAACTTCTTAGATCATGAAATAGGTGTCGTCCCATTGATGTATTGTCGCAGTTTTTTATATAAATTTTCATCTGTCCTGCCCGCCAAATTTGGTTCTGGTGTTCGCTGAATTTTTCCTCTAGAGAATTCCCTTGTAGTTTGATCGTTGATGATCTGTTTCTAGCATGCGGCTGACTTCCTAGCAGTCAAGCCCTGCCAATATACACATATATTAGAATTTTCTCAGATTTTTTGTATGCTAGACTACTGGTTTTAAGTTGATATTAAAATTAATATGAATTTATCTCCCTCATTATTTAAATATTGAAATAAATACGTTCTCTAGTAGTAAGCACTAACCGCAGTGAATTATTTACTGCAGCCCTTCGCTTCAGGAATTTCTTAGCGCGCCAGAACCAAGACATTTGAAATTTTATCCCTAATGTAATCGGTAAAACTAAGCACGTGTCTGTCTTGGCACGGAAGGCTGGGGTAAGTTTTTCAGTTTACATTTACAATGAACGAATGCACTGATGAAGCACGGACATTTGAATTATGTAAGTAATTCTTTTGTTAAAGGCCGAAACCGAGGTATGCAATTAATTCTGTTTATTATATAAATTTTCATCTGTCCTGCCCGCCAAATTTGGTTCTGGTGTTCGCTGAATTTTTCCTTTAGAGAATTCCTTTGTATTTTGATCGTTGATGATCTGTTTCTAGCATACGGCCGACTTCCTAGCAGTCAAGCCCTGCCAATATACATATATATATACATATATATATATATATATATATATATATGTGTGTGGTGTGTGTGTGTGTGTATAAATATATATCTATATATATAAATATATATATGTATGTATACATATATTTATAAATATATATATATATATATGTGTGTGTGTGTGTGTGTGTGTGTGTGTGTGTGTGTGTGTATTTGTGTGTGTGTGTGTTTGTGTGTGTGTGTATCTATATACACACACTGAAATCAGAAGTGGGAGGTAGAATCTTGAAGATGACCCAAGACCTGGTCGTTTTGAAACTGCCACCACCGAGTAAAACATCGATCATGTTCACCATATGGTGATGGATGGCAGCCAATGCTATCAACATGTCTTGTGAAAGAGTTGAGAATACTCTGCGCAATGGAATTGGCATGACGAATTTTTTGGGCTGTATGTGTGCCATGTCTTCCTATACCCGTTCAAAAACGCACGAGACTGATCCCATCACGGGAAAACCTGACGTCATATAGTTCCCTTAAATGTTTCCTGAAACAAGAGGAGTTTTGACTTCATCACTTTGAGCCAGAGAGAAAGAGACAATCTACGCAGTGGAAATACCTCTCCTCACTTGCACCAAAAAAGGCTGAGTTCGTTTCATCTGCAAGGTGGGGGAGGTTTTTGTGAGGGTATTGTGATGCAAAAGCACTGTATTTACTATCTTCAAAAGAGCCACACTATCACTGGTATTATGCCAACTTGTTGAAACAGTTACAAAAGTCTGTCAACAACCAAGCTGGTGACTTTTTCACCAAGATGGAAGGGTGGCAATGTCCTATGATAATCAACGTTTGGTTACTTTCCATGAGAATACCTTGGTTAGCCTATGGACTTTTTACCCTAACCTCATTCAATGTTATGTGTAGCATTAGATTTCCTAGAATAACTCATGTAATGCTGTTATCAGAAGAAAACAAAATGGACATCATAACAAAATATTTATCTCATATATATAATGTCACTGCTTTCTGTATTTATTTGTACCGTTGATTACAGCAGCATTCCATATGTTTATTGTTAAAAGTAGTTTTCAGCCTATCATGTTTAGAGAAAATATGATAAATAAAGATCAGCTAATACCTTGAGCAAATGGATGTCACTTTTTATATAAATAACCGATTTTTGAAGAAAATAAGCTGCTCTTATACTATTAGATAAGTAATTTCTTTTATAACAAAGTAGAAATTACACAATTAAACTTTTTATTTTCTAAAGGAAGAAAACACAAGATATATGCATACTATGATTCATAAAACGTAATCGTGGTTGTGATTTCTAAACTGTTTCCCATATAACTATTTCTCCATGACAGAGGAATAACCTCTCTAGATGGCGGTATACATGTTTATAGTTGGAAAATATATGCTTGAGGAATATTCGTAACCTCAGTCAATTTGACCAACCGAAATATATTGCCGGCATTTAAACAATCAAGCCTTGGAGGATAAAAGAATGAGTCTATCCTGACAGAACTATAACTTGCACGTTTTTACTACGTATTCCGTTGTTCTTTCAACCGATCAAGTAACCATCCTATTAACAATGAAGATGGAGTAACACAACTTGATCCATATCACTGCAATTTCGCTTTGTTAAGTATCGTACAGATTCATTTTGACAGTGGTTTCACTTTAAATGTATTGATTTGGTAGAAGCAAGAGAAAAGTTAAATCCAAATGCTGTTCAAGAAATTTGTTTTCTCAAAGTTTGTATATTATCGAGGGAGAAAAAAAGTGACAACATCAACAAAATGTGCAACAGCAGCAGTGTCAGAAATCGATGAAAATAAATGCAGTAGTCCTTATCGCATGATAGCCTAATACAGAATTCCTAACATTTTAGGATCTTTTCTAACTATAAACATGGATATAACAGTCTTGGCAGAGATGATTCATCTGTTATGGAGAAATAGTTATATGAGAAATAGTTTACAACTCACTCTCTTGACTACGTTTTATGAAACATATTTCAAATAACAATATATTTTTCGATACACGTGCAGTAACATGTTGCCGGATATAGAAAAGAAACAGAGACAAAAAGAAGCCATAAACATACAGAATATTTTGTTTTACGTCATAAAAATTTAGAAACTTTGAGATACATGAAATATATCGTTTGGCTTTTTTTTTAGTGATAGAATTCGAAATAGAGAACGCTATTAATAATAGCTTGGAAATATTGGGTAAAGAAAAGTAACTTGATGTTATAAATTAAGAACACAAAAATATGTGGTATGTTTCATTGGTCTACTTTTCACCATCTTATAACTAATTAATTCAAGCCTAAGTCCGGAAATGTGGGGGAATATCTAGTTGAAAGGATGGACCCCAGTACTATACAGTTACTTTATCTTATCGACACCCCAATGTATGAAAGTCAAATTTGTTTATGGCAAGATCCGAATAAAGAACATGAATTGTCGGTATAAATACCACAATATATTTTTCCAATGCGCTAAAGATTCTGCCAACTCGACTTCTTTAACTATTTAATAATATAAATGTAATCTAACAGAACGGAAAGAAAAGTGTCCAGAAGAACTATTAACGAATGTATTAGAAGTAACCACAGTGTACGTCAAATGCTAATAATATCTAAGCTAATGGAAATAAATATTTGAACATAATCTATTCTTTTTATTATATTGGGAAATTGATATTAAAAATTCATGAAGTACTTGTTTAAGAAACTCAAGGATATTATTCTTAGTTTGTGAATCTCAAGGTAAGGAATTCTTCTGAAATCGTTTCCTATAATGCTACCACTCCTAAATTCAGCTGCACTGTTGATAAAGCTGGAGTCTCATTTCCTAATGTTGTAACCATGTTAGCATGAATATCCTTCGGTGCTACACCGTTTTCCGAAGATAATTGATAGCAGCACGATGCCAAGTTCTGTCGATTTTCAAGAGAAGTCGCAACAAGTTACATTTGAGGTCTTCTTTGAACAGTCAAATGTCAGTTTACTGGGAACGAAACAATGCAGTTATTAATAAGAAGCACTGAAATTAATGCATTCAAGACTTCACAGCTCTTCTCTCGCCATTTTATCAACATTTCAACCCACCCTCCTATGTTAATCGACATAACTTACGACGTTAAAGTGATCAGGGTATAATTTGAGGTATATTTTCCTTTCTCCCAAATCTGTCGTAAAACTACATTCGCCCTTTTTTGGTAAGCAGTTTATTTGATACATGTTATATTATTTGGTGTTGGTGTTAAATGTTTGATATGCAGTAGTTCAAAAATAAGTTTCATTATGTAATATTCAAATATTCAAAACACAAAAATGAAATACTAGAGGGAAAATAATTCATCAATGTTAACTACCCGAGAAAGCAGACGATATATTTCAATTTTGTGGATGTAATCAACACATTGTAAAACTGACAAGTTTAAAACCCGGTTCTTTTTCTGAGTTAGCTTTCTCGATTTTACATACATAGTCTCAATATTTTTGGGTTTATATATTTGTATATGTCAATATATACAAGCTAAGAATTTTCTATCTCAGCACAGAGCCATTTCGGATTGCGGTCACTGACCTTTCAGATTAATTTCGTCTTGTCACACATAGATTCCTGCGTAGTCCTTTGGAATTGAATATTCAATCGCTAATGTATGTTTAAGCTCGCAAAGCTGGAAAATGGAGTGGGGTAGCATGGCCCGTTGTTGTTAACTGTTTTGGCTATTTTAGCTTTTGACATATTGTTATATTTGTGCGTGGGGGTCTACTTATCTCACTTCTTTAACCCTTGCTTCAATTTTGTCACTCTTTTCGTTTTTCTTTCTTTTTATTTTTTGTCCTTTTTCTTTTTCTCTTTCTTCCTCTCATTTTCTCTTCCTGTCTTCATTTTGCCCTATCGCCTCATTCTAATCGTACACATCTACCCACCTCCATCTAGCCACAGATACTACCAATACATTCTCAAATTTTCATTCACACCACCATATCCCTTCGAATAAGCAACACAGAATCCACAGCCCATACTTTGAAATGACTAAACATGAACTACTATTGGAACCTACATGCCATGTACAGGAAACTTTTTTACCACTTCTATACACCACTTTACTCGAATAATGGAACTGCAACTAGAATCTTTTATATTTTATTTCTACTTTCATTCTCTTAATTCCCTCTATATTCCCTATTTCCTCCTTTTCCATAATAATTCTTTATTCCTAACTGAAGTATTTACCTCGATTTAACCATCTCATATTGTCTCTGATAAAGGGATATTTATAATATCCCACAAAGAGCTGAAAACTCCTCTCAGCCTTGTCTTTGTTTTCTCTCTTTGTCTAATATATATATATATATATATATATAGGGAGAATTCACGCAAAAAAAACAAAAGATGAAGACAGGTGTAGAAAACAAACAGATGTATTAGTATAACCCTCGAGAATTGAAAAAGTCTTTAACGTTTCGAGCCTACGCTCTTCCACAGAAAGGAACACAGAAAGAAACAGGGAGAGAAAAAATATATGTAGTGGCTACCAATCTATCATGTCGAATATATACATATGCTATCTGACATAAACCCACCGATCCGTTAACTGAATGACAGAGCCTATAGATAG
>NC_042997.1:37623225-37643225 GCF_006345805.1 Octopus sinensis
TTAGTTATTAGTGACTTTAGATACGAAGCCAGTCGAATGCCAAAAACCAGATCAATCTGGAAAAGAATGACTTGGAAGCTTATGAACCCTTCAGATGGTCAGAGATTTAGGAATATCCTTACCGAGAAATTTGATGATAAGGAAGAAGAGCTAGAGTCCTGTGGCGTAGAAGGCGGCTGGAAATTCCTGTGAGAGAGCTGGCTGAGCATGACAGACAAAATCTGTGGCTGGTGCAAAGTCCCTTACAGAGCTAGGGTAACACGGTGGAATGATACTGTTGACAGTGTCATTAGAGCAAAGAGACAGGCTTGAAAGGCCTGGAAACTTGGTGGCAGCAGGAGACTGTATCAGATAGCCTAAAGAGAAGCCAGGAGACAGATATATATATATAGCTAAGGGAGTAGCAGAAAAGAAAACGTTTGCCAGTGTTCAGTGATGTGAGGACCAAAGACAGTATTTCGGATTGCAAGACAGCGTGTGAGGGAAAACCGTGATGTCATAGGAGAGAAATGTGTCCACATGAATGATGGTGCCCTTGCGTTTAATGATTAAAATATCGGGCGGTGTGGGTTATGGTCTTGTCACCCGCATCCTAAATCAGATCGTTCATGAAGGATTCATACCCAACATAGTCAACTGCTACAAGGTCAATGTGATGTTTTAGATAGAAATAACTACAGGGGTATCAAATTATTATCGGATCAGGTGTAAAATGTTACAGGGATGGTCAAAACCCCGCTAATTGGGGAAAGAATTGGCCTAGATGAGATGCAGTTTGGTTTTGTGCTAGGCAAAAGTACATGCCTTTTGTTGACTAGGAGAAAGTATTTGACATGTCTCCCCTGATCCCTTATCTGGTGGTCAGTCCGGAAATTGAGGATATACGAGCGGATGGTAAGCACTGTACAAGCTCTGTACAGGGACGCTGTCAGGAAGGTGAGGGTTGACAACGAGTATAGTGAAGAATTCCGGATATAAGTAGGTGATCACCAAAGATCAGTCCTCAGCCCCCTCTTATACAACGTAGTCCTCCGGGCGAAAACAGAGGAATTCAAGATAGGCTGCCCCTCGCAGCTCCTCTATGCTGATGACCTTGCTGTAATAGCTAAGTCACTGCCAGAACTAGAGACGAAGTTAAGGGTGTGGAAGCAAAAACCAAAGTCTTAGTAAGTAAGAAGACTGACAAATTAGAAGCCCCTTCAGGTAGATGGCCCTAAACTCCATACGATGTACCCTGTGTAAGTTACGGACACATAAAAGGTGCAGCAACGTCAAAGGAAGTTTAACCGGGAACATAGTTTTTGTGTGTGGCATATGTGTGGGGCATTAAACAATGAAGTTGGGGTTGGATGCTCTGAGAATGTAATTAGAATAAGAATAGCCTGGGCAAATTTCAGGGAGCTCCTACCTCTGCTGGTAATTAAGGGCCTCTCGCACAGGATGAAAGGTACACTGTATGATGCATGTGTGCGAACTGCCATGCTACACAGCAGTGAAACATGGGCCATGACTGCTGAGGACATGCGTAGGATTGAAAGGAATGAAGCTAGTATGATCCGCTGGATGTGTAATGTCAGTGTACATGCACCAGAGTGTAAGCGACCTGAGAGAAAAGTTGGACATAATAAACATTAAATGTCGTGTGCAAGAGAGACGACAGCGCTGGTATGGTCACGTATTACGTATGGATGAGGACAGCTGCGTGAGGAAGTGCCACACCCTAACTGTGGAAGGTACCTGTGGAAGAGGTAGACCCAGCAAGAAATGGGATGAGGTGGTGAAGCATGACCTTCGAACATTAGCCGTCACAGAGGCAAAGGTAGGAGACCGAGACCTTCGGAGATATACTGTGATTGAGAAGACCCTGCAAATAAAGTGGGATCACAGCCATGGCCGATGCCAGTGCTGCATCTCCGGCCCATTTAAGAGTGATATATGCTTGAGAAGATCTGACTGGCTCCCGTTCCAGCGGCACTAAAAATGCATCATCCAAACGTGGTTGATGCCATTGTCCCCTGACTGCCTCTCCTGCCGGTGACACGTAAAAAGCACTATCTGAGCGTGGCCTATGCTAGTACCCCATGACTGGCTCCAGTGCTGGTGGCACGTAAAAAGCACTATCCGAACGCGATCCATGCCAGGCCCACCTGACTGTCTCCTGTGCCGGTAGCACGTAATCAACACCTACTACATTCTCGGGGTGGTTGGCGTTAGGAAAGTTATCCAGCTGTAGAAACATTGCTAGATCAGATTGGAGCCTGGTGCAGCCGCTGTCCCTCCAGTCCTCAGTCAACCCGTCCAACCCATGCCAGCTTGGAAAACGGACGTTAAACGACGACGACGATGATGATGATGATGATATATATATGATAGAGAGAGAAGTGAAAAGGAGAGAGTGATCTACAATTGTAATCGACAGATAAGATGATTCTGTGGAGATAAGTTGACATACCTTGAAGAGAAACAAATATCTATTAGCAGTGCTTATAAAAATTTCAAGATGAATGAGTACGCTGTAAATTTCTTCTGATTTGCACTATTAAAAATGTACTTACAGACCAATACGCACGCACGCACACACACACAAACACACCCACTCACACATCTATGTATCAATGATTAACTCTCTTACGGACACACGCGATTATATATTAATTTGAATTATCTAACTCAGCAATAAATATTGTTCATTTAGTGTATAATACTCTTCTCTCAACTAAATATAGCCAATGACATTTTGAAACACCACTAAGTGGGAAATGAGGTTAACGCTATAATAAACGCTTGGCATACTTATCATAACCACGGTGAAATAGCCAGTACTTGCAGTAAAATCGCTGAAAATTTAGCTTCATAGTCTTTTTAGGGAATATATAAGTAAGTTAGGAATAAAATCAAAGAAATCATGAGAACTTCTATATTGTGCATACGCACATGAAAAAACTAGAAGTTGTACAGGTCAATTGATGTAGATCAACACCTGATCAGCAACAGGTCAGTGGCCACCACAACAATCCGTGAGTCAGCAGCATTACAACGCCTGCCTGGGTTTCACCATCGGACCTCATTTCACCCAACCCTACCCCATTAAATAGAAATTCACTACAAGAAGGTACTACCATTACGACAGCTTAGAATTCGCTTCAACCACAGCTTTCTACTACTACTACTACTAACTCTGGTTTCTCCTCACCCCGAGCGGATAAATCTTTCGCCTTTTACTACTATATTGGTGACAATGATTTCAGAGTTTGGTACCAGGTCAACAAGTTCGAGAAAGTGGGTAAGTCGATTACTCAGACCCAAGTGTTCAAGTAGTACTCATTTTATCAACCATGGAGGATGAAAAGTAATGTCGGCTTCGACGGAACTTGAATACAGAACGTAAAGATAAAATGCTGCTGAGCATTTTGCCCTGCGTGCTCACGATTCTGCCACCTTTAGTAACATTAACCAACGATTCTCGTTCTGCCACATATGACAATATAGACAAACCGGCGGAATTCTTAATTTAACCATCCTATATAAACACTTGCATTTTTTAAATTTAAAATTCTTTTTTACTGTCTTACCTGGACCATGTGAAAACCGATCGAAGCCTGGAGATTCAACTGGCTGACAACAGCCGTATATCCAAAAGTCAAGGAATACTCACCAGGAAGTAGAACAACACTTCTCACTTACAGCTCCGTACAAAAACCACCCCCAATATTGCCACTGAACAAGGCCCTTATTACTATACAAACAACAACTAATCTCCGCTACGACATTCCTTCAAAGTGGAATCAACCCATCACTGAATTCCCAAAGATGGAAGATTCCATAGATAGAGAGTTGGCACGCTGGTATGACACACTGCATCCCTCTAATAATCCTAACGGAAACCCAGCAGAACGAGTGTCTCATAGATGTCGAACACACTTCGCAACAAGTAACGGTCCACTGATAGACGATCATAGCTCTACAAAAGCTTTATTGTTCTATCTTTGGTGAACCCACTGATATTGACGCAAAGGATCTGAACGAAATCAATCCCCAATCTCTTCTTTCTGACATATCTTACTGCCTCGGGCACCATAGCGGCAATTAAAGAAATCAAGTATTATTCTGAAGTAGGCCCTGAGAGTTTCTCCGCTTAATTTCTGAAGCAGGCAACTCGCAAAACCTCTAACAAATCTCTGGATAAAAGTCTTTAGACTCGTGATATATATCCAAACAGTTCCTGTTCCAATCTATCATCCCGATTTTCAAAAAAGGAAACATGTCTCTTGTAGTTAACTATCGCACAATCTCAATCACTTCCTATATCATCAAAGTGTTTAAAAAGGTGTTGAGATCAAATATAACAGGCTTTCTGGAGATTCAAAATCTTCTAAATTTCCATCAGCATGGCTTTCACTGTGCCAGGAAATGCCTAACAAAGCTTTTATATTACATCGATGATGTCTCGATGTCCTTAAATATTTGAGGCCAGTCCATAACTTTGATGTCATATATCTCGACTTCAGCAAAGCGTTCGAAAGAATTTACAACAATACACTCCTAATAAAACAGTCCAGTATTGGAATTTGTGCTAAATTGTCGCACTGGATGAAGTATTTACTGGTGAGCAGGACTAGGTCTGGTAAGTTCACTGTCATGAATTAACCGCTGGGTAAATTCACTGTATGGAATGTTCACTGATTGCACGTTTAGATCTCCATTACTTCGACTTTTCTTTCAGTAAAATAGTTGTTAACTATTAATGGTGAGATATTATGGATACATTGGATACATTTTCTCAGTAAACTTTCCATGCGGTGAACTTTCCATACGGTGAACTTTCTTCACGGTGAATTGACAGCGGTGAACTCTCCTGCGATGAATTGATAGCAGTTAACTCTCTTATGAGGAAATGATGGCGGTGAACATACCATTAATTGAGCAGAACATATGTAGTTACGATCGCTGGAATGCCATCAAGCCCAGCAAAAGTTACCAATTGTGTCCTCCTGGTTATTGCTTTGGGCTCGCTTCTCTTTATAGTCTATATGAACGGCATCTAAAGTGCCATCAAACACACAGCAAAGTAAAAATATTCGTAGATGACTCCACGCTTCAGAAAATTATCATTGGAGATGAAAACCCAACTGGACTCCAGTCTGATTTGCATGCTGTAAACCAATAGTCTGACAAACTCATGCGATTAAAAGAGCGAAAATTTAAACACATGCCTTCTGTAAAAAAAGATGTGCTCAAACAACTATATTCCTGCCTTTCCGAGCAGCTACTCATAGCATCCACGTAATTTCGGGATAATTGCTGACAACAACCTCGGTTGGAGTGCTCATATCAAACGTAAAGTCGATATCCCTCGGAGGACGAGCTCCTGGATCTTCAAACCTTTCCTGTTCAAAAAGCAACATGTCATTATTCCCCTTTTCTCTTTGTATAGTGACTCTAGAATATTGCTGACCTCTGTGGCCACCCCACACCAAGAAAAACATTATAAGAATTAAGTCACCCCAGAGAGTAATCACTAAAAAATGAAGAGCATCACTGATCTTGATTATACGGATTGCGTTAAAATTTATTCCATCCAGAGATGCCGTGAGGGCTACATCATTTGTACCTATACTTGGATAGATATCATTGAACAACACTCGGATTGAATGAAGCATGACATTACCAAACTTGACTTGAAAATATCTTAACAGATTTTTGCAATTAGTGCTATTGAGTTACACATGGCCTAGGCCAAAGAGTGGTCGAAATAAGATTGTGTGTATGTGTGCGCGTGCATGTGTGAGTATGTGTGTGTACCGAAAGCTCTCACACACTAGGAAAAAATGCCTTCCCAAAAGACGTTAGTAACATCTTAAAGAATATATAATATTTTTGTAATCTTATCTTTAAAATCTCCTTTACACTCGAAAACTGTACTAAGTAATTCTCAGAGACTTTGAAATTATATATATATATATATACATATATATATATATATATATATATATATATATATATATATATATATATATATATATATATATATATATATATATATATATATATATATTGTATTCTGGCAACTGAATCTATTTACTAACACCACCACCACTGACGTCATCACTGCCAACTTTATCATCTGCTGTTGCCTTCGCTACTGCTTCTACCATTATCTTCACCAGCATGAATGAATGGTTACCACATCAGTCCAACAACGTTTCTGCTACATTGCACCCCATCTCCCAATCTACCTACTCCCACAACACCTTTTTTTCAAAATTAAAAAAAAAATCAATCGAATCTAGAAAATCCATTAACACAAAATTGCTCAACACTCCACAAACACACAAATAAAATAGACTCTCAAAATCTATTGCTACTTCCTACGCGAGAGAGAGCATGCTTACAACGTGATTGTTCTTTCTCCCATCCCCCCTCCGTAATAGACGCACACTCAAGAAACATATAGCAAACCGAAAATCAATACCAAAGTACCAGCAAAATTGATGATGATAAGTATCACCCCATTGTATATAATCCTATCAAATCTACTCTACATCCAAAGCGCATGAAACGCTACTACTGCAGTGGTACCACCCCTCTGCTAAAGCTATTCGCTATACTGGTTCGATAAGTTCATTAGTCAGGAAACACACACACACACAAAAGAATGTTGTAGCAATCAAAGGGAACAATCATGAACGTGTCAGACAGTTCAATTACATCACAACGAGTCTCGATGCGAACCGACCACAATCCAAGCAAACCTTTGATTGCCAAACTGAATGTCGCACAGATCTCGGAATTATACAACCCTTACAGTAGCGCCAGGGCAAGACGTACTCCCGTATATTTCTGAGATCTTCTGCACAACATTCAGTTTGGCAAGCAAAGGTTCGTTTGGATAGTGGTCGGTTCGCATTGTGACTCGTTGTGACTGTAATTGAATTCTGACAGGTTCATGAGTGTTCCCTTTGATTGCTGCTTCTTTTTTTTCTTTTTGCGTTTCGTGACGAGTGAACTGATCGAACCAGTATAGCTGATGGCTATAGTAGCGAGGTGGTACCTCTGTGGTAGTAGTGTTTCATGCTCTTAGGAAGTTCAGCTTGCAGCGGTCCTTGAATCGACACAAAGATACGGCACCTCAACAACGATAACTGCTCGTTTATAAATACACAAAAATGGAAATTCCACAGAGTGATACCACGATTGCATATCAACCAAACCCAATGCTTTTTATAATCAGTAATCCTACATCAACAACTTTTACTCTGACGTGAAAGTCATTTTACTATCTTTCTTGGGTATCGCGTAAGATAAAGAGAGGTTTTACAATTGTTGCCCCCAATCGCATCAATGCTGATATTTAAAGGCGTCCTTAACAATGGCTACTTAAAGTCACTGTCCATCTTCAACAAAGCTTCTAACCAGCTTCCAAGATCCACACCAAAAATTTAGACATTTTATCCAACAGTGCAACTCATGTAGCATATTAATGATGGGCAATTTCAACCTGCCCTTCATGTATTGGTCTCAGAGAACTGAATTAAGCATTAGCATCACAACACTGGACAAATCAGCAGTAGGGAGATATTTTAAATTCATGAATGTGCATCTTGTTAAATTTCCTACTACTTAACATTCTGAAATTTACACCAGATTTTTTTTTTTTAATGTAGCCCTAATGCGGGTTGCATACTGATGACGAAATCTGCATTCATTTCTTCTCCAGAAATCAAAAAGAAAAAAGTTGCGAGCATTTACACCTACGTAATTTTAATGAAATTGATTGTTTGTTCCCATGGGAACAGCACTCACACAACACTTTTACGTGCTCTGTCGACCTGCTTAAAGGAGCAGCCAAATTTTCCTTAAAGTAGACATAACGTTTCAGAAAACAAACATGGTGACATATAGTGCGTTTGAGAAGTCCTGATTTCATTAAGGGCTAGCAGATGCCTTCCAAGCCACGAGGTACAAATTGCTGGTTCAGTTTATTGGCCTGCATTTCACTGTAGCCTATATTGGTGACTGTAGTACCGTTTCCCCATAATGTTCCAGCATAGGTCCTTTCTGTGTTCCAAAACGCAGTTAGCATCAATTTTCCTGCGGGAGTTTGAGATTTGAATTTCTTTCCCGCTAGCGATTCCGAGTGTTTCTATTCCATAATCTGTTCTTTTGACCTCTCTTCAAAGTGATAAACCCAGGTCTACTTTGACTACAATTTACAAGTGCGATTGGCGCACTTGCAAATTATAGTTCTATTTTCGGTGCACAGTATTTCCAGGTCGAACAATATCATTCTTATAGATTTAATGGTGTTCACTTTCTCTTCCAGTGAATAAAACTCCACTGACCTGCAGCGTTTGCAAAGGGCATGTTTTCTTCACAGAGTTTTTGTTGTTACTGTTGTTGGTGCTATAATTGTAGATCGTATACATTGGAAGGAAAGTGGAAGCCATTAAAACAATAAAACGATATTCTTCAACCTGGAGTTATATTACACTTAGAAGAGGAAGTATTGTGCACCAAAACCGAACTAGATTTTACGAGTGCATCAGTCTCACAAAAAAGAATTTCCTAATACACACCTCTTGCCGAATCTGAAAAAATGTTTCAACCTTGTTTCTCTTATTGCTAGGGTAGCTAGTGCTGCTGTTAGCGCTGTTGCTGCCGCTATAACTGCGTTTGATTACTATTATTGATGATGTTGGGTTCGTTATTGCTCTTCTTGAAAATGTTGCGGTTCATGCTGAAAATAATAGTTCTGCTGTCGTCGTCTTTATCATTCTTGTTATTATTATTACTGGAATTTTATCATTCTTGTTATCATTATTACTGGCAGAATCGTTTGCATGCTGGATGAAATGTTTAACGGCATTTCGCCGATCGCTACGCCCTGAATTCAAATTCCGTCGTGATCGACTTTGCCTTTCATCCTTTCAGGGTTAATAAATTTTGTACCAGTGAAACACTGAGGTCGGTGTAATCGACTAATCACCTCCACCCAAATTTCAGGCCCTGTGCCCTTAACAGAAAGGATTATTACTGCAAATCTGCATTTAGGTTCTTTGAAGTTACCATTGGAGGTGACTACTACTTCGTATTGAAGACTTCTCGACGGACTAGCGTAGCTTAGATCGTTTAAGTAAGAGGGTAGGGAAGTAATTTTCTGCTAAAACCATACTCTATTTAAAGGAATACCTAATCAATCCCGGTCGCTATCTCCTCTACTATCAACATTATAATACAAATTATCTTAGAGGAAAAAAATCAAAACAAAATTAACTTTAATAATTGAAATGACAACAATACTTCAGATGTGAATAACATCATCAAAAACAATAACAACAATACTTTCGCAGCAACGGCTGCCAAAAGGCACAGAGTTGTATAGGATGGATATTCTACAGAACGATATATGTATGGCCTCAGAGGCAAAACTGAAGGCTGGAAGGAGAGTGTGCAGACATTGTCATCCCCCACGAGGTGTTGGCAGAAACACACAAAAAAACCAGTAATTTTCAATGTGCTTCTTCGACCAAAAAGCGACCCGAGACGGCTAGTCAGGCAGATGTAGAAGGCGCACGGAAGGAGATGATGTCCGACATTGAGATGTCTCCTGCCAGAGCGAATAATCTGTACTCCATCCATCGTATCTAGAAAGGAGGATAGTGATGTTAAAGATCTTCCACTGGTGGTAAATTTATGGTGGTTTTTAATGTATATTATTTTGTAAAAGAGGTGCAGCATCCTGGAGGTGAAGCTGACTCGTCCGGAATCAGTGTGGAGGTGCTACTCCACAGTAAATCAGCCACATTCCACAAGGTCCTCGTTCGCCTTCCAGGAGGGTAAGAGCTGCATGTTACCGTTGAGAGTAGAAAGCTACTGTGCCACCAGCGTAGGGAGACTGGACACTTGGGAGCTTTCTGCTCCTGACAGAAAAGAGGGAGCCTTAGAACGATTTTACTGCCAGCACCAGATCCCCAAAATCCACAGCGAAAAACAAGAAAAACGGTACCAACCCTGGCAACAAATACATCAGCAGCAGCGGGGGCAGCAAAACCAGCACAAATGCTGGAAGAACACCACCAAGAGCAATAACAGCAACACCAGCAACACCAAAACATCACCAGCAGATGTACCATCACCACCATCTTCAACAGCTGCAAAAAACAAATATATATATATATATATATTAATAATCTTTTCTATTGTAGGTACAAGGCCTGAAATTTGGGGGTGAGGCATGGTCTATTACATTTGACCCTAGTATTCAACTGGCACTTAATTCATCGACCCCGAAAATTGACCAGATCATTGAGGTAGCCATACTAAATGACATGAAGGTTGTGAGAAAAGAGGTTAAAAAATCAACAAGTACTCCGAATTGAAAATGGAAATGGCAAGATTGTATGGAATGCGAGAGGGTAAGGTAAAAATGATCCAAGTGGTGATCAGAGCGTTGGTCTCAATCCCATCGAAGCTTCAAGACTTCTGAAGGTAACTGGAAATCCCATGCAAGAAACGTAAAAACATGTCTCACAGAAATCCAAAAGACTTTGTTCCCAGGTACTGCCCACGTCCTTAGAAAATTCATATCAATTTAAATGTCTGTGTTTATTACATGAAGATATTTCGCTATTGCCCTTGACATTTCCCCTCCCTAAGCTTTCATTCATACTGCAAGATTTCTTATCTATCATTCGCCCTAGGACGCTGGCTGTGTCTCGGCGAGGGATTGTAATATACATGCAAATTATAAGTAAATAATAATAATATAATAATAATAATATAATAATAATAATAATAATAATAATAACAACAACAATAATAATAATAATAATAATAATAATAATAATATAATAATAATAATAATAATAATATTAATAATAATAATAATAATAATAATAATAATAATAATAATAATAATAATAATAATAATAATAATAATTTCTCAATTAACCACTGAGGGTTCGGAAGGAAATGGAAAATGATACGAAAATTTAATTTTGCATTGAAATGAATGAAAGAACGACAGTATTCTTGAGAAATAGGAGATAAATTGCTAGATTGACGAAAGGCAGGCAAAGCCGAGAGTGAAAAGCGGTTACTATATTACGTGAAAGGGACGAGTACTAAGGTTTTATTATGTACCATCTCATGTTACACCTTACATGAGAAAATGCAATTACTTTCAGATGTACCTTTAGCTGCAAAGGAATAAACTAAAACAACTGAACGTCAGAGTAAAGTTTCAATGTTAGTTTAAGCATAGACGTATCTGAGTGATCACCGAACGTAATCGATGAGCATTCAGTTGTATCACTGCTAATAATTGCATTTATAACCAACATTCGATGCTAGCATTTTCAAAGATAAGCCGTATGTAAATATAAATTAATTAATAGATCGACCAATGAATAATTAATTAATCAATTAAGTAAATCAGACCAAATATGAAGACAGAGGGAGTTTTCAAACAGTGATTATTATTATTACGTTCTTAATGCACACCGTTGTTTAACGTTCAGTATAGATCAAACAGTTGAGCATGCACGGCGTAATACTTTGGGTGTGCACTGATGATCACGAGATCAGGATTTCAGTTCCTGGAGTGTTTGGTGAGTTTTATTCTTTAGTTCTGCAATCACTTCAAAATCTGATATGTGGTATGCTGTGCATCTGTTCAGGTAACATCGATATGATGGATGGATGGATGGTGGGAGCTAATATACAGCACATATAATATATATAAACAAATCATTTGCGCAGTGTTGAGCGAGAAATTACAAAAATGTATTTCTTAATGTAGGAGAGACTACCATCATTCATTCATTCATTCATTTATTTATAGCTCAATCAAAATAAATCATCATTCAAAATCAGTAAATTAAGAATTATGCATTCGAAATGAAATTTAAATTTAAAGACGCAGAAATTTTCGGTTGAGACACAAAATATTTAGAAAATGAAGAATTATATGTTAAATGAAGTACTATACAAGTAAAACACCACCTTAGTTTCAACATATACTATTTAAGAGAATAATGTAAGAGAACATTTTCGACAGATTAAAAACAATTTCACGTGCTTACAACATATCATGCGTTAAAAATGCACAATGTTTAAAGCATTAAAACAGATTCATCAAATAATAATAGTAAAAAACAAATAGATAACCATTTTTACAATTACCCTCATGTATATATATATATGTGTATATATAGCGTGTTTGTGTGAGACTGTGTTTTTATGTGTGTACGTATGTATGTATGTATGTGTATATATATATATATATATATAAAATATGTGTGTATGTATGTATGTACAAAATATATAATTATATAAATATAATTATAGTAAGGGCAATAATGAGTATGCTAGAGATAGACACCAAGTGGCTCTAAAAACTACTGTTCTTCGAGCCATTTGACGTCTATTTCTAGCATGTGGTGTTACCTATTAGTGCCCTTTCTATAATTATATTTACATTATCATATATTTTCTATTAAATGTTACCAATTTGGTTTATTAAATGCTGGCTACTTGATAAAAATCCTATATTGATTTTATCCTTGATTATAAAGATATGTGTGTACATAGAAACATTATTGATGTCGCATATTTAATTCATGTTTTGTTGAAACGGTTTTTCAGCGGCCGTATTTTGTCCATCGAATCCGTATACTCGAGCCAGCTGCGAAACGATTTCAAATTCGTGAAATTTGATTTGAGTACGTGTTAACGATGAGCTGAAATAAGTGATTTATCGGCATCCACCGTCCTCCCTCAGCTATAGTGCACCCGACTTCGTCTGGACTTGAGATATGCTGTATTTTTTTAACACACAACGTCTTAAAGGGATTTTCTCTGGACACAATATTGCAGCTGAAAAGCGTTTAAACAAAACAAATACATTGTGTATGTGACATTAATGATATTTAATTAGATTTAATTCTCAAAATCTTAGATGGATTGATGGATGGATGGATGGATGGATGGATGAATGGATGGATGGATGGATGGATGGATGGATATGATTGCTTCTATGTTTTTAGAAGATTTAAACAAGTTGCAACCGTGAAACACCCGAGGATTTCTGTGATGCAGTAATTATGATAATGATCAATAGTTATAAAGATAAGTCCGATTCCTTCAACAAAATTCGGTCTGTGGGTCAGAATGAATTTCTCGCAAATTCATTATGTAAATTGAAATCCCCTAACAAAATCCACCGTGAAAGAAGAACACCAAAGTTAAGACACAAAGGGCTCTGAATAACTCTCTCACTACATGTTATATCGAACATCTTGAATAGTCTGATCACCATTATTGAGGTGTGGCCAAACAGCACAACCTAATTTCTCTTCTTTGAGGCTGCATGCAACGATGACTTGATTAATTTAAAGGAGCTAGATTCACGATAGTGACATAATACCAAACCCGTATGAGAATTTCCCAGCGGTTGTGGCGTTTAAATGCTTGCCCTATATTAACATTCTCCCTCTTGAAACTAATGTGGACAATCCCTACTAAATCCTGTCCGAATTTTCGTTCACCAGGCCAAGCCTTCGTGATCCGTTAGTGCAGTGCTCATATTTTTTTTCTCACGCTCTAGAGATACGCAGTTAAGTGATGTTATTGTTCTCAGGATCAGCAGCAGTATCGTAATATTCTGATTAATTTAATTGTTGCATATTATATCGTACTTTTTACAAGGTATGCGGCGTGGGATTACTCATCTTCCCAAACATAAGAGATTGAGGCATTCCCTTATAACTCTTAGCAAATTTGAAAATGAATAACACGGGTTGGTTTATTTTTAAAGGAAGGATTTTCTGAACCTCTCACTGCAAGTGAAGCACATTTGATACTTAGAATATCACTGAATTCATTTTTACGATTCACAAATTTTGGTAATAAATAATATTAAACATACTGTATACAGCAAATATATATCTGCTTATTGCTGAATTGATTATTCACGAGATAAAATATCTTTGTAAGTTTTACAAAAACAGGAGCATACATAAAATTATTTTCTTGTGACTGTAGGTATTATAGGAACGGATATTTAAAATATTTCTTTGTATACATAAATATTTCTGTATGACTGAGCCTATGTATGCATTGCATGCATATATGTGAGAGTGTGTAGGTATGTACACATGTGTACCAGTATATGTATATATACATATGTTATGTATGTATGTGTACATATATATATATATATATATATATATATGCATACGCATGTAAGGCTTAAGTATTTAAGCCACTGCGTTTAGTCATAAAGCAGAGTTATATTCAACTTATGTGAACTTCAAACATAGCGTTATAAGCTCAATTTTTGACATTTCCGGGAAAGTTTATCTCGCAGAAAGAAATAATCTAATCAGCATCCTACTTGCTACATAAAAGCGCCTATAGATTTTTCTCTCTTTCTATATTTTTCTCATCTGCGATTTTCAAAAGAAAAAAGAACAATTTACAAAACATGATAAAATATACTTAGAATAAATTCTCTCTTCTAATGGGATGACCTTAAGCTGAGGAAATGGAGAGTATAATATATACATACACACACACACCTTCACACACACACACATATAATTTATGTAAAGTATCAAAAGAAATATGAAACGCAAAATAAAATCAATATAACAGCAAACAAAATCTTGGATGCATATATTTATATTAGAGCAAATATTTTCCTCTCTATTTCTAAAAATAAAATTAAAATATGCATGGTAACGAAGAAATAGAAGACAACCAGAATGAAACATTCAGCCGATTATAATTAGCTTTTATATAATATAATTTTATAATTAAATTTGATATTAGACGTATTAAGATATATTCGGTATTAAATGTATTATTAATATGTAGTACGATGCAAAATCATTTAATTTGAGATATACTTTATTTTCAATACTAAATCTGTAAAGAATTTGAATTTACAAATTACTGATTAAATAGAATTCACTTATTATTCAGATATATTCTTTCTATAATATCTGTGACTGATTAAGACGCTACTAATAATGAAGAAAAATTTAAAAACAAGTAATATTTGATTTGAAAACTATTTGGAAGAAAATAAATTCAGTTCTCGCCTATAAGATTCGATAAATGAAGTGATGCTTATAAAACCATGGAATAATTTGCATGGTTATGAACGATTGGCTTTCTCAAAGCTCAGCAAGATTGAGAAAAGTGATATATAATTTCTTTATTGATGTATAGTGTACCACTTACCATATGCCAAATATTACTCATATTATTTTAATTAGATATAAAAACATTGTTAGTAATAATATTCTAACTACCCTTCTAGTAATCTGATGAAATAAAAATATTTTAGAGTTTGAAATACAACAGGAAACCATGTGTTTGTCGGCCATATACCCATAAACAGGAAGATTTCAGAAAATAGGTCTAAAATAAAAATATATTTAGCAGAAACTGAGAGAATTTTAAAAATCTGTATATTCTTACCGATTTCATAGAAGAGTGATTATATTATGACCTAAACTTATAATAGAACTTGCTGTAAGTTCTATTATCTGTATCTGAATACGCTTTTGGAAAATATTTGTTGTTGTGAAGCCAGAGACAGCAACAAATATGGAAACGTTGGAACTCAAGATGATAGGATACAAACTGTCTAACGCTCGCCCAATAAGTTTGTCCGCTTAGCATATACAGATTACTAATAATCTCTATTGAAACAATACATATATTTTGATGAACGATAAGTGCATAAATGAACATTTGCGTTCTTTCGCATTGGTTAAAATAAAGGATATTGCTACGCCAGTTACAAAATATTATAGATACATAGTTATAGATACATTGCCAGTTGAATCGGTTATAACAGTTTGCTGATCTTATCAATAAATTGGATGAAAGGGAAATATTAATAACATAAATATGAAATAAAACTTTTTAACAGGAAAAATATCAAAGAGATTCTTGAAATAAAATCAAATTAATTTATGTTACTTGATATAATTTTGTGTATCAATTCGATAATTTGTTTCGTTTTATATTCATTATGTTTTGCTTTCATTATAAATATGATTTTCATATTTAATATCAAACAAAGTAATATTCCATCCATAGCAATTTAATAGAGCACTTTGCGAACGAATTTTGATTTTTCGAAATATATCGAGTAATTTTCGTTAGTTTACGAAATGCCGCCATAATTTATTCTATCATTGTAATTGAGTTGTGATTAGATATATAGCAAAAATAGGAATCAATAAAAAGATTAATTTACTCAAAATATTTTAACATTTCTTTAAACATTTCATAATAGATTCCTAATCACAGAAATGCCTAATATTTGTACTAGATGCTTTAATGGCTTATACTTTAAATATTTGCACAACTATATACTGAGTATACATGCATAGATATTTACACTCACACATACACACATGTATGTATATATATATATATATATATATATATATACACACATTTATATATATATATTATATATTCTTATGCATGTATATATACATATAGATATATTCATATTAAATGTATATATGTGTGTGTGTGTATATAGAAATATGCATACATACATTTACACACAAGTATACACAGAAATACACATCTAAAGTGTGAGAGACAGAGAGTGAGTATGGAGAAATATAGAATATATGTAGATTAATTTGTACTATCGAACGTCACTTCGTTTTGGATGTACATCTGTATAATTATAGGCAACATATTTGCAGAGTCTTTGAACATAGAAAGCATGCAATATTTGTTCTTAAATTCTGCGCTCTACGTATAACTTCGCCATTTAATTTTTCTGGGTCCATACAGAATGTATTAGTCAAAAGACATATATCAGTGAAATTGTTGGAGCGATTCAGAGATGCCTGGAAATTTATGCTCCTCTGCTCTACCTCTGGAGTTCCACTTTGTTTCCTTTTATAGTTTCTGATGACACTCCTAGAAGTCCCTGAAAATTTCGAAATTAACCGAATATCACATAGAACCACAAGCTAATTGATGAATTATATTATGTATCGAATTTAGAAAATTCTGATATATTACATTCTTTCCGTGACTGTTTCTTTGACCGAGTATTGAAAGTGGAGAAGCCTATCGCATTAAGATTAAATAAAATGCAATGCTTAAATAATAATAATTTATATTAATTTTGCTGACACTTGTTTCGTAATTTGCATACATTTACATCAGCGACACTAAGACATCGACAGAATTTATGAATATGCAATAAGATGCACAAGTATAAATACATAGTTATAGTTATGCTGTAACATGATTAATAGGGTTTTGTTTATCAGACCTTTGCATGGGCTTTAAATATTCAAAATCGCTGATGTAAATGTATATAGATTACAATACACCTGCCAAGAAATATAATAAACATACGAGGTCTCTATTCTGTAACGTTTCAAAACTATTATGCACACACTACCATTGTGAGCCCAGAATTTCCGAAGGACAGCAACGATATAGATATGTGTTTTTGTGTGTGCGTATGTGGGTGTGTCAGTGTGTAGATGTGTGTGTGCATGAATATTTACGCATATAACTATATTTAGATGTGTACATTTATATAAATAGATATATATATTTATACAGTTCGAATTTATAGAAAAACAAGCGGAAGACAGGTGGAGGAACAACAAGCAGGTACATTAGTTTAACGTTTGGGAGAATGGAAAAGTCTTTTACGTTTCGACCTACGCACTTCGACAGAAAGGAATAGGAGGAAAATAATGGAAAGAGAATGAAAGAAGTCGGTGAGAGAAAAAATGTGTTGTGATCAGCGGATTAACATAGCGAGAGGACTGGAAAAAAAGATTTTCAATGGAAGGGAGATAACAAAAAAAGAGGTAGAATATGAGGGAGATAATCGTGATCCTAACGAAATGAGATGCGCTAGCGTGTATGCGTGAGAATGGTGTGTGTATTATGTGTATGTGTGAATGGGGCGTGAATGAGTGACGTGTGTGTTAGTGCGCTTATGTAACGTGTGTGTGTGCGTGTTGTGCGCAGCAGTTGATGTGTGCACATGTGTATTATATGTCTTTGTGATCAAATAATGTGCATGTGTATAGCGTATGTTTGTGAGCGAAAGTTATCTTTGTCTGCGTGTGGCGTGTGTTTATGCGTGTTGCGTGTATGTGCATATATTGTCTGTGTTTAGGTATTATGTGCTTGTTTGGGTGTGAGAGTATATATTGCTTGTGTAGGTGTGGTAGCGTGCATAATGGTGTGTGGTGTATGTACTGAGTTAAACAGTGCGTGTGGCTGCTCGTATAATATCATGTGTGGTAACGCTGTTGAAGATTGTGTGAGGGTGTGTGGATAATGGCGTGCGGTGGGGTGCTGAGAAGTGGTCAGTGCCAGTGTTTTTAGAGCGGGAAGGTGGATTTTAATGGTGTGTGAAGCGAGTGATGAGTTGAACAATGTGTATGGGTGTTGATTGTGATGCGTGTGAAGATTAGGTAGAATTTTATTTAGGTATTCATATATTGCATCATATCATAAATACACCAGCTTCAGGTAAAATTTTAATCAGGTATAAACAGACACGTTAAAACTCAGATCATGAACTATCCAACAAATAACAAGATACAGAAATGATATTTTAAAAAATAACATTAGAATTTATATATTTTTCAGAAGTATAAACGAGGGGCGAGAATTAATGAAATCAAAACAAGTCTATTCTTTCAAGTGATTGTCTTAATTAGTTTATAGCCATGGAAATGCCAGGAAACAGGCGGGTTAGCCGAAATGATACCATTAAGTGCAAGGCGGATTTTACCAATTACTTTCAGGTTTTAATTAGAAATGCGAATCTTTGGTAGTATCGCGTTCTTTCATAGTAGATTCTTTAATTTTCAGCCATGCAATCATGATTTGATTTTTTTTCTTAGATAATGTAGTTCTGTTGGGTCAATTTCTGTGTGACTTTCTTTGTCTATTTGATTTTCATCTGCCTTAGTGTTTATGGTTGGTTCAGAGAGTATTTCACTTTGCTTATCAGTTACATTACCTCTTCAGTCATTATTGTATTTTCATCATCTTTGGGTTGGTCTATAATTATTTCCTCTGTAGTATTTTCCTTAGCTGCAACTTCGTTCCTTTTATCCCTTACTGATTGTTAAATTTAGTCAATCTCTAATTCAGTTAGTATTTCTTTTTTTTAATGTTTCGTCTGATGTTGGCTAATTTATTAGTCAATGTAGAGTCTTACTTCAAGGCGTTTCTGTCTCCAGTTTAAGTAGGCTTATACAGTATTAGATTTATTTGTGAGGAAATGCATGGCATGATAGTAGGCCTTAAGAAATTCTTTATTATCTGTCCTATATCATTTTCCATTCTTTTTATTTAGTCATTTGATGACGAGCATGGATGGCCATCGGTCGGAATACTCAAATTGTGGGGTATTTCCAGGTCCTGTGTTTCGGGAAGATTTGATCAAGTAGCTGGTTCATCATTCGAGTACGTGATCCTTGGGGATTCGGTTTGTATTTTGCCTTGTTATCACTGAGACATGACGAGCTTGGATGTTGATATTAGAGGACGTATCTTTCTGTTTAGGATCATTATTATTATTTACTTTTTTTTGAGACAACACCGCCTCCATGTTTTCTGAATGAAAACATTGCTCCTAACGTAGCTTCTTAATGAGATCTGTATTCGTCTGTATCTTGTTTATAGATTTATCTCAGGGCATAGTTTTTTGTGGTGTTTTTAAACGTATGAATTCTTCATTCTGTCTGTTAGTTCGAAAAAATAATAAACTGTTTTGTTTTTCATATTTTTGTTCTTTTGCTTCGTTTGTGAGAAGTGTTTTCATATGCGTGTATGTGTATCTTGTAAATTTCACGTAGTTGTGTAAACATTGGGATATATGTGTAGTTCTATGGCTAATAAAATGTATGTATGATTGTGTAGACATTCGACTGTATGCGTAATTACTCAATTTATGTACTTACTGTTTTTTCCAC
>NC_042997.1:37648225-37668225 GCF_006345805.1 Octopus sinensis
ACATGGCAGATGGGCAAAAGGCAATCTACGACAGAATAAAGGCAAGACTATAGGAGAACGATAGCACTATTATTTGCAGTCTTAAAACTGTTGACCAGTAGAAATTAAACCAAGAAACGAAAATATGGATGAAATTCCGAAAAACATCAGTACAAGAAACATCACAGAAAGAAATAATTTGATCAAGTGAGCAAGTATTGTTGCAGCAGAAAATTGGCATTTTGATGTGAAGAAAATGAAATATAATGGGAGTGACAAAAGAAACAATCCATGGTGGAAAAGAAAAATATAGGTGGTGTTAGATATGTTCTCGAAGGACATTTCCGTGTTAGACCAAAAAGAAGAAAGGGGAGCTTAAAAGGGATCAACGATACAGGGCACTGAACAGGAAGTATGATATTGAAAGAATGGGCCTAGAAGTAGTAAAGGAGGAACTGAAAATGCCTCGTTCCAAAGAAAGAAAAGATGGTAACATACCACCAAAGAATGAAGGGATACCAGCAGAATAGGTTATTAAGTGAAGGAATTTTACAAAGAAATAAAATGAGAGTGTACATATAAAAAGTTGATACCGGATAACATTGAAAGACAAAGATTTCGGAGTGACAACTGGGGCACAAGATGTGCTGCAGATGATCACTGGAACTTGTACCAAGAAACAAAAACTGTGAATGAAATTCTGAAATACATCGTAACAAGAAACATCACAGAAACAAATAATTTGATCAAGACAGCACGTATTGTTGTAGTGAGCATAAGAAGGATGCTGAATGGTTCGCAAGAACTGAAACAGACAGTAATCTGTCCAAAATAGGCTGAACTACTCATTTTAGTTAGGGAAGTGGAGGAAATCAGCAAAAAATGGGAACTAGAAGACCCCGCAACCAGATGGATTTCAAGGTTACTGGAACAAAAGATTTGGTGAATATCATGCCAACATAGCTGCACCATTCAACACCTTGTTAAATGCCGACCACGTATCACCAGTGTAGTAGACAATGGGTAGGACAGTGCTGTGCTTGAAACAACATCGAAAAAGGCAATACGGTAGACAATTACATGCCGATATCCTGCTTGCCACTTTTGTGGAAATTATTGACTTGAATAGTTGCAGAGTAAATGTAGGGACATCTGGAAAAAAATAGAGTATTGCCACATGAGCAGAAGGGTTGCGAGTGTAAGTTCAGAAGTACCAAGGATCAGCTCCTGGTAGATAAAAATGCATTCAGAAACTGCAAGAGGAGGAAAATTAACTTAGCCATGTCATGGATCGATTATCGTAAGGCGTACGATATGATCCCACATTCTTCGATTATGGGATTTATTAACCTATTTGGTATTGCATCGAATGCTGAGTGATTGCTTGGAAAAAGGATGGTGAAGTGGAGGACGGAACTGACTGCATACGGAAGAAGTTTAGGGACAATAGAAATCAGGAGAGGCATCATCCAAGAGGACTGCTTGTCCCCACTGATCTTTGTACGGTGATTGATACCACTAAAACTGATTCTGAGGAAATCAAAGGCTGGGTATTTATTCAAGAGCTGCCAGCAAAGTCAATAATCTCAAACTTCATGGTAAAGATGAATCCCAAGTCAATTCCCTCGTTGATACGGTGTATAATTTCAGTGTTGATATCATATTGGAGTTCGGACCGAGAACATGTGGTGTGTTTGTCTTGAAGAGAGGCAAAATCAAATGTATGGACGGGCTAACGATACCGTCGTGTGAAGTGGTGAAGCAGATAGAAGACATGGGCTACAAGTACTTGAAGATATTGGAAATGGATAAACTGGTGGACAATGAAACGACAGAAAAATTTAAGATGGAGTACTTGCGACGACTGACAAGGATTGTCCATTGGAGGCTTAACAACAAGTATGAACTTGACAGAGCAAAAAAAATTGTATGAACATAAAACCGAAGACATCATAAAAATTGATATTGCAAAGATCCTATGGGATTTTATGATTCAGTGCGACCATGAGACAGAGAAAAGGAAGCCAGACATAGTGTTAATCGAGAAAGAAAGCAAACGATGCTGGATCATAGATATAGCATGCCCAGCTAATAACAAGGTATGCGTTAAAGAAGAAAGAAAAGTCGATATGACAGGTTAACATGTGAGGTTGAGCAGTTGTGTTCGCTGAAAAAGGCGGTACTAATACCAATAATTGTCGGAGCCCTAGAACAGTGAGTAAAAATCTTGAGAAGTTCATGGAACAAACAGTGGTCACTTGCAGGAAGCAGCATGGAACAAATAGTGATCCCTTGCAGAAAGCAGCACTGCTTGGAACAGCTCGAATATTCCGGATGGTGCTCGAAAAGTAAGGAGTGTTACCTTAGTTCACTGGTAGTGAACATCTGACAGCGTACATCTCCAGTGTTAGAAGCTGTGCAACGATAATAATAATAATAATAATAATAATAATAATAATAATAATAATAATAATAATAATAATAATAATAATAATAATAAGCAAACGAAGTAGAAGTGATAGGAAAAGCTATATCACAAGAATATATCACAAGATAACCAACAAGGCATAGAGAGGAAGCTATGCCAATATATTAAAGAAGACCAGAATCAAGCCCCCCCCCCAAATTGAGGTACAATGATCGATGCACGTTCGAGGTTGAAACCGAAAAGATAGATTCGGTTCTTGGGGCTGAAACTAACTGAAACTAACAAGATTATTTAGACTGCATGTATGGTTGCTGCAGATAGTGTTGGATACAAAGGAAAACAAACAGATCGTCAAGAACCATACTGGCGTAGATGAATTTTTGAGAAACACATTTAAAAAGATATTTAGGACAAGTCGGTAGATTGAGAAGAGAGGAATTTAAAAAAGGAAAGCTTAAGAATGATGCTGGAAAGAACATATAAAATAAGAGATAAAGGTTATGATGTGTTATTGGAAGAATTGAAACAAAGGTTAGTCACAACAAAGCAAAATTGGAAAGATATGATAGGAGAAAAATCAGTTCAGGCATAACAGATTGTTTGAAGAAAATCAGAAGATACTGATTCAGGAACTAGATGGCAAATACACGTAACAATGATTCCAGATGCAGCGAAAACCTAGGCATTCTGGAGAGGGATCTGGGACCAACTTGTAGAGCATAATGATGAAGCGGATTGGCTCCATGATATCCAAGATACGTTAAGAAATATAGAAGTCCAAGAAGACAAGGATAACTACAGAAATAAAGCAGTTAAGAAAATTCCCAAAGATAAAGAGCCCAAGGGTATTGGATGTAGAAGCTGACAGGGTTCCATGAAAGTATAGCATAACCGCTACATGAGGGCTTGCAGGAAAGAACAGTCCCCAGCTGGATCACAAAAAAAAAGACATTTTTATGTGCCAAGGAGCCTGAAAAAGGGATTTCCCAACTTGAGACGAATAACATAACATGCCTTCCGCTAATATGGAAACTAATGTGAGGTGCTTTGGACGGTATACAGATACTTGGAAAAAAGTGGGTTGCTACGCTTTGAACAGAAAAAGGAGACGAAAAGAGAGCTGGGGAACAAAGGAACAGCTTTTGATTGATAATCTAATTATCAAGAGAAGGCATACAATTCTGAGTATGGCATGCGTTGATTATATCACACTCCTGGATAAGAACAATGGAAATGTATGGAGTAGCAAATAATATGAGAACCTTATACGGAATAGTATGAGATGCTGGAGAACTGAATTGACAGCAGGGAAGCATGTACTAGAAGGAATCTTCCAGGGGAACAGTGTGGCTCCACTGATATTCGTGCCGTAAATGATCCCTTTGAGTGAAATACTACAGAAAACAAAGTTGGGGTATGATCTGGGAAGAGGTAAAGGAAAACTAAATCACATGCAATTCATTGATGAACTGAAGCTATTCACAAAAACTGAAGCATAACTGGACAGCCTAGTCTACTGTGTGAATTTTCTCCAATGATATTAAGACGGTGTTCAGACTCTCAAAATGTGCTGTGATGGTGATGAGACGAGGAAAGCTTGCCAGGACAGAAGGCATATGGTTGCCAAGTGGTTAAATGATGAAGGCAATTCAATCTCAATCCAGCAATAAATTTAAGGGAATACTTGAGGCAGATGGAATCAAACACCATGACATGAAGGAAAAGACAAAAAGAGAGTGTCTACAGCAAGTGAGAAAATAATGGCTTCAAAGCTGAATGCCAGAAACATAATTTTGGCAATAAACTCACGCACAGTCACAGTAGTTTGGTATGGCACTGGAATCCTGAAGTGGACTGAGGAGGAGCTAAAGAGGATTAACAAGAAGTCTAGAAAGCTCCTAACGATGCAGGGAGTTCATCATCCACGTGCATACTCTGATCGCCTATGCATGAAGAGAGGAAAAGTAGAAAGGGTACTGATAAGCGTGGAAGACTGCGTGCATATTGAATTAGGGAGCTTAATGAGTTACCTAGACCAAAGTAAGTAAACCTTGCTAGTGACATTTAGGAACGAGGGAATATTGAGAGCAGAAAAAGGAAAAACTAAGGAAGCAGTACAAAAAGGACACGAAAGAGAATTACGCAAGAAAAGACTATGCAATCAATTCCATGTAGCCACAACAGAAGTGGCTGAAAAAATAGGTGGTATTGGTTGATGAATGGAACCCTGAAAAAGAGACCGCGTGCACTATATTTAATAATAATCCTTTCTACTAAAGTATTTCACTGGTTCTTATTTTATCGACCCCGAATGATGAAAGGCAAAGTCGACCTCGGCGGAATTTGAACTCTTTACTTTCTGAGTTCAAATTCCGTCAAGGTCGACTTTGCCTTTCATCTATTCGGGGTCGATAAATTGAGTACCAGTGAAACACTGCTGTCTAAGTAATCGAATATCCTCATCACCAAAATTCCAGGCCTTGTGCTCTAGCAGAAAGGATTGTTAATGTTGTTGTTGTTACTATTATTATTGACACTATTTGCATTGCTACATGTTATTTTGATATTTCCCCTTTTTATAACCGATATAATGCTTTCTAGGTGTCAAATTTCAACCTCACATCCTCGTAGTGACTCATAGACACGGATCAAGTAAGCCATAGACAATTGGCGTGAAATTGTTTGGTTAAGTTTGAAATGGAAATTCTTATCCTACTCTTATTGAACATGTGGTGATATATACTAGATGAGAGAACAATTTTTCCTTAAAGAAGCGAATCGCTTTTAAGAAAGTTTCTTTATATTAGCTGTCCAAGAGGAGTCGAATCATATTACATCATCATTGCGTAAGTTCAGCCTGCTTTTCGAATTGTAGCAACTAAATCTTCATGCTCTCCTAGTATATTCAAAATAATTGGTAATGTTATTTCTTCTCATAGTATTGCTAATTGTGTTTTGACCGCTACTGTTATGAAGTTTATTCGTATGAGTAACATTAGTGTAATGATTATTAAATTTATTACTACATTGTTAATCTTCAATACAGTTTTATCATTATTACGAATATCAATTACAGAACTATTACTGCCAGTATTGATATCAGTACAATTACTACCCTTTGTTTTCCGTTTCATCAAGAGATTCATTATGTACGTATTATTACTATTATGATGATCATTATCCTTATTAATACTAGTATTGTCAGTAAATGCAATTTGCTCAAATTGCTATTACGGTAAGCTGCCTAATATGTATTATTTTCATTCTTATTTCGTTCTATTCACAAATTCTTGGATTTTTACTGTTATTGTTAGTACTATACGTAATTGTATTTCTGTGTTGTTTTTAATTGTACTATCGTTTATTGTATGATCTCTCAATTTACCAGTTGTGGGGAGATAGCTAATGCTTTGTATGTAATTGGCTTTTATTAAGACTTCGTTATACGAATACATCAGAAAAATTCTACCGAAACAACAGTAGTAAATTTTAAACACTATGTGAGTCTTTTTAATACTTACGCCAAACGTGGAACCCTGAATCGAATCTACTGCTTATATTGGATTTAGTAGTTACATATTTACATAGGCACGTTACTTAGTGTCTAGGGTATTCGGCTCTGAGATAGGGTCGTGAGTTCAGTTCCCGGCGACGCGTTGTGTCCTTGAGCAAAATACTTTACTACACGTTGTTCTAGTCCCCTCAGCTGGCAAAAATGAGCTCTACCTGTATTTCAAAGGACCGGCCTTGTCAGACTCTGTGTCGCGCTGAATCTATCTATCATTAAGGGTACACGTATCTATGGAGTACTCTGCCACATGCGTGTTAATTTCATGAGTGGGCTGTTCCGTGGATCGGATCAACTGGAAGCCTCTCCATCGTAACCGGCGGAATACCAGTTTTATATTTGCATATCTGCAGTATACTACTACTACTACTACTACTACTACTACTACTACTACTACTACTTCATGATACCTCGTTGTTGTTATACCTCACTGCGAACTAAATGTTTTGCCACGGAGCCAGTCCTGGCGTCTTACTTGTTGATGGGCCCACATTCTAATGAATCATGTAACTAATTCATATTAATTCGTTGAATATATATATATATAATATATATATATATATATATGTGTGTGTGTGTGTCTGTGTGTGTGTGTGTGTATGTGTGTGTGTGTGTATGTGTGTGGTGTAAAGAAAATAAGACAAAGTAGCCAATGCTAAGATAATTTTATCATGAAGTACATTTTACTAACGGTTTCCGTCATTTTAGACTTTTTAAAATAAGAGTAAAATGAAAAAAATTGAAGAAAAATTAAGTGAAATGTTTTATAGATATTTTCATAGTCTTTGAAACATTCAAAATATTTCACTTATATTTTTTTTTCCTCCAATTTAATTGTTTTTCGTCTAAAATGACGGAAATCGGTACTAAAATGTACCTCATGATGAAATTATTTTAGCATAAATATCAACTCGTGTGTTACTTTTCTACCTTCTACATACACACATACACATATCTATATATTTATTCCACCAGGAATAAACAAGCTAAGAAAGATAGAAGATTCGTGGAGGTGGATAAAATATCAGAAAGGAATATGTACTTGAACGAGTGGAAGAACTACTTAAAAATGATGGAAAGGGAAGGAACAAAAGTGGAAGTAAGCGCGCTAATAGAGATGGTAATAAACAGGATAGAATGCACGATGATGTACAAAACACATCCAGGTGCTGAAAGAAGAATTAATGAAGTGACGACGGATCAGGTAGAGAAAGTACCGAGGCCAATCAGGAAGGAAATTAGATATCTAACAAAAGGTGATAAATTTGGTGCAAATAAAGTCCAATATGAAGATGTAGCCGATGCAAGTTTGAACGCGGCAACAACATTAAAGACCGAAAAAGTAGTGCTGTTGCCGATATATGGTGGAAAGCATGCCATAAGGGTCAATGTAGAGGGAATCCCCTGCCCAGACATCGACGTGGCCTGGATAGCAGCCGCTGTCTTGCTTGCTAACGAGGAACGATAGAGGTTCTCCAGGCCACCAAGGCGGAAGCAAGAAACTAGAAAGGGTAATCCCTAAGCATGGTGATACGGGGACAGAAGGGAATAATGAAAGAGTTGCCAGAAACAGTCGTGTTTGACGACACAACAATGGTAGTTAGAGTAGACGGCAGGATGCCTAGATGCTACAAATGTAGCCAGAAAGGTCACATCAGAGCAAACCGCTCTCTACAAGCCGAAAAGGGAAAGGAAGAACCGGTAAGAGAAAAGGAGAAAGTACCATCACCACCGGTAGAAACGGAAGAAGTAAGCGGAACAAAAGGCGAATGGGTGACACCAGGGAAGAAAAGAAAGAGAAAAAGAGGAAACCAGGTAAAATAAATACTGAACCTCACCTTAGCCAACTCCCACCCGCACTCTCTTCCTGCCACCCGCTCCCTACAGACACTGAACCTACCCGCCCCCTCCAACACAAATACAAATACAGTCAGACACAAGTCATTCAAACTCCCCACCTCCTGAAAAAAAGAAAAAAGGAACTTTGCAATTACTACGACACTTCTAATAAAAATCTCTGTGAAGAAATAAAAACGTGGAAGGACATTAGAGTAGTGGACACTCACAAGTTCGACAAATGCAAGGGTGGCATTGCTGCCTATTGTTGGACGAGGACCAGAAGAAAAAAAATCATAAAATTGAAAAGAGACTTTACAATGTGGGAAGTCGATCTACACATTCATAAATTACCGTGGAATATGGATTACACGTATTTACTGAAGGAGTACGGGTTCGATATCTTGGAAGGCACCAAGTAGAAATAGAAAAAATGAACAGGTAAAAATGAAGTAACTCAAAGGTGGGAGCTGAGGAAACTTCATTTCATTTCACAATTCATCTTGTCATTCATTGTAACATACGCTTTTGGGTTTTTATTTTATTCATGTGTTCCCACATGTGTGTTTGTGTGTGTTGGCCCCTCTGTGTTGGCCCCTTGTGAGCAATAAAGAAAAAGAAAAGTTACATTGCAAATACATCGGTGAGTTCATGTTAGTTTTTCCTTTCTAGTTGGAGTTTGTTTATTGTTTAAGTTGCTGTTGTAATTATTGTTGCTAGTCGTTTTGTGCTGCTTTAGCAGCGGTTTCTAGTCGAGCTTTCTCTGGATAAAATCGAGAGAAATGGAAGAAAGGAGTTTCTATTCGGAATTTAGTGGTTCCGGATTATCCCCTTCAGAGGAGAAAATAGTACAAGCCACCCGCTAGATAGATGAATGCCCCCTCCCCCTCAAAACAAATTGCTGAAGCAAACGAAGTAGAAAAAAACAAGTATGTAGACTTTTCTGATATTGAAAAATATAGAAAAATAGCAGCACATGTAGGTGGTGACGTTAAGCTGTCAGCATCCCCACAAGATAAAATAAAATATATGCGCCCTTTTAAAGCCTAGCTAGGTTCACGGGCACGGTTTCCCGGTTTCAATGGTGTATGTGTTCCCCAGCTGGACGGGACGCCAGTCCATCGCAGCGTTACTCATTTTTGCCAGCTGAGTGAACTGGAGCAACGTGAAATGAAGTGTTTTGCTCAAAAACACAACGCGTCGCCCGGTCCATAAATCGAAACCACAATCTTACGATCATGATGCTGACACACTAACCACTTAGCCACGCGCCTCCACCCCCAGAACATAATGGAAGGAATAAACAGGAAGTCTGTGGTATACAAGGTATATTCGATGAAGGAAAGAAAAATTGAACATATGGAGGCTGAAATTATAAAGAGAGGGTTTTGTGCTCAGTCTGGCTAGACATTACGTATCTGGCCTGAGAGAATAAATATGGAACGATTACAGTTCAAAACAAGACGAAAAACAAGTCAAAGGAAAACGCGGCAAGAACAATAAAAAATCAAAGTGTTCCTTTACCCACTTATTTTGGGAGAAGGACCTCAAGGATTACGGTGGAATGTATCCCACAGAAAATTAATGTGGTTTGATCGTGGTGATTGTTCTCCTGGGAAGTGAGGAGGAAGTAGCCGTCCTGCAAGCCACAAAGACGTACGGCTCAGCTTGGAAAGGGCAAACAATAGACCTGATTGTACAGGCTGCCATGGAGACACACGAAAATCTAGCAGAGACGGTTTCAATCTGAGATCTGGTGTTGAAAGTGGAGTCCTCGTTGTTTTAAACGTGGCCAAAAAGCCACATTAGAGCACACTGCCATCTGCAAAAGCAGACAATGGAAAGGAGGGACGAGAGGCTGGAAAAGAAGCAAGAGGAGAAAAAGAGAGGTAGAATGGAAAATTACAGAAGGTAAAAGGAAAAAGAGGAAACAAGAACAGTGTGATATGAAACCCTATACCTCACCCAACCCACTCATGCCCCAGAGACCCCCCTACAGACACTAACCCACCCCCTCCAACACAAAAACAAATGCAGTCAGACACAAGGCATTCAACCTCCGAACCTCCTGGAAAATAGAGAAAAGGAAACTTTGCGATTATGTACGATAATTCTAATAAAAGTCTGAGTGAAGAGATGAAGGACATTAGAGCGGTGGCACTCGCAAGTTTGATAATGTGCAAGGGCTGCATTGCTGCCTGTTGTTGGACGAAAACCAGGGGGGGGAAATTCTTAAAATTCGAAAGAGGATTCGCAATGTAGGAAGTAGAACTGAACATTCATAAATTACCTAGGAATATGTACTACAAGTATTTACTGAAGGAGTACGGTTTCGATATCTTGGAAGACACCGGGTAGAAAAATGATTTTAAAAAATCAACAGAGGTAAAAATGAAGTAACTCAGAGATGGGGGCTGAGGAAACTTCATTTCATTTCTCATTTCTTGTCATTCATTGTAACATACGCTTTTTTTTAAAGTTGTTATATTTTCCCACTTGTGTTTGTGTTGTCCCCTCTTTGTCGGCCCCTTAATGGGCAATAAAGAAAAAGAAAAGTTACATTGCAAATAATTCGCCGATGAAATATAATTTCTTTCCTGTAACACAATATGCGACTTTATTTGATTTAAATAATTTGATTTAAATAGACCTGATTGTACAGGCTGCCATGGAGACACACGAAAATCTAGCAGAGACGGTTTCAATCTGAGATCTGGTGTTGAAAGTGGAGTCCTCGTTGTTTTAAACGTGGCCAAAAAGCCACATTAGAGCACACTGCCATCTGCAAAAGCAGACAATGGAAAGGAGGGACGAGAGGCTGGAAAAGAAGCAAGAGGAGGAAAAAGAGAGGTAGAATGGAAAATTACAGAAGGTAAAAGGAAAAAGAGGAAACAAGAACAGTGTGATATGAAACCCTATACCTCACCCAACCCACTCATGCCCCAGAGACCCCCCTACAGACACTAACCCACCCCCTCCAACACAAAAACAAATGCAGTCAGACACAAGGCATTCAACCTCCGAACCTCCTGGAAAATAGAGAAATGGAAACTTTGCGATTATGTACGATAATTCTAATAAAAGTCTGAGTGAAGAGATGAAGGACATTAGAGCGGTGGCACTCGCAAGTTTGATAATGTGCAAGGGCTGCATTGCTGCCTGTTGTTGGACGAAAACCAGGGGGGGGGAAATTCTTAAAATTCGAAAGAGGATTCGCAATGTAGGAAGTAGAACTGAACATTCATAAATTACCTAGGAATATGTACTACAAGTATTTACTGAAGGAGTACGGTTTCGATATCTTGGAAGACACCGGGTAGAAAAATGATTTTAAAAAATCAACAGAGGTAAAAATGAAGTAACTCAGAGATGGGGGCTGAGGAAACTTCATTTCATTTCTCATTTCTTGTCATTCATTGTAACATACGCTTTTTTTTTAAGTTGTTATATTTTCCCACTTGTGTTTGTGTTGTCCCCTCTTTGTCGGCCCCTTAATGGGCAATAAAGAAAAAGAAAAGTTACATTGCAAATAATTCGCCGATGAAATATAATTTCTTTCCTGTAACACAATATGCGACTTTATTTGATTTAAATAATTTCGGCTAACCGATTTGTCATGTTTCTGCATTTATTATAGTGATGTCACTACCAGTGTCTAATTGCATTTTGACACTACTAATTTCGGTTCTCACCTTGATGAATATTCTGTTCGTTATACAATTTTTTTTTCTCTGAGAAACTTTATTTTTTTTCCTCGTTTAGTCTAAATTTTTCAACATCTTAGTTCCGCAGTGCGATTTAAAATATCCTGTGCTCCCACAAAGAAAACACTTTGCTATTTTGAGCTGACTCTTTTCTCAGATGCCTGTTACCGCATGCCATATATGGGTTTATCTTCTGTTTATTTTTATGAAACAATTTATCAGACCATTCCACACTGGCATTATCGGTAAACAATCTCTGCGTTGGATTTCTTCAGCATCGTTATTTACTTTTAATATCATATCGCACTCTTCTGACAGTTTGTGGAGAGTTATCTACTGCTTCCTTTCCACCTTTGCAAGAATTTTCTTTCTGACTTCTGCGACCTTTTAAGCAATAATTATCTGAACAAAATTCAGGCACTTGAACAAATATGGAGTTAGTTTATCCATTTTAAATCTCAAGCATTGTTTTCACTCTACCCGCATGTGGTAAAATCTTCGTCATCGCTTTTCTCCGCGTTCAAACACTTCCAACGTAAGTAGAATAACGATGTTTTTTCAATGAACATCCTACATAAAATCTCAATTGTGTCCGTAAAATGTATGTCAGAAATTTTCTTAGGCAATAAAAAGTTACAGTATTTCTCATGCCCTATCGTCACCAATTTCCTTAGAATTAGACGCGTTTTCAATTCGTCCGATGGGTCTTGGTACTGTTTATTTGAAAATTTGTTTAACTCTCCAGTAATATACCTTGAAGCTGACTCCTACACAAACAACACAAAAACAATTCAAAATGTGTTAAAAACACTGACTAAAACAGCTATACACTCTTCCTTCGGGGGGAACGCTCACGGCATCTAATAATATCAGAGACCTGGGTGTAATTGTAGATAACAATCTCAGTTGGAGTACCCACTTGAGCAATAAGGTCGATATGGCTCGTAGGATGAGATCCAGGATCTTAAGAACCCTCCAGAGAACAAGGTATCATCATTCCACTTTTCTCCTCCTTTGTACGACCACACCTCGAATACTGCTGTTTATGTTATTTGGTGTTATGGTTTTTCCATAGTTCTGTCTTCGTTGTAGGAGATGAAATGTGGTTGTATTCTGTTTTTGTTGTTGTCGTAGGTCCCCCCCCTGTTGCTGTTTATATTTATTTTCGATCGTCTTGTGCCCTTCAGATGGTGGTGGATGTATTCTGGGTTCAAGCACATCCTTAGTGACACAGAAGTCTGGCACAGTTTAGGATGGAAGAAGATGCATCCATTGCATTTTGTGCCTCCATATTTAGGATCAAAGCCATGGATTCTGTATTTATGACAGTATTAGCTGTAGAGGTGAGGGCAGTTTTTTTCCCGTTATGCCATATGGACCGGTGTCCTTAACAAGTCGGCATTCTTTCGGATTAATTCGACAAATTCAATGACAAGAAATCGGTTGTTTCCGTGACAATTCGACAATTCACTTCGGATATCTTCGTGACCTCCGTGACAGCTGATGACAGCTACTAAAATGAGAGGAGGAGGAAAAAGCTAATGGGCTGTGTGCGTGCTTGTTCTTGTCTGTGTGTGTGTGTGTGCGTGCGTGCGTGTGCGTGCGTGCGTGTGCGTGTGAGTGTGTGGGTGGGTGTGTGTGTGTGTAAGAAGAAATATGCAAGGTTTTTTGCTGGCATAATTCGTTATATCTATATTCCACAACACATAAATACATACAAACAGAATAAGCACGCACACACACAAGAAGAAGCACGCACACACAACCCATTAGTTTTCTCCTCCTCCACCCATTTTAGTAGCTGTCATCAGCTGTCACGGAGGTCACAAAGATATCCGAAGTGAATTATCGAATTGTCACGGAAACAACCGATTTCTTGTCATTGAATCGTCGAGTTAATCCGAAAGAATGCCAACGGCATAAGGGAGGATGGAAAAAAGCACAACGTCCCTTGTTGTTGGTGCGGCTGGGGCCAAATCTACAGTTGCCTCGAGAATGGTAACGAGAAGCATAGTAGAGGTTCCAATGTAGTAGCAGTAGCAGGCTGTTGTTGTTATGGTAGTGAGTCCTGGTTTGCCACGGTAGTGCTGGGTGGAATTAGGTCAGGTAGGATATCAATGAAGGTGTTGTTTGTTATTGGCTAACGGGTCGTTGAAGTGGCCCCTTACCTGTTGGAGTTGGGACCGTTGGTGGACTACATCTGTTGACAAGTATGGCTTCATGTGTTGCCATGTGCGTGTGTAAAGTATGAAAAGATCTTGTGGTTTCTTTCATTTTGTTTTCGATCTGTTGTACAGATCTATAAAAGGATTGTGACGCTAATTTTTCAGCGATTTTCTGGTAGAAACGTTAGCACGCCGGGCGAAATGTCTAGCGGTATTTCGTATGCCGTTACGTTCTGAGTTCAAATTCCGCCGAGGTCGTCTTTGCCTTTCATCCTTTCAGGGTCGATAAATTAAGTACCAGTTACGCACTGGGGTCGATATAATCGACTTAATCCCTTTGTCTGTCCTTGTTTGTCCACTCTATGTTCAGCCCCTTGTGGGCAATAAAGAAATTGATTTTACCGTAGACATTAGCTTTTACGTGGACGTGCGTATATGTATGTGATCGTGTGATGTTGTCTAATGTATGAGGCTTTCAGATGTGTGTATGTACAAGCGCATATCTGTAGCCGTTAATGTGGACATGTTTCCGTGCGTGCCTTCTTGTGTTGCTTTTAGGGTTCGTGTACATAGTGTGCGAGTATCGTTATTGCGAGTGACGTTATGCTCGAATGTGTACAATCCAACTATCGAGTATGAGACGTTTTTGCACAGCCGTTTTGGCACCACTTCTTTTGCATCTCAGATTCCACGTTGACATATTTGACACTATACGAAAGCGCCTCAAATTCTTTCTCACCTCTACTCCTTTCTCTCTCAATCTCTATTTTTCTCTGTCTCTGTCCCTGGCTCTCATTCATTCTCTCTTTTTGTCTTTCCCCTGTCTCTTTTCTTTCTCTTCCTCTCTCTCTCTTTTCTTTCTCTCCCTCGCTCTCTCTGTGTTTATGTATGCCAGCATAAGTTGTGTTTGTATGCATGTGTATTGACTCCCCTTCTGTATGTCTATCTGTGTCTCTGCTTGTCTATCTGTTTCTCTCTCTCTCTCTCTCTTTCAATTTCTGTCTATCTATCTATCTATCTATCTCTCTCTCTCTCGATATATATATATATGTGTGTATGTATGTGTGTGTGTATTTCTTTGATTAATATATGTCCATGCGCGCGTCTGTTTGGCTCCTATGACAGAAAGCATAGTCGCCAAAACATAGTGCATGTGCATCTCTGCCGTACCAAATCCCATCCCCATCCGCTGAACAGTTTCGTCTGTTCGTCTCATTTTGTGATATGTCGATTTTTAGTATAACTCCTTATATCGTCTTAGCTTGCATCATTATGATATGTACATATAAGTACCTTGCCTTTGAATCTGTATATGTATGTATACTGACCTTTCGCAGTTTATCTTCCCGAGATTTCACTTCTATCGCATACAAATAAATTCAAATTTATGTATCACTAACGCTTCTTTAATTATTTAACCAACAAAGCGAAATCAAGAATGCAGCAATAGTATATATTCAAATTTAGGAATTTCATAAAATGCTCGTTTTTAACTTGCATGCATGTATGCATTTCAATGCGTATATTCGCTACATATGTTCGCTCTCAATATATATACTATTTATTCTCTTATTCTGTAATTTGTATTCTCTTTCATTGGAATGCATTCATGAAAGTTCAACTGGTATTTTATTTGTGTGGTACTATATTTGATGCTAGAGTGCATACGGTTTAATTGCGTTCATTTAGGTATCGACATGTTGCGATGTAAATAACCCAGAATTTACACTGGAAGACACTAACTCATTCAAAATACAGATACGTATGCAATATAGCGGAGGGAAAAACCCTAGTTGTTATCATAAATAATAAATAAAAACACAGATAATAAATAAAATTAAGATAGTGCTTCACATAATTAGTTACACAACTTCTATTAACTGAGACTATACTTACAACTAGTAAACAAAAATTCCCTCTACGACTGATTATACATCTAAATATAATAAGCGAGTGAGACATTTCTTTCATCTTCAATTAAATGAAATTTTGAATATATATATATATTGTATAGTAATGTAAAAGTTATTGTCTTTAAGCAATTGACTTGTTTCTGTACAAACAGACCTCATAAATGCTAAAATCTACACAGATTGTAAAACTGCAAGTGGCCAATGTCCAAAAAATATTGACCAAAAGTCTTAGGCATATCATCTCATAAAAGCGTTAAGGAAATTATAAGCTGCGATTTTTATTGTTCCCAATATGTCCTCATATATTTCTCTGGTATACGGCAATATTTTCACATTATCTGTCGCAGTTATCTTCTATTTTTAACTCGTTTCATTCATTCGGCTACGGCCATTTTAGGGCACCACCTTCAATATATTACGTCAAATAAAACAGACCAGTACTTATCTGTTAAAAGCCAGGGACTTTTCGATCTGTTTTGCTGAAGCATTAACTGAACCATAAATATACAAATACCGCTTGTCAAGCGGTGGGTTAGAGCTGTATGACTCATTCACAAGGAACCGCGCAATGGAATCGAACTCGCAACTCCTGGTTGCAAATCGAGCTTCTTAAGCACACAGCCATGCCTGCATCTTTATACAGAATAATATTACAGTATAATATTTTCAAAGAAACCTTTGAGATCGAAAAATTTCAAAGAAAATATTTCTAAAACTCTGTTTTATGAAATCTGTATTGCTATAGCTTTCAAACACGTTCAATACAAAATATAATTTCAAATTATCAAGGGGATAAATATTGATTGCATAACACAGCCTCAGTCATATCAAACAAATTCCATAATGGAATATATAGGAATTATCGAATTTGTTAGGAAATATAAGTTGTATAATGTCGCAATAGCGGGAAAATAGAACTAAATAGCATATCTTCACACATTTATAGTGATGTACATATGAATACGTATACACACACACACACACACACACACACATATATATATATATTATATATATATATATATGTATGTGTATATATATATATATATATACATGTGAGTGAACGTGCATGAGTGTGTAGGCGCGTGTAAGTGTATGTATATATGTATATATATAAATATATATATATATATATAAGTAAATATACATATATATATATAATATATATATATATATATATAAGTAAATATACATATGTATATATATATATATATATATATATATATATATATAAATATATATATATATATATATATATATATATATATATATATATATATATATATATATATATATATAAATATACATATATATATATATATATATATATATATATATATATATATATGTATATATATATATATATATGAGTGTGTGCATGAGTGTGTGTGTGAGTGTGCGTGTATGTATATCTATATGAATGTGTCTGTCTGTATGTATGGAGGTATGTATGTATATGTTTGAAGAAATACTTTCTTACATTAAAAATTAGTAATTATAGAAAAGAACTTAAAAATTTTTTTTTTTAAATAAAAAATGATACAAATCTTTTGGAAGGAAGTCTTTTCGTTGTTTACTGTTTCTCATACACATCTCAAATGGGGTAATCTGTATAAAGATATACGGGTATATCTGTATGTGTTGTATAAGACTGAGTGGACGCTTGTTCCTGATACTACGGCTGCAATTAGTTTTTAAAATATCTCAACCGATTCTGATGATAAGTGCAGTTAGTTGTTATGTATCGGATGGCTTAGTGTCCCGCTTAGAAGAGTTTTAGTCTCACAGTCATCTAAACAATTTTAAAAGCCAGTTCGAATTCAACCTCATGATCCTGTCTCATGAAGCCTCATCTGATATAATCTGTAGGCTCGGAGCAGAAGTACCGCTTTCGGAACCAGGTCAATTTGTAACAGCAACATGATTTTTTTTGCATTTTGCTTATACTAGGTATTCGCAATATATATTTATATGCTTAAGACTTATAAGCGATCACCGTACACTATGGTAAATAGTCTAATATTGAGGCATATAAGCCCTCGACGGAAAAAAAGTAAAGTTTTTCCATACGTATGAGACTCGAACCCACACCTCTATGTATTCGCGATATACCCCAATGTTAGACTATTTACCTTAGTCAATGCACGGTGAACGTTTATAACCCTTAACCCTTCATGGGCTAGTGGGTTTGGAATTACACAAAAGATCATTGGGGTTTTCTTTTATTTTTGCGCATTTCCACACTCCATAAAGTAATATCTGTTTCATCTTGTACATATGTGTGAGTGCTTGATACAGAAAAGAAATTTAGCATTGTTTATATAGTTTTATAAACTCTAGATATAGCTCTATATATAAAAATAAAACAATAAGAATGAACGAAAAAGGTTTATCGATTCATATCAGTACATATACGAAGAAAATTGAATTATAGTTCATCAGAATATCTGAAAAAAGAACAGAAAAGAATAATTTCATACAAAGCCAATGGTGTCCAGTTGAACCCAATGAACATATTTTACGCTATAACATCCATATGACTGGATATTTTTAACTCAAAATTTGTATGTGCATACATAAACTATTGACAATAAAAGCAATGAGATATGAAATCATTGAAATAAAATATGCAAACTTTGGATAAATCTTAAAATTTTCTGGGGCCCTAAGCGACCCCGCCGGCCAATGATGGGTCAAACTTATAAAATATTATTATTATCATTTACAGAAGTGTAAAATTCGGTGCGGTTTATGAATTAATCGCATAAAATATCTGTGAAATCCTAAACTCAGCGTTGTTATTTTTTCTTTTTCTAAAATATATTTAAACCGTTACATTCTTTGTTCCACTGTCACTTTTCAAAGGGAATATTTGCGTTTCAAAAGATAAAACGAAAACTTATGAAACCCACATTGTCATGTCTTTTAAAACTGTTAAAATTGTATGATGAGTTCCAATTATTAAGATACACGTAGAGAGAGAGCAACAAATCAACGTACACAATTGAACTAAATTTTCTAAACGCGTGCATATTGATTATCGAATAAATTATGAGAGCAATGTTATATAGTTTCACTCTTAGAAGAATAACTCTACATTTATCCACACATATACACATTCACACACATTATATATATATATATATATATATATTTATTTATATATATATATATGTGTGTGTGTGTGTGTGTGTGTGTGTAATCTAAATGGCACCAACACTCAAGACCACCGCAAACACTAAAAGATAAAATGGTCTGGGGTGTCCATCTGTCACAGCCAAATACATGTGTCTATGTAAATACATATATACATGCATATATGTGTATGTATGTGTGTGTGTGTCGGTTTGTCTATTTGTAATTATACATATATATATAATTATGAATACATGTAAATATATATACGTAGAGTCTTTGTGCGTATACTTATATACGCATACATATCCGCAAGCGTATGAACACTTATACAAGCTTCTTTGTGTGTTACGTATGTATTCGACCGTACATACGTACTCGCACTTATACGTGTGTATATATGTTTACGTATATATATATATATATATATATATAATATATATATATTTATTTATATATATATATATATGTGTGTGTGTGTGTGTGTGTGTGTAATCTAAATGGCACCAACACTCAAGACCACCGCAAACACTAAAAGATAAAATGGTCTGGGGTGTCCATCTGTCACAGCCAAATACATGTGTCTATGTAAATACATATATACATGCATATATGTGTATGTATGTGTGTGTGTGTCGGTTTGTCTATTTGTAATTATACATATATATATAATTATGAATACATGTAAATATATATACGTAGAGTCTTTGTGCGTATACTTATATACGCATACATATCCGCAAGCGTATGAACACTTATACAAGCTTCTTTGTGTGTTACGTATGTATTCGACCGTACATACGTACTCGCACTTATACGTGTGTATATATGTTTACGTATATATATATATATATATATATATATATATATATATATAATTTATATATAGAGGGCATTATACATACATGCCAGAAGGCATTATACATATATGCCAAACGCTAAGAGGGACAAGTAGTCATTTCTACCAAAAATATTACTAATCCCACCGAATGCAATTTTTCAAAGTAAGACATTTAAAAAAATATAGACCTGTATCACAGTGATTTCATACTTACGTACACATCAGCAGGCCTGAATGTATTATAAATAAACAACGACCCTGCCTCGCTTAAGCCGATCAGCTAACTGCTCAACATCAACGAAGCACATGGGTGAGTTTACATATATTACATCCGGATAAATGGCAAACTTTTACGAATTGCATTTCGGGAGAGGAAAAGTTTTTTCGGAATAAAAAATTAGCAATTAATGACAACTACTTAATAAGGAAAA
>NC_042997.1:37673225-37690725 GCF_006345805.1 Octopus sinensis
GTATCGCCCGGCGTTGCTCGGGTTTGTAAGGGAAATAACTATATAAGCATTTTTAGAGAGTTACTTCCCTTATAGATGCCAATTCGGGCTTTCTTAGCCATTTCTGTTTTGGTGTCTTCAAGACATGAAGTCGTTGTTCTAAAAGAACGCTGGTCTCCTTGACAACGCTTTACGACGTTGATTTCCTTACACTCCCTTCCCCACAGCTTCACGAGGGAGGGAAGAAGGGGGAGAAGCAAACAGGTGTAGGTGTGACCATGGACTCCAACTCCGCCGCCATCGACACACGAAAAATTATGCATTAAAATGGAATAAAAAATTATGTTAAATTATTTTTAAAATCGTAGACTCATCGTAGACGCGCGCTAATAGCCAGAGGGGCTCGATATGAATCACGACTATAAGATACCCGAATTTGGTTAAATTGCACCGCAAAATGTGGGAGTAGTAAGGAATCTAAATCGAAGGGGACAGACACTCACACAACTACAGTTTTATATATATAGATATCGACGTGCAACTGATAGGGAGATAGCGAATTATATGGATAAGTGAAAATATAGAGGAAAAACAATTTTGTATGACTCTGGATTTCGACGAAGGTTTTCCAAAACGAAATCCAATTGATTCAAAGAAAGATGTAACGAAAACGCAAAAGTAGGCTACAGAGCTGTGCGAGAAATTAGACAATTTTTTCGCCAACAATATTGTCTGACAACGCAAATACTGTCAATTTTACCATTCAATGATAATTTATGTATGATGCAACAAAACCAAAATATGGGTACCTGTTTGCAGAAATTGTGAAAATGGAAGTGTTGGAGTGATCGTGGAAATGAATTACAAGTGATAGACCCATTAGACATTTTTTTTTGCTCAAAATCAGTTGAATGGATGAAAATTCTGTTTAATAGTTGGAATTACTCTATTACTCTTCTAATTTTACCTATGAGCTGATAAGAAGCTGAGTCTGTTTTCAAGAATTCGTGCCTTATGTAACACAAGCTTGAAAAGCATCTCTTAGATTCTAATCGCGGAAATGAGTTGATGAAATCCTACGTTTTAATCCATTAGAACTTATACGAGGACATCTTGATTGAAGGTGGCATACAAATTGTCAAATTTTGCGTCAAGTACAGAGCAGAAAAAAGCTCTAACTGAGAAATGCACACACATTAAGGAATGTTTTTGTGATCATTTAATTGAACCCATGCCCAATAGACTGAGAAGACGTGATATTAACTTAAGGAAGACGAACGAAATACTGAGACAAAACCTCGTTAATTTTGGCTGTTTTCAAGACGTTTACGAGGTAAATAAACACTGCGTTTTATTACACTAGCTATAATCTTATTGTAGTCCATTATATGTCAATAATATTAATACGCTAACCTTTTTTTTGTTTTTGTATTACCTGTTGTGTGCGTCACACTTACTTCAAAGAAGTAGCAAAGTGAGAGAGAAGAGGACAGAGAGGAAGTATGAGAGAAAGAGAGAAAGAGTGAGAAAGTGAGGGAGTGAGACAGAAAGAGAAAGATTGAAAGAGACAGTGAGTGGTGACTGAGTTCTTTTATGTTTTTAAATGTTTCAAACAGAAAGTAAGAGAGAAAGAGAGTGAGAGAGAGAGAGAGTAGAAGAGATAATGAGTGGTGGCGGAGTTCGTTTTGTGTTTTTAAATGTTTCAGATAGGACGTAAGAGAAAGGAAGAGAGTAAGAGATTGAGAAAAGGGAAGAGTGAAAGAGACAGTGCGTGGTGACGGTGTTCGTTTTGTGTTTTTAAATGATTATCACAAGAGAAGTAGATACATAGATACATATACATATTGTTAAATCAAAAGCGGGAGACAAGAGGGACAAGTGAAAGAGACAGTTCATACATAGATACACAGCTGTCAATTTCACTTTTCATTACCACACGAGGATAAACTTAACTCACAAATGGCGGTGTACTCCACTAACATGCATAACATTAAAGTAGTTCTCAGGGAGATTCAGCCTCACACAGAATATGACAAGGCTTGCTCCTTTGAATTACAGCTACAACTTGAGATATTTATATATGAATGTATTTGTGTGTGTAGTATAGGTTAGTTAAAACATGTTTGCAATAATAAGTATCGCGTGGTGGAAATAAACGCAATTCCCAAACTTTCATTCGTAAATCCATATTTCTTTACTACCCACAAGGGGCTAAACACAGAGGGAACAAACAAGGACAGACAAACGGATTAAGTCGATTATATCGACCCTAGTGAGTAACTGGTATTTATTTAATCGACCCCGAAAGGATGAAAGGCAAAGTCGACCCCGGTAGAATTTGAACTCAGAACGTAGCGGCAGACAAAATACCTATTTCTTTACTACCTACAAAGGGGTAAGCACAGAGGGAACAAACAAGGACAGACAAACGGATTAAGTCGATTATATCGACCCCAGTGCGTAAAGGATGAAAGGCAAAGTCGACCTCGGTGCAATTTGAATTCAGAACGTAGCGGCAGACGAAATACTGCTAAGCCTTTCGCCCGGCGTGCTAACATTTCTGCCAGCTCGCCGCCTTTGATTCAGTCGTTAGATTGCGGGCATAATGGAGTACAACGTTTAAGATTTTCAGTCAATGAAATCGGCCACGATATGTATTTATATTTTTGTTTAAACCTGGTACTTATTCAATCGCTCTTTTTTGCCAAACCGCTAAGTTACAGAGACATAAGCAAATCAACGCCGTTTGTCAGGCGGTGGTGAACAACATAATCACAAAAGCTCAAACACGTCAATACACACACACGCATACAAACACACACACATCTCTCCCTCTCCCTCTCTCTCTCTCTCTATATATATATATATACATATTTATACATATATATATGTATATATATATATGTATATATTATATATATATATATATAATATATATATATATATATATATATATATATTACACGGCGGGATTTTTCGTTTTCCGTCTACCAAATCCATGAACGAGGATTTGGTCGGCTCGAGGCTGCAGTAGAAAACACTTGCCCGAGATGCCACGCAGTACGACTGAAAATTTGTTTCGGAATCAAACTTCTTACCACGTAGTCAGTGGAAAACCTATGTGTGTGTGTGTGATGTTATGTATGTGTATGCGTGTCTGCGTGTGAGTGTGTGTGTGTGTGTGTGTATGTGTGTGTCTGTACATTTTTGTTTGGTATACGGGGTTTCTGTATATACCGTAGATTGCGTCTTTACCAAATGAGTTTTGACAAAATTGCGCCACCATTAACGAGTTGTGCCAATATTGGAACAATCGTTAACTTACCTCTTAGTGAGTCATTGTTATTCGGTTTAGATTCTTCAAAGAATTGATCTTGTTTCAATATTCACTTCAGTTTTAACTTTCATTTGGTATATTCACTTTTCCTAATGATGTTCCAGGTACTATTTTACCAATGTGGGTAACTAAGATTCGTGGCTTAATTCTATTAAGATCCGTAATGTGCATTTCATCGTAGATTTACAACAGTTAACACCTAGATATTGGAACCGTGATATATTTCTAGCACTCAAATTTGTGTTAGTACATATTAACGATAGTAATATTTTAACGATAACATTGATAGCACTTGCGATAGGTGCAACGGTTGTTTTTATTGATAATTTTAATAGAGTTAGTCAGCTGATGCCATTAGTGATAGTGAGAGTGGTAATAAAACTGGTATATGCGCTATTAAGATTGGAGATGGAAATAATTCCAGTGTTATGTATTAGTAGTGATGACTTTCATTATAGCACGGCTGCCGATAGTATTTACTATGCCACTTTACTGAAAAGAATATATATTAACTTGCCTATTGACCTTTCATCTTTTCATATTTTATCCTCCATTTTCTTTTGTTTAGCAAAATGGAGATTTCTATTTGGTTAACCAACCCCCACATGTAGTTATCAACAACCTTCCAAACAGAAAGTTGATCTTTTATCAGAAAACGTTTAGGAAAAAATATCTAAATGAGCTAAAAATACATCAATATTTTTACTTTATCACAAGTAGTACGCCTCTAACAATCACCATGCAGAAAGCAGAAACGATTATTGTAATTTTTTTTTTTCATTGTGCGTTATTGAAAATTTGTAAACAAAGGTGATTTGTATCAAACACCGTTTTTGATCAATGAATAATCACTGATGAAATACGTAAAAAGAAATGGAATTTAATGATGAATTCCCTGACAATTAAATAACAGTATATTAGTTTATTGATTTAATTTATTGGTATTTACCCAACATTTCCATTTTTATTTTTGCTGTAAATTGATCTAAAGTAAAACTTTTATAAGTTTTCCTTTTGTGTTGAACATTTTATATTTTATTGATATTGTGTGCGATGCAGAATATATATAATATGACTACAGCTAGCTTCAATAGCAATAATAGTCTGACTAAAAAGAATGTTTTCGCGATAAATCCGTTCACAAATACGTGACTAGGAAAGCGCACACAAACGTCATGTTGAGAATAGAAATTGAAAATGGGAATAGAATTTCGTTTTTAATGTAGATCTCACCGGACAACTGATATTTCTCGATATATACATTTTTTCTTTTTTACCTTTTTTTTTGCTGTACCAACGTATCCAACATGACTAATTCTTCTCATGCTACAATCGTTTATGTATCAATTCGATGTTTATTTAAATATCCCCTTTTTTTTTCCTTTGTGCGATTCAGTACATTATTCATTTAAAATATCAGAGGTGGTAGAAGTGATAGACACCTGCATGCAAGAAATTAACTTTTGATTTATTAATGGACTTTCCGTTCGTGTGTTATGATTTTCGATAATGATGTTTGCATATTTTGTAAGAGTTTATAAAATAGGTGGATGAAAAAATATTATGTTACTAAGAAGTGCCGGAAAAAATCAAGTACTTCTTAGGGAATAGGCACCAGAACTGTTTTTCCCTTTCTAATGTGTAAACAATGTTCACTCTTTCTCATAAATATAAAAGATACATACATACTATCATAAACTTCATGTTTGAAAGCGTGGACTATAAATTTGTATTTAAAATGCATGAATATTTTAATTATCTCACGGTGACTTAATTGCTATATACCTTCCAAATACCAACGGAAGATGATTAGTTTGTTTAGGTGTGTGGCAGAAGATAGTGTAATACAGTATGAAAGTGTGTGCAGGTTTCGTGTAGTGCAGCGTACTGGGGTAACAGGTAGCAGTATGGACAGTACTGAACGAGAGAGCGAGAGACAGAGAAAGATAAAAACAGACAGAGACAGAAGGAGGGCGATCGAAAGAGAGAGAAAGAAAGTAAAAAAAAAGAGGAAACATGTTTATAAGTGATGGAAGAACCAAAGAATGTAAGAGCGCACTACTTGTAAAATGGTAGATAAGAATGAATCAGAAAATGGTAGAGATGAAAGACTGGCTTGTTAGGAGAGGAGAAGGATAAAAATGATGTAAACAAAAGAACTGGATAGCATAAAAGCAAGGATTATATGGGGTGTCAAAGAAATTTTAATTGATCGTTGATTTCTGGGTACAAAAGTCGAAGTATGAAGTTCAAACGAGCTAAAGAAGATGCGTGTACGAATGACAATATACTGGAATGTTGACGATGCATGAAAAGAGCTTGCTAGCTACTATATCATCGTCCATCTATAGATGTTCTCGAAAAGGATCAACTGGTCTTCGTCTTGTTGCAAACCCATGTATGAATGAATTCCGTTCGCATCTATTGTAATTGAAAGAACAAGTGAATTAATCAGCGACTTAGAAACTGGACGACGACCGTGCAGAGTCTTAATAGTCTGGAGGAAGATAAAAAATATAAAACTTTCACTTTTATGTTAATAACTATGGAACACTTGGTGGGAATAATATCTACATGGACTTCAATGTCTAGGATGCTATTTAGGTAGATAATTTGATAATTTAGGAGTTAGTTATAGGTTTACATATTGAATTTATTCACCAATACTGTTTTTGTACATTGAGTAAATGTATTTATTTCTTGTAATTTAACTGATAATGTTAGTGTTTAATCCTTCCTAGAATTAAGATTGAATGAATGTGGTGATATATATAAGGTATGTTTGTTCCCAAACAACACTTATTTTAGTGTTGTTGACACCGCCGTATTCAATGGTACTGCCCAGGTGTCGAAGCCATAATGATATTCGCGTGGCAGCTGATGATGGAGGCATGCTGGATTGTTGGTATGGCTTTGTTGTATGTACGGAATAGTTTTGTAAGACGCCTATTTGATATATATATATATGTATATATATATGTATGTGTATATATATATATATACACACACACACACACACACACACACACACACATATATATATATATATATATATATATATATATATATATATATATATATATATAGGGGAGAGTTCACGAAAAAAACAAAAGACGAAGACAGGTGGTGTAGAAAACAGAAGTATTAGTATAACGCTCAGGAATTGAAAAAGTCTTTTACGTTTCGGGTCTACGCAGAAACAAAACAAGGAGAGAAATAAGGAGAGAAAAAATGTGTGTAGTGGCTACCGATCTATCATATGCACAAATTATGGGAGTTCACGGGTTATCTAAATGACTAGGTAAACTAGGTAAGTACTGGATTATTAGGGCTTCATGGTTATAGCCGAGACAGTAGTTATGGAGCCATTGGAAATTTCCGATATAGCTGATTGTTAAAGAGGACAATAAAATTTAAGGTAAGACAAACATCTCAAATCATAATCATTATTATCATTGGAAAAAGCTCCAAAGGCTTACAACTGTTTCTAGGATATCCCAGAGTATGGGATATACCGTCATCGGAGACAAATATGGAAAATGAGAAAGGTATAGAGTCATGAAATGACAACATATAGAGCAGTAGTAAAGAAATAAGTAGATGAAGAAAGAAGAGAAAAAAAAGAAGCATAAAAATCCACAGTTCAACTTTTCGATCTTGTAGAAATAAGTCCATAAGTCCTTATGGCCTCGCTAAAGCATTCTTTAAAATAGTAGAATCTAATTTCCCATGTAACCTGGCAGAAACGTTAGCACGCCGGGCGAAATGCGTAGCCGTATTTTGTCTCTCGTTACGTTCCGAGTTCAAATTCCGCCGAGGTCGACTTCGCCTTTCATCCTTTCGGGGTCGATAAATTAAGTACCAGTTACGCACTGGCGGCGATGTAACTGACTTAATCCGTTTGTCTATCCTTGTTTGTCCCCTCTGTGTTTAGCCCCTTGTGGGTGGTAAAGAAATATATCTTTAACAGATCCAATTTGAAATTATCCTAATCATCTACACCAAATATAGAATCTATTATCACCTAATCTAACAAACCTAAACTTAGCTCATATTATCTAAATGCATACAACCCTACCATAGACCTACACAACGAAAATACTAACACCGATCGAAATAACATATCTAGTACCCCGGGTCCGAACACTTTGAATAACATAAACATACATTATATAGTCCCCACCTTGGAGGGTAACAGGCCCACAGGTGAAACCGACGCAAACACTAATAGACATGCTGATACTTACAATAATAACTATATTTTAACCAATACAAATTATAGTACCTATACTTCAACTACTGGCAATAATATTAATATTAACAACAACGGTAATATTAAAAATCGTGAAAATTCTACTACTACTACTACTATTGCTACTACTGTTACTACAGCTACTACTACTAGTACTACTACTACTACTACTACTACTAATAATAATAATAATAATAATAATAATAATAATAATAATAACAATTATAAAAATATTAATAGTTATAACAACGATGCCGATAACGATAATGACGATAATAATAATAATGGTAACACAGGCGTTAATATTGATACTAGAAATGATGGCAATAATAACAACAATATCAGGAATGCTTCAAATAGTACAAATCTAGACGTTACCAGCACCACCTCGTCTCTCTCACCAATTAAACATCGTAGAACTAATAGCTGCAACTGCAGATCTGGGACAGATTTCCCGTTCCAAGCTCATTGCAGAAGTTTGAACTTCGTATACTAATACGCAACATAGTAAATAACTGCTATAGCTACTACTCTGGGTTTATCACAAATTTTTAAACAAAGATATTATGCACATTTAAACTCGTTTAAATATAAAGAGAATAGAAATTCCGCACCACCATCCAGCCGCGTTCACTGGCGAAAATAAATTTAAAACTGATGATAAAGTTCTATTTCTTACAAAAAAATTTGTTACTAACACCATACAAATTATTTTTATTTTTACACCTTATGTAGAATTTATTTCTCTTTCAAATGCTGCAGACAATAACTATTTTTATACAACTTGAAGAATTGTAATGCTAAACTAATATAAACGTTTCACATTTACCAGCAAAATTAGTTTAAAACCGTATCATTATAATTTTATTTAAAGCTTAAAATTGTAGCAAAAATGAGCAACAAAAACGAAACACATATTAGTACTTAATAACGGCTGAACAACGCCTCGGCATTGAATTCACTAAGTGATTACAAAATTCTATGGCAATGTTTTGCCATATTTCATTGATATAATCGAATAATTGTTTTAGAGTAGATGGTTTTTTTAGCATGGACTTTTTTTGGAAACATAATTCCACAAGTTCTCGATCGGATTCAGTTCTGAGTTCTGGGGAGGCCATTCGATTATGTCAATATTATGGTGATCAAAAAATGTCATAACCTTTCTGGCTTTGTGCAAAGGACTATTGTTCTGCTGATAAATAACCCCCGAAGCTATTTGGTGAGACACAAATGGCACAACATTATCCTTTATTAGATTCATGTAACCTATACTATTTAGCTTTCCCTCAACTTTAACTAGAGGACCAACACCAAAACTACTAAATGCCGGGCACACAATCACACCCCCAGCCCATGCTTGCGACGTCATTTTTATGCATTTCGGATGGAATTCCTCGGTTGGGCGACGTCTGACATATGTTTTACCATCTGATCCAAATATACAGAAGCATGACTCAGCACTCCAAAGGACCCTGCACCAATCTTCAGCAGTCCATTGAGGATGGCTTTTTGTGAAATTAAGGCGCTTGAGTCGATTTCTTTCGGATATTATTGGATTTTTCCTAGAGATTCATCCATGTATTCCAAATTCTCTCAAACGGTTGCATACGGTTTGTGGTGCAAAAATAACACCATTCTCGTTAGACAATTGTTTACAAATGTCAACGGCTGTCAGCATTCGGTTGCCTTCCGAAGGTCGGTGGATTCGGCAGTCCAACAGCACCGTCGTTTTTCTTGGGGCGCCAGTCCTTTGCTGATCTTTATAATGACCAGGCTCCGACTTCCACGCTTGCACACAAGCCGTTTTACTACACATTATTTGCTTGCTGATGTCCGAAAAGGAAACTTTTTGCTGGTGGAGTAATACGATTTTTGCTCTCATGACTGCACTGAGACTACGTACTTTTCCCATTATTAATCAATTGTATAATAACGTTAACTTATAACACTATATAGTGCATTTAGGCTAGTTGTGTGACCACCCATTTTCACAAAATAATTTGCATACATATTACATGGTCTTAAACTAATTTTGCCGGTAAATTTGAGACGTATATATTAATTTAGCATTACAATTCTTCAAGTCGTATTAAAATAGTTATTGTCTGCATCATTCGAAAGAGAAATAAAATCTGCATAGGTTGTAAGAAAAACATTGTATGATGTTAGTAAGAAAATAATTTGTAAAAAATAGAACTTTTATCATCGATCTCAAACTTATTTTCGCCAGTGTGTGTATATATACATATATATATTATATATATATATATATATATATAATATATATATATATATATTATATATATATTACATATATATATAAAGTTAATCCAAACATGAAATCACAAAGAGAAAACACAACAACACGAGGACGTAGAACAAATATAGTATTATTGGACGCTACGTTTCGAGCAGAAACATAGGAAAAGGAAAGATCCACAGAAAGGAAGACGGAGGAAAAAATCGGCAACGATACACACGCGGTCGCATATATATTTATTTATTTATATATATATGTTTATTATACATATATACAGACAGGAGAAAATCTGGTAGACGATATAAGATGAGTGCAGGAAGCAGAGAAGGAAACGTTAATCAAAAAGTTATTTTGTCAGATTGCGATTGCATCTAAGAAAGAATTGTGGAGAGAGACAGAATCGTGGAGAGAGACAGACAGAGTCAGACAGATAGTACGTATGCTCAGTGCCTCATGATCGACTCCAGATACATCAACCGCTGGTGTGGGTGACTTTCAGAAAAAACTGAAGCGTTTTAGTAGACTTAGCCCCAGTGTTAGACATTCAGCTGCAACGTTGGGGATTGCGGAGTGGTATTGCAAGAAGGTGATAACTAATTTAGTATTGAACTAAAACATTTCCATTCCCATTGACTACCCGCACATGCCTGCACTCGTCTTTTGCTTTTCCCACACAGTGCCACTCATTCCCACTTCGATCCCTTTCCATCCCATCCTATTCCAATCGCACAAAATAACCTGCATGGAATTCTTCACCCGCTTCTGTAGCTGAAACTTTTACATGTTCCTCAAACGTGTTTGACCTGAATAGCCGTCAACACGGTACGCGTATGATGCCGATGTTTTGGCCGTATTTGTTCTATCCTTAATATATCAACGCAAACGAATCCCTAAAACACGTTCCACGTAACTTCAGATTATGGTCATTTCCATTACGGTTTCTCAGTTTAGGTACAGCCGCATCGCGACGGTACCCAACCCAGCTGTCTTTTGCAAGAACAAAGAGTTATAATTCGTTCCACAGATGGCATACCTCATGAACGAATTATCAACTGGCTTATCTCTGGCACTGCCACACTTTCTCCCCTAGTTTCACACAACTGGAACCTAAAACCACCCAGTACATCATGTTATCATAACGTCGGTTTGGGTAGCTTTCCATCACATACTCATGCGTCTCTTCTGTTAACTCACTTTACTTTTCTCCAATTACTCTCATTTCTTTCTGTATCACGATCGCATACACCTTTGCACACACTATCCACCACGGCTGACACTGATGATTATACCCTTCTTTCAGATATGACGCATATACATATCTACTTATGTCTACATCTAAATGTTTTCCCTTCTCAATAACACATATAACCTGTTTCTTTCTAACTTCCAAGTTTTTCAGTTTTCCTCCTGTTTGTTCACAAAAATTTGAACATTAGAAATGTGGAAAGGAAATATTTATCATCAATGTTTCATTGGTTTTCGTAGCTTTTTATTTATCACAATTTTCAATATTTCATAATCTAATGAATTAATGAATTTATTGAGCGCCTAATATAGTGTTATTTCACGTGATAAAGCATTTATCATTTTGATTGCGCGTTCGTGTTTACGAGTTAACATTCCACCACCGTATCGTGAAATCGACCTTAAGTTAGAGAGAATATAAACACCATTAAAGCGTACCACGGAAAACAAGTTTCTCATTAAACCCGCTATGAAATATTTCATTGGTCAACCGGTAAAGGTTAATATTTTAATTAGCATCAAATTATTTTCATTGATCTCATTAATGATAGTTCACATAAAGTTATTTTGATTATATTTGAAGAAGTATAGATATGCCCGCTCTCTCTCTCTTTCATTATACCAGCTCATTATCTTCTTATGTACTTACTTTTGCTATATTTTGAAATATTTTGCTAATTTCTAAATTAATTAAGCATGAATAATTAATATGAATTTGCATGTGGCATTTGGTCAAATGTAATAAATCAATTTATTGATGCGACGTTTCATAAATAACTGATAACGCATTTATAAAAATTGGTTGGCGTTCTAGATTACTTTAAGATTCAATAAATATTGTGTGGATTTTGTATAAAGCTATGGAAACCTACTTCATTCAAGAAATATGTCAGAATATACAATTTAAATCAGAGATTATTAGTCCATTAAGGCTTCTTTTTCACATATGCCTTTCATTTGTTTCTAGTGAAATATATCATCACTTCAAATAAGTATTAAGAAATGTTTTGAGGAGCCTGATTTTGTTTAATCCACATTACGACTGTTTACAAATATGTGGACATTTTGTGTGAACGACTTTAATATCCCCATTTTTTTTAGTTTAACTAATGTACTGTTAAAACTATGTTGAATTTACTCTTCAAGTAAAATATTATTTAGCTCCTGCAAGAAAACTAGTTTTAGGGCGTTTCGCAGCAATGTATCAAAACCCAATGTAAAACATGTACAACGTTAAAAGTCCCGTATACCCCTGTATAGCCCTGCATAACCTTGTACAATCCTGTATAGCTGTGTACACTTTTAACAAACACAGGGTTGTATTGGATCTAATAAAAATTTAGAATTCCTATTATAGAAATAATGATACTTTAATGACTCAGATTTTGAACATCATCCTTTGCTTTTTTTTTATTAAACCGTGTACTTGTAAATGATATAAGAATGGAGGTGTTATAATCGAAGTATGTTGTCGCTCAAAACAAATTTCCAGCTTTTGATATTCTTGCTTCAAATGTAAAAGTATATAATTTTATAGAATAGATAGGGTATATACCTATTTGACTATATTGTATACGCATGAACTGACACCTCCAGCCAGATTCAAAATAAAGGGAATATCTGAAGGTTGTAAAGGACTGAAAATTTGTTAATTTGTTAGTAAACAAAACTCTTCTAATTACTCTTAGTCACAATTTAAAAACATCTAAATTTTGTTTTGTTCCTGCATAAAGTAGTGAAAGCGGGTAGCAGAATATTGGTCAATTAGAATTCATATAAACGGGTAGCTAATTATTAATCAATTTAATTAAAACTAGAATTCATTTATAAGATGCAACAAATCATTTGACGTATAATTTTATTAATCACATCTGGGAAAATGTATCGACAATGAAATATAATATTGAAAACATTTTCCGGTATTTAAATTACCTATCGTTCCCGTTATTGTGCTTTTTATATAAGTAATCCAATTTTGACGTTTCAAATACGTGGTTTTGGCAGTTACTGGTTCCATACAACTTCTTCGTCAATCTATTGATATCATATGTAACCACATGTTCAGAAAGTCGGACAACAGAACAGATGACAATGTCAGCACAACTAATTAAACGAGAAGTTGTTTTGACAATAGAAATTTATAACGGTTCGACAGGAACTTATTTAAGAATCAAGTGTGGAAACTAAAAACTTGAGAATATAAAGATACAACGCATCCACCAGCTTAACGCCAAAATAATTGCACATATAGCACACAAATAGTGCACTAATAGTACACAAACCCACACTTCCCCACGGACACACACTGGCGAAAATAAAAGTTCTATTTCTTACAAAATATTTTGTTACTAACACCATACAAATTACTTTATATCTTTTACACCCTATGCAGAATTTATTTCTCTTTTGAATGATGCAGACAATAACTATTTTTATACGACTTGAAGAATTCTAATACTAAATAAACATAAACGTCTCAAATTTACCGGCAAAATTAGTTTAAGACCATGTAATATGTATGAAAATATTGTTGTCAAAATGGGTGGTCACACAACAAGCCTAACTGCACTATATACTGTTATAATTTAACGTTATTATACAATTGATTAATAATATGAAATCAATGTAGCCTCAGTGCAGTCACGAGAGCAAAAATCGTATTACTCCGCCAGCAAAAAGTTTCCTTTTCGGACAACAGCAAAAAAATAAAGTGTAGTAAAACGGCTTGCGTGCAAGCGTGGAAGTCGGAGCCTGGTCATTATAAAGATCAGCGAAGGACTGGCGCCTCAAGAACAGCGACGGTGCTGTTGGACTGCCGAATCCACCGACCTTCGGAAGGCGACCGAATACTGACAGCCGTTGACATTTGTAAACAATTGTCCAACGGGAATGGTGTTATTTTACACCACAAACCGTATGCAGCTGTTTGAGAGAATTTGGACCACGTTGTTGAATCGCTTGGAAAAAGCCAATAATATCCGAAAGAAATCGACTCAAACGTCTTAATTTCACAAAAAGCCATGCTGCCGAAGATTGGTGCTGGGTCCCTTGGATTGATGAGTCACGCTTCTGTATATTTGGATCAGATGGTAAAATATACGTGAGACGTCGCCCAACCGAGGAGTTCCATCCGAAATGCGTGAAAAAGACGGCGCAAGCAGGGGCTGGAGGTGTGATGGTGTGAGCGGCATTTAGTAGCTTTGGTGTTGGCCCTCTAGTTAAAGTTGATGGAAAGCTAAATAGTGTCGGTTATATGAATCTCGTCAAACACTATATAAAAACCAAATTTGAAATACCTACGTCGCAGACCTGAGGAAACGCTCAGACTTCGAGTAAGACGTCTTAACAAAAGAAAAAAAAACGTTAATGCGGACAGGTGGGAGGAAACCCTATAGTCCCGAGGAGTCCTACCTAGCCGGTGGGGAGATCCAATTTTCCAGTAAGTAACGCTTGAAGTGGATACATTTAGAAAACACTTCTTTAATGCTGTTCAATGCACCAGGTTTCTTATAGTCCTAAAGAATGTTTGTTCTCACCCCGTTGCTGATCTTGTAACAGCCACTTCCATTAATATACGGGTCCGGTTGGATCAATTAATTTCCACCTGATATCACACGGGGTCTCTAAATCTTCGCACATGTCAGGCTAGGGATGTGACAAAAAGTGTTTATTGGAAATCTGAAGGATGACTGGTAGTTAAGAAAACGTCACTAGAACGAAGAACTCGCAGATCCAACATATTTACACACATTAGATGTGGCCCTATTCGCACACAGGGTGACATATGACGTGGGGTGGTCATCTCCTCGATATCGAAGATTAATATTTGGTCAGCGTCTAAGGTAGCGTAACTTGGAACAGTGGATACCTTCTCCAAGTCGGTGGGCCTGGATAGGTTATTATTTCTGGTGCAGCGCTTGTACTGGTGGCTCATTATCCGTGGTGGTGGTACAGGGTCTTTTCTTTGGGGATGCGAAACTTTGGGTAATACTATGTCCAAGATGTAAAGTTTTTGTTGTAATAATTACTGCTCTATTTTTTCTGATATATGATTTTTATCATATATATATATATAAAGATTAATCAGCCGAAATTGCGTGGATGATCTGGTTCTTGACTGAGGATAGAAAGCTTTGAATGTCCCGTCGTTGTTTTTTTTGTATCGCCTATCTGAATGTTTTGTTGTCACTTTTAGTATCACCTAGTTGTCCGGATGTTTTGCGTTCTTGTCCCATTTTGTATCATATATATATATAAATATAATAATAATAATAATAATATAAATAATATATAAATATATGCATATATACATACCATATATACATACATATATGTACATACCTCTATATATATATATATATATATATATATATTATATATATATATATATATATATATATATATATATAATAATAAATATTAGGGAATAAATCCAAATTTACAGGGAAAAAATCAGATTTAGGATTAAATCGCTTTTATAGTAAAATATTATAAAATATTATTAGAGACAAAACCACTATTTTGCAAAACAAACAAGGAAAGACTTAATCAATACATAAAATTTTAATAAATAGTCAAAAAAACCACCACTACAATCGTTTCTTGTCTTGATCGACAATCTTCAGGTGGACTTCCAATAATACACTGAATTATTGGAAGTCCACCTGAAGATTGTCGATCAAGACAAGAAACGATTGTAGTGGTGGTTTTTTTGACTATTTATTAACATTTTATGTATTGATTAAGTCTTTCCTTGTTTGTTTTGCAAAATAGTGGTTTTGTCTCTAATAATATTTTATATATATATATATATATATACATGCATATATGAGTACAGGACGTCAAAATAGCGTTGAATACAATGAGAAACGAAAACATAAATACAAAAATATAGAAACGAACTTTTTTTCAAACAGCGAAAAAACAACAGAGTACAACACAAGGAATATATATATATATATTTATATACGGCCCACACGTTTCACCTCCATTAAACATAAGGGTTAACATTTCTACATCTTAATCAAATTGTGTATAATAAAATGAACACCTAAAGAGAAAGATATAGGCCAACACATTTTATGCCTACCCACAGCCTTTTGTAAGCACCAAAGCATAAGCTAATCAGTTTTTTTATATTAACAACGCCATGGCATGCAAGACTATTAAGTCCAATTATTTACAGGAGATACCCTAATAACAAGTAAAGAAACTAACGAGCTAAAACTTAGCACCTACTTACATTCTTTTGTGAACCCTTAAAAGACCCAAGTTTATAAATACTGGAAAAACGTTTGAACCTTTAAAGTTTACTTTGTAAGCGCAAAGGATTAAATCCAATAAAAAACCAATAATCACTAAAACTAGTGTCATATTCCGTACCTACCTATTAAAGCAGACACACTTAAATATTCCCACCTGCTTACAAAGTTCTACATGCATAATTAAATACTAAACAATAACATGATCCCGAATTTAATCAAGAAAAATTTCTCTAAAGCATCTCTCCATACAAACCCATCCTACAACCTATTTACTACTCCATTCAAACGCGCATGCCCAAGGGAAATTTTCACTCAACGGGGACTATATAAAGCCAAGATTAATTTCAAGGCTTGGCTGCTCGTCCATGAGTTGACTGGCCAAAACTTCAAATATCCTTATTTACGACATGGGAATATGTTGAATAAAATTATAATCAACTGCTCCACATGTATTTTATTTTACCCAAAGCCCTTCAGCAAACCATCGTATTTATACGCCTCAGATGATATATGTATGCTATGATGTAAACATGTGAACACATGTATCTATATTATCGTTCAAATGTTAAGCACTTACATATTATTATTATTGTTATTATTATTATTATTATTATTATTATTATTATTATTATTATTATTATTATTATTATTATTAATATTATTATTATTATTATTATTATTATTATTATTATTGTTATTGTTGTTGTTGTGGTTGTTGTTTTTTTATTATTATTGTTGTTGTTGTTGTTGTTATTATTATTATTATTATTATTATTATTATTATTATTATTATTATTATTGAGTGAGAGAGCAGTGCATGCCATCAAAGTGACACTGGGATACATATATACGAAGCCTAGTATACCCATCATGACTACTCGTCTGATAAAGATACACTAGGCACATGCATCACAACCATATATGCGCGACATGGCGATCTCATATCAAGATAAACAACACATGGTGAGGCCCAGTTAAAATTTTCTTCTGGTTGAGTAACCCATCCCGCTCAAAAGGTCCCTGAATAAGGGTTGTTTAAGGATGTTGAACGAACCATACATGTTTCCAGATGTGAATAATTCAAACCCCAAAGAATTCCTCTCAACATATGGCTATGATGCTCCTCCACTACTTTTGCTCGTGATCAGAGATGGACATAT
>NC_042997.1:37693225-37738225 GCF_006345805.1 Octopus sinensis
ACACACATGTACATACTTTCTGTGTGCTTGTGTGTGTATGTCTGTGTGTGTCTCCAGTCACCCAGTGTATTTGGTAGACGGAAACCGAAACAGACCAATTATATATATTTTCGATGAGTTTTTTTTAGCCTCCATCTGCAAAATACGCTCACAAGTTCTTGGCTCGAGGCTATTGTAGAAGACATTTAACTAAGATGACACGTAGCGGAACTGAACCCGAAACCATGTGGTTTGGGGGTAGTCAGGATGTACATAACATCTATTTATTTAGCACTTCCATACCTTTCAGGGACTCATCGTGAATAATAAATACTGAATCCTTCACACGGATGACAGCTGTAAATAAATAGGATTAATTCAAATCTTGAGTGCCTCCCTTGTCTTGATATATAATAGTAATACCAGCGATTATAATTATTTTTATTTTATCGCAATTTGATTTGTTTACATGTATATATATATATATATATATATATATATACATATACAGATAGATATATTCACAATATATACCTAAATACGTGTTAATATCCGTATATATATATACAGATATACATACGTATATGTATTTGTGCTTATGTGTGCGTGTATTGTGTGGCTGTGTGTGTGTATATGTCAATTTTATTTCATTAATAATATATTTTGCACATCCTTGTAGTTAATCGTAAATTGTTCACAAAAGTTACTCTGTTTTCAGCTGTTATAAACTCCGACAGTCTAATCTTTTGATAATATAATCCTGCGACAAAAATCAAACAAGATCTTTAACTTTGACTTTTACATTTATGTAACATCAATCAGGTGCATATTCCATGAGTAATGTAGTCTATCTCTATGAGTATTTTAATATTATCTCCTGATAAAAGTCTTACTTACCTTGTTAATCTTGTATTTGTTTGCAAATCTGTTGTAAAGAAATTTTCAGCTCTTTTACTCTGTTACCCTTTTATTTGTTTCAGTCATTTGACTGCTGCCATGCTGGAGCACCGCTTTCAGTTAATGCTTTTCTATTTAGCTTAATTTTGTGTTGTGTAGTACACTGTTATGTAGTGCACTGATTGTGAGGTTTCGTATAGTTATATGTGAAATGATTTTATCTTTCACATATAACATCCCCAACCGACAAATACGTAGCAATATTAATTGTAAAGTAATATAGGCGCCGCGTGGCTGTGTGACAAGAAGATTGCTTCCTAACCACATGGTTCTGGGTTCAGTTTCATTGCGTGGCAACTTGTGCGAGTGTCTTCTACTATAGCCTCGCGCCGACCAAAGACTTGTGAGTGGATTTGGTAGACGGAATCTGAAAGAAGCCCGTCGTATACATATATATATTTGTGTGTGTGTGTCTGTGTTTGTCCCCCTACCATCGATTGACACCCGCTGTTGGTGTGTTTACGTCACCGTATCTTATCAGCTCACCAAAAGAGACCGATAGGATAAGTACTAGGCTTACAAAGAATAAGTCCTGGGGTCGATCCAGCCGTTTCAGTGGAGGGTGTAAATCGACAATACCAACCACAGTATTCAACAGGTATTTATTTCATGAAACCCGAAAGGAGAAAAGGCAAAATCTACCTCGGCGGAATTTGAACTCAGATTGTAACGACGGACGATATGCTGTTAAGCACTTTCCTCGGCCTGATAGCAATTCTTCCATCTCACCGCCTTCTTGGGTGTATTGATATTAGCAATTATGTAGGCAACATACAGACAGAATTGTAAATTAAGTACTTACTGAGTATTGGAGTCTATGTAATCGACTCTAACCTCTTCCCCCGAAATTGATGGCCTTGTGATAAAATATAACCAATATTACTAAACCTAGTGATAAAATATAACCAATATTACTAAGCCTAGTAATACCTGCAAATGTTCCATAAGTCAAATTGCTAGGAATTGCTAGAATTTATATAGTCTACCATAGCATATATCAATGTTATAGTTTATAGATCAGACAAAGGTATTACAGCCGAGTTTGAACTGAGAGCATATACGACGCTATTAAATAACACTACACTTTAAATTCAGTATTTGACTGACTTTTGTCAACGTTCCACTTTTGATGATTTATAGAAGAGACTTAAAGACATTTATTATTGAAGAAAGGAGCAGTCGTTTTGAGAAAACTTATTATTTGAAATGTTGGGCTACTACAAAATAGCAATAAGATTAATATAGCGAAAAACGGTCAAAAGAATTTGTGCTGACATTCTTTAGTTGCAGGCTTTTTATTTTTATTTTTTACACTTTAGTCACAGATTATTCCTAATTGGTAAGCAAATATACCGTGTCCTCAAAGAGTGATTTTCTTTTAATCCATAGTCAATCTTCCCGTACCATTTTGGCAAGTCCTCTATTAAGTCCACCGCGGCCATCATTCTTAACATGCTACGAAGCGAATTGACAAATTTCGACTTATGCATATTTGAACACTTGATGTAAAGACTCTTAACTAAATACCACATTTCCCCTGTACTGTAGCGTTCCACCGTAATAAAAGGCATGCGATATATATTAATGATAATAAGTATATAAACATAAACATACTAATAACATCGATATTAACAATCAAAAGTCAAATATGATATATGTATTTTGCATTTTCGGCATCTCTTGCTCATGGGTTCATTTATATTCATCTAGGCATTGAGCCAATTTTAAGCAAGATACCTGCCGCACACGTATATCTCTTTACGCGTCGCTACATACTTCAGTCATATATTTTAATATAAACCTTAGCTCTATCTGACATCAGAAGACATTTGCATTCACTGGATGGTTTTATCAGATACTTAGAGCAGTTCGGGGAGAAGATATGGTTTAACCTTCGGCATACAAGTGAAAACCAGATCCAAACAGCTAGCTATAACTCACTCTCTTTGATCAATGTATAATAGATATATTGTCTTTACAGTTTTATGTGATATGCCATAGCGAGTCCTGATATTAGATTATTTCGTGTACAATTACCTTTATCATGAACTTGTAAAGCATATCCTATAGAGAATCCTATCTAGATACATTGTTAGTACACAAAGAGATTAAAAGGTATAGCTTTAAATATTTTTATTCGATGGCATGCGATACATGTTTTGATAGATTAATATCCAAATCAGAATATCTTTATGGACATACTGCATATACAGTAAGTGAACAAACGACATTCTTCGTCCATCCTATATTTTTTTCACAACCACGTGAGGCTGGTAAATATTCATAATGTGGTAGTAACTGAAAATGAACATCAGACCAGTTTTTTTGAAAATGTGATTCCAAAGGAAATTCATAAATATATTTCCAAAAATCTCTAATATAGATTAGAAAGAAAGCAGAAAAACTATCTGTAGGAAAAAAAAAAAAAATATGAAACTTATTTAAACAGCAATGTAGGTCAAATCCTATATTACAATAAAAAATATAAAAAACTTGTAACACTAAAATATACGTATGGAAATGCATTAACGTCGATTATAAATTCATCCTAAAAATAATAAAAATTCGCTTTGAGACTACACTGATAATATGTTTTAATAATTCTTTGTGCGTGTGGGGCGGGGGATGTATTCCACTTCAAAATGGTAAACAGCGTGCTCCAGTAATTTATAGGAATCCAAATGGAAAACTCACTTATTTATATAATTGCTTTTATTTATTTAGTACTGCGTGTATTCTCTGTATGTAGTGGGGAAAAGAATGAATGAATACTTTTCATTATGAACTCAATCATTATCTAAAGTATTCCAAGTGAATTGTAGTAGTAGTAGTAGTAGTAGCAGCAGCAAAATGGGGAGGAGGAGGAAGAGAAGGATGGGGGAGAGAAGGATGAGGAGGAGAAGTATGAGGAAGAGAAAGGGGAGGAAGAGGAGGAAGGAGGAGGAAGAGAAGGAGGCGGAAAAGAAGGAAGAGGAAGGGAAGGAGGAGGAAGGGAAGGAGGAGGAAGAGAAAGAAGAGGAAGGGAAGGAAGTGGAAGAGAAGGAGGAGGAAGAGAAGGAAGAGGAAGGAGGATGAAGAGAAGGAAGTGGAAGAGAAGGAGGAGGAAAAGAAGGAAGAGGAAGGAGGATGAAGAGAAGGAAGTGGAAGAGAAGGAGGAGGAAAAGAAGGAAGAGGAAGAGAAGGAGGAGGAAGAGAACGAGTAGGAAGAGGAGGAGCAGGAAGTGAAGGAGGTGTATTGGCTGCAGTAGTGGTCATATTTACAGTAGTAGGAGTAGGAGGAGGAGGAGGAGCAGTGGCAGTAGTGCTTATATTTATAGTAGTAGTAGTAGTAGTAGTAGTAGTAGTAGTAGTAGTAGTAGTAGTAGTTGAAGATACTGTTGTATTGAAACTAACATCATTGTAATAACACTTTTTGATAGAGAGTGTAATGTCGAACTACGTATCTTCCAGGAATCAACGGAAATCAATGATACCGGCCTTATCCTAAATATAAATACAGATTCATCAGAATCTTTCAGTCACTATAACACCAATATGGAAACCCAAGCATCTTACAAAAAGTAGCATATAAAGTTGCCCTATTCACACTATTTTCCGGTGGCATACCAACCCTTGATTTTACAAGTCATCAGTGTATAAATTGTTGGACCGGTTAGGTGACTCGCCGTCAACCCAAATGGGAAGATGTTGTTGAAAAACCCCCAAAATGATGAACCATCGACGTCCATCACTCCCAAATGTGATTGAGGGAGAGTTACATCGCCTGTTCATGACTCTAAGGTTTTTTAACACCAGAGTGTTATATACTCCGTTACGCCATTGCAGCCACCGGAAAATACACAAAGCATATACATTATTATATCTATTTAACAATAGTGGAGGCGCAATGGCCCAGTGCTTAGGGCAGCGGACTCGCGGTCGCAGGATCGCGGTTTCGATTCCCAGACCGGGCGTTGTGAGTGTTTATTGAGTAAAAACACCTAAAAGCTCCACGATGCTCCGACAGGGATGGTGGTGATCCCTGCTGTACTCTTTAACTACAGCTTTCTCTCACTCTTACTTCCTGTTTCTGTTGTACCTGTATTTCAAAGGGCCGGTCTTGTCACTCTCTGTGTCACGCTGAATATCCCCGAGAACTACGTTAAGGTTACACGTGTCTGTGGAGTGCTCAGCCACTTACACGTTAAGTTCACGAGCAGGCTGTTCCGTTGATTCGGATCAACCGGAACCCTCGTCGTCGTAACCGACGGAGTGCTTCCATATTTAACAATATGTATTACACTAAACCGGATTTTATTTCATATGTAAATTTTCTCTTAGGTATGTAATTTCGGGCATACCAGCTCCTGATTTTACAAGCCATGAACATATAAGTCGTTGGATCGGCTAGGTGACACCCCTTCAACACAGGCTACACTTTCAGGTTTTGGGATAAAGTTTTCGGAAGTAACCCAGTAGGTTTACCATTAATTCATGGGTCCTACTAATGAGTTATTATTAGTGTTAACTAAATAAAACATGCGCAGAAATGGAGTAACGCGTGACAATGAGCATTCTTTAAGAACGCTAGAAATATCTATACTCAAACATCATAAATGACAATACACAAAAATATAACGAAGGCATCTAGTAGTCCTTAATGAAATCAAAAATAAAAAGACAATATCAAAAAGAGCAAAACAAATGCTTCACGAATGCAATGTAACTGAGATCTTCTCTCAGACAAAGGGTATTTTTTGAAATATAATATTTGGGAGAAATTTCTGAAAAAAGAAAAACCATACCCACCCTCCAAAGGAAGGAGATTTCACCAAGAATTATGTAAAAATAAAATACATAACAAACCGCACCAAAAGTATAAGGGCTAAGAATATTTGTCAGAGATTAATTCACAGTGAATGAATCAATGGTAACAGCTCCTGAATCATAGAGATAAACCATCACCAAACACGGCGTGGATCCTAAAAATTGAACACGTGGGAAGCACGAAAATAGAATAAAATCCTAAATTGCTGGTATAATTATTTAAGATATGCATATAAGTTGCTAGAATATATAATCAATAAGAAACTAATAAGGAGCCAAACAAATACATGACTGGTTCACTGAGGTGAAAAGCTTTAGAACAACAAAGATCAAAGAAAAATTGATACCATAAAAGCCCCAAAAACATAACGTTTTGATTTGTTATTGCTGACAGCCCTCAAGTGGGATAATATTGCAGATAGTGAATAAAGATCTTCACTGAACAACAACCTGTTATCAGAAGAACAAAAGAGATCATGGAGACGCTGATATGTGCATGACAATATCAACTATTGATCAACAACCCAATATTCGATAATAGAAAAAGAAAGATTTTCATATAATTTGGATTGAATATAAGAAGGCAATTGGCAGAGTTTCTTGCGAGTGTCTTCCTATAAATACTTACCAAAAGTAGGTAGCGTCATGGCTGCTGGAGAAACGTTCGCGCTGATAAAGCCGAGCTACAAAAATGCAAACACACTTTTCTCTCTCCAGTTCTTTTCTACCTAGAGCTAATATATTTAACTAGCATACTAATTCAACGTTGACTCTGAAACAAACACTACGAGAAAAGAATTACTTGTCTTTTGTATATAGATGCTAACAACTTGTACTATGTGGATGATGCAAATTCAGAAGCAAAGCTACAGACAACATACAAATACGAGAGAAATTGATGCACATTTATAATTAGCCCGGCATTAATATTAAGAACAAAATTATCTTGTTCAATAAGGAAACAAAAATAAGTTAATTATTCCAAGCACTCTCAAAAATTAAAAATAAACACAGTTGATTTGTTTATAGTGATCAAAAGGTATTGTTCACATAAGCTTACTCCCTCCATCATATCAATATTACCTGTACAGTTGCACATGCCCCACATGTCGGATGACGAAATGAATGCGATGCAACGTGAAATGAAGCGCTTTGCTCAAGAACACAACGCAATGCCCGGTCTGGGAATCGAGCCCACGATCTTGCAATTGTGAGTGCAGCACCCTAATCACTAATCCATGCGTGTATGTGTGTGTGTGTGTGTGTGTGTGTGTGTGTGTGTGTGTGTGTATGAATGTATGTCTTTGTATGTCTTTGTGTCTGTGTTTGTTTACTACAACTGCTTGACAACCGCTGTGTTTAAGTACCCGTTGCATAATGGCTCGGTAAAAGAAACGGATAAAATAAGGACAACACCTTACAAAAAAGAAATAATAAAACAATAACAACTGGGGTCGTTTCAAGGTGATGCCCCAGCATGGCCGCAGCGTAATGACTGCAGCGCATAAAAGACAAAGAAGGAAAATCACAAATGAAATGAATGTTTTATTGCAAAGAGTATGCATTATATCAATTGTGAAAGCAGAACCTAAGATAGCACACCTGCACTGAAATATTGCTTTAATAATTTATCGTTTAATATTCTCTACTGTACGCAATATGAATTAGCAAAAGCAGAGGATAAACAAGAGAATTAATAAATATATTCAGATTACAACTCTTAAAACCTGACTTAGAACGATAACATCTAACAGATTTATGCAGGATATTTGCTTCTGTTTTCACCTTCTTGGCATTTGTCGGTTACTTCATTTCCTGTTTTATGTTTGCTACAGTTCTTAAAAGAATATGCATTCTTATATATATACTAGCAGTATCGCCCGCGTTGCTCGGTTTGTAAGGGAAATAACTATATAAGCATTTTTAGAGAGTTACTTCCCTTATAAATTCGGGCTTTCTTAGCCATTTTTGTTTTGGTGTCTTCAAGCCATGAAGTCGTTGTTCTAAAAGAACGCTGGTTTCCTTCACAACGCATTACGACGTTGATTTCTTTACACTCCCTTCCCCACAGCTTCACGAGGGAGGGAAGGGGGAGAAGCAAACAGGTGCAGCTGTGAGCGTGGACGCCAACTCCGCCGCCATCGACACACGATGCATTTTATGCATTAAAATGGAATAAAAAATGATGTTAAATTATTTTTTAAATCGTAGACTCATCGTTGACGCGCGCTAATAGTCAGACGGGCTCGATATGAATCACGACTATAAGATACCCGAATTTGGTTAAACTGCACCGCAAAATGTGGGAGGAGTTAGGAATTTAAATCGAAGGGGACAGACACTCACACAACTAGAATTTTATATATATAGATGTGTGTGTGCGCGTGTGTGTGTGTGTGTGTGTGTGTGTGGTGTGTGTGTGTGTATGAATGTATGTCTTTGTATGTCTTTGTGTCTGTGTTTGTTTACTACAACTGCTTGACAACCGCTGTGTTTAAGTACCCGTTGCATAATGGCTCGGTAAAAGAAACGGATAAAATAAGGACAACACCTTACAAAAAAGAAATAATAAAACAATAACAACTGGGGTCGTTTCAAGGTGATGCCCCAGCATGGCCGCAGCGTAATGACTGCAGCGCATAAAAGACAAAGAAGGAAAATCACAAATGAAATGAATGTTTTATTGCAAAGAGTATGCATTATATCAATTGTGAAAGCAGAACCTAAGATAGCACACCTGCACTGAAATATTGCTTTAATAATTTATCGTTTAATATTCTCTACTGTACGCAATATGAATTAGCAAAAGCAGAGGATAAACAAGAGAATTAATAAATATATTCAGATTACAACTCTTAAAACCTGACTTAGAACGATAACATCTAACAGATTTATGCAGGATATTTGCTTCTGTTTTCACCTTCTTGGCATTTGTCGGTTACTTCATTTCCTGTTTTATGTTTGCTACAGTTCTTAAAAGAATATGCATTCTTATATATATACTAGCAGTATCGCCCGGCGTTGCTCGGGTTTGTAAGGGAAATAACTATATAAGCATTTTTAGAGAGTTACTTCCCTTATAAATTCGGGCTTTCTTAGCCATTTTTGTTTTGGTGTCTTCAAGCCATGAAGTCGTTGTTCTAAAAGAACGCTGGTTTCCTTCACAACGCATTACGACGTTGATTTCTTTACACTCCCTTCCCCACAGCTTCACGAGGGAGGGAAGGGGGAGAAGCAAACAGGTGCAGCTGTGAGCGTGGACGCCAACTCCGCCGCCATCGACACACGATGCATTTTATGCATTAAAATGGAATAAAAAATGATGTTAAATTATTTTTTAAATCGTAGACTCATCGTTGACGCGCGCTAATAGTCAGACGGGCTCGATATGAATCACGACTATAAGATACCCGAATTTGGTTAAACTGCACCGCAAAATGTGGGAGGAGTTAGGAATTTAAATCGAAGGGGACAGACACTCACACAACTAGAATTTTATATATATAGATGTGTGTGTGCGCGTGTGTGTGTGTGTGTGTGTGTGTGTGGAGGCGCAATAGCCCAGTGGTTAGGGTAGCGGACTCGCGGTTCTAGGATCGCGGTTTCGATTCCCAGACCAGGCGTTGTGAGTGTTTATTGAGTGAAAACACCTAAAAATGCTCCACGAAGCTCCGGCAAGGGGTAGTGATCCCTGCTGTACTCTTTCATCACACTTTCTCTCACTCTTTCTTCTGTTGGCCTGCTCGCTTAGCCAGCGGGGTGACGTCATTCGAAGGCTAAAACAATGCGAACGCATTGTGACCAGCGATGTGTAGCAACATCTGATGGTCTAGTCGTTCACGTGATCACGTGATATATATATATATATATATATATATATATATATATATACATATACCGGAGTAAACACATAAATGTGTAACAAGGTGGAAAAAAGAGTACTCAAATACCAGTGGTAGAGTAATATGCTTTATTTTAAGCAGCAGAAAATTCAACAAAATCTGTTACTCTGAGTTTCTCGTTGCCGTTCATCAGACAGTTTTTGCTAGATTCTAGCAAAAACTGTCTGATGAACGGCAACGAGAAACTCAGAGTAACAGATTTCGTTGAATTTTCTGCTGCTTAAAATAAAGTATATATACATATATATAGTTGCTTTTCAGCTAATTGTGTTTGTCTTCGTCCTTTACTTGATGCTTTTCTAGTTCTCCTCAGTATCTTTTATTACAGTTTGCTGTTTGGCAAAGTGTTTTTTAAAATAAATCTAATGCTCTTTGAATCTTTTGGCCTGTTATATTTCAAGTGTTGTGATTATGTTTCTTGTTTTCCTAATTCCTTTGGCTTTCAGTTAACTATCCTTCATTTTAACTATTATTTATTATAAAAGCTAGTGTTGTTTTAGTTTCATTCTAATGCATCTTTAATATACTTTTCTATTATTTTCCTATAGTAACGTATTACTTTGTTCATCAAGTGCTAGATGCAATCCAGTTTTTATGTTTCCCGTTGTTTTTCGTATAGGCTGATATGCTTGATAATCATGGCAGGTTCATTCTACATCTTTCCTTTTAATAGCTAGATCTGAAGTTAGAAATTGTAACTACATATTAGCAGTCTCTCAGTTACGTAATCTTGATGAAGGCGTAAATGTGATTTTGTGTAGTTTCCACGGAAACCCACGAGGACTCCAGCTTTCGGAAGAATTTTTGTGGATTGGAATCTTTGCTGCTTTTCTTTTTAGCTGTTTGCACGTTTTACGTATCATCACATGCTATCACCCTGTACCTATTTTTAAACGCTTAATGGTTAATAAAATACTCGTCATCATTATCATCATCACCATTATCATTATCATTGAGTGAGAGAGCAAGGCATGCCATGAAAGTAACACAGAGTTACAAGTAAGTATATGAACCCCAATATACCTATCATGAGTACCCGTCTGATAAGGGTATACCAGGCACAAGCATTATCACCGTATATGTGCGACATGGTGATCTTATATCAAGTTAAAAGACACTTGACCTTGCAGTGGGGCTCACTTATAAATTTTAAAATTTTCTTCAGACTAAGTAGCCTATCTCGCTCAAAAATGTGCCTTATTTTCATTATTATTATTATTGTTGTTGCTTTTGTTGTTGTTGTTGTTGTTGTTGTTGTTGTTGTTGTTGTTGTTGTTGTTGTTGTTGTTGTTGTTGTTGTTGTTGTTGTTGTTGTTGTAAGACGTGTTTTGCAGAGCTCTGTCAGTTCGAGATTTGTTGTTATTTTAAAAGTTTATTGACTCTTTCTTTGTTGGGTTTTATTTTTATCCGAACTCCTTTTGATGTGTAGAAGTGGTCCTGTTGTTGAAAATTTCCCCCTTTTAAGGGGCGGAATTTCGGACGTTTTGTTCGTTTAAAAAAACAAAATTTATTTTTCCGTTTGACGAAGAAACAAAGCAAACAAGCTGGCTTCTTCTGTCGAGGGGAGTGGCAGTAGCTGTTCTGACAGCCAATAATTCCGCCGCCCCCATCTAAGCAGCACAATCACGAGCAGCGATGCCAACACCACCACCAACAACAACAAAGAAAATATAGCAAACCAAGAAATTGTTCCTGAAAAAGAGAAGGAGGAAGACAGAAAAGAAACAGAAATAATGACACTGACACCACAAACACGAACAGCAAATCTAGCGGCAACGGTTTTGCCTTGGCAGCAATGCAAACGAATGAAATGGTGAATTAACAAAAAATGAACTACAAGAGGCAAAGGAGATTTTAAGGAAAGAAGGAAACAATGTCTTCCTTATCACTCAGGAATAATTAAAGGAGACGGACCGAAAATCAGTAATATAAGGAGTTTTAAACATCAAGAAGAAAAAAGTAGAACTAGCCGGCCAACAAAAGTAGGAAATGACCTTGAGACCAATATGGACCAACGAAATCTATAACAAGATGGTAGCGCTTCGGCACAGCGTAAGTGCGTTTTGCTACAGAGAAGGAAGCAAGACAGCATTTCACTGTGCCCCTAAAAACAGATTTTCTGCTCGTGCCGACATACCTTGGTTGGTGCGTAACCAAAATTAAAATTGGGGAGGTGCCCCCCGAAAGAAATGTATGCTGGCTGGTAGCGGTTGTCCTCGATGATATAGAGGACACCGCCAAGGAGGTGTGGTCACCGTTTGTACGACACGCTTTTTCACAGCTCGTCTCTGAGTTGCAATCCTGGATTAGGCGTAGACCGAGGAAGGGTGCTTGGCACTTCGAATGCCGTCAAGCGCTCCCAACCCTCCGCCAGGCGGGCAATGCGGTCGGTGGCAGTTCTACTTTAGCGTTCTATAGAGGGCTAGTGTAGGGAAAGGGCGACGACATTATCGCGGAAATTCTGGGCCTCTATGAAGATCAACTAACCGGTCTGTTTTGGAGAACTTTCGGGCCTAGGACTATGGATAACTTCCAGAAATCGCTTGCTTGGCAGTGCTACCGAGGGGGGCTGCCTGTTCCAGATAAAATTTACAGGCACGTAAGTGCCGCCAGCCGGGCCTGCCCGAGGTGCGCACAGAACGATGAAACCGTTCTACACGCCCTAGTCCATTGCCCGAGTATTGCTGACCTGTGGGTTTATGTCAAATATCTGCTGTCGTGCTGTCACGTGTGGGACATTTCCGGATATCAGCTTAATCCATTGTAAAGATTTCCCCGCCGCCCTCTTTTGGCCGGGAGGGGAAGGCAAATTTTATTTGTCTTGTGGCTGTAGCGAAAGGTTGACCCGTTTGAAAGGGCTAAAGACAGGCACTTTCCTCTTTGGCCAAGCCCTCATCAACTTTTTCAAGTTTCACTTGCAAAGGAACTTGAGGATGGAGATGGAAGTGTTGCCTTGTAGCAAGTTCGTTGAAAGGTGGGGGAATGTTGCAAGAATGGTCAGTGTGAAAGAACCAATTCTGAGCGTGCACCTGTAAACAAAAGAAGGGCGCTTGCCCTGTTGTTCAGGCACCCGTGACTTTTGTGGGCTGTTCACGAGGTTCTTAATGCGCCTTCCCTACTGGGAGTTTTAAATTATTTAATTTTTATTGCTATTATATTGCTTATACGTTGAAAAACCCATTATTTCGTCCTGTTTTTGTCTTTTATGTTTTTTGTCCCTCAATGTAAGTTTATGTAAGCCCTTGTGGCTAATAAACAAATTGTTTATTATTATTATTATTATTATTATTATTATTATTATTATTATTATTATTATTATTATTATTATTATCATTATCAATATTATTATATCTTAAAAAAGGATTGATGTAACTCTTCACAAAAGTAAACATTCAAGACGAAGAGCGCGATTCGAGCGTTGAATTTTTGGACACAAAAGTCAAGTTTTCTGGAGGCAGAATAACGACAGAATTATTTTGCAAGCCTACGTCATCCCACATTTATCCCCACAGCCGCTCCGGTCATCCACATCATCTTATTAGGTCAAATCCGAAATCCCAATTTTTGAGGGTAAAACGCATTTGTACTGACATAGGGGATTAGTGGAAACATACAAATGCATTTGTATGTCATTATGTCAAACGTGGTTACAGTGAATCGCGATTAAAGGAAATAGCAAATGAAATAGCTAAGATTGGCAAAGATGGTCAAACTTATACGCATAATTTTAGCAAACACAATACAATAGATGACAGAATTCCTTTAGTGATAAACTGTCACCGACATTTCGTTGGCATTTCAAAAGTGTTGCATGAAAGTTACCAGCATGTGGCGAAAAATATCCTCGCTTCAAACAGATATTTCCTCAGCCGCCTATTGTAGCCTTTAGACAGAATAAGAATATAAGAGAATTATTGACCTCTATATCTGACTCCAAGAAAAAGAACATTGGAGTATCTACACGCTGTACCTTAATGAACAGCCCTGTTCATTGTGCAACAACTTGAGTGAAGCGAATTCCATCAGAAATCATAACAGAAATGTTATGATTTATACAGAAGGTGGAACATGTAAAGATCCCCATTTGGTGTACGCTGCAGAATGCACAAAACACAACCTAATTTATGTTGATTCCACAACGGAACAATTAAACAAAAGGTTTGATGGGCACAGTTTCGACGTCAGGCACAATAACAGTAGTTCGACAGAACTTGCTGAACATTTCGTTTCAATCTTGAAGAAGACTTGAAAGTGCATATTTTCAGAAAATATTCTGAATCTGCATCACTTTCACTTCTCAGAATGTATGAGGAGAAATATGTTTGCAGGTTATTAACATCACACCCTGGAGGAATGAATAAGATGACAGGAGAATATCATCAAATTTATTCAAAGCTGTTTGATTAAATATTCTTCTTTCTCTCTTTTTCTTTCCTTTTTAATGTCATCTTATTTTTCTGGAGTTTTTTTCTCTTTCTTTTCGCCAGTTAAAGACTTAAAAACTGATGATATTCCATCAACGTGTGGACGCTACTTGCTCTCATTCATACTTTACGTTTAAATTTCTAAATTTTTATCACTTCTTATTTTGAACTTGGCAAAGGCAGACATACTGTTGAAATATTATTATGATTATTATTATTATCATTATTATTGCAATTGTTGTTGTTGTCGTCATTGTCGTTGTTGTCGCAGCTACTGTTGTTCCTTGCTATTATTATACCGTATGCATACTTTTTAAAGTCTTGTTGATTGGATTATGTATTGGTTTCTATATTTTAGAAATATTTCCAAGGAGATTTGTGTTATAAGTTGTTTTTCACTTTCCCACCTGAATATTACATTTACGTGTATTTCCAAGTTTTATACTTGAGCGATGTTTCTAGATATACATTATCCTCTCTTGCGACTGATGTTTCTTTCACATGGTTTCTGCTCTGTTCATTGTAGTTGAAAATGTCGGTTCGATTATGTTTCATCACTTTGTCTGCATCCTTTGGAAAAATTATTGAAAATTCTCAAAATGAACACACAGAATTCAAAAATAGGGACAATGAAAGATAAAATTAATGATATTTTAATCAGCTACAATTACAAGCATCAACATTGACATTGAGGTTTTAGAAAATTCGCACAAAAGCACAAACGATCAGTTTTACAAGCTAAATACTGACACAGACAATAAGCCCTCCTTCATCACCGCGAAAATAATCTATAAGGCATTATCAGATAAAATTTGCTTATGTATTAAACCAAGAAAGCAGCTGTTCCACCTGAAAATAATATGTTGAAAAATATGTAGATATTGCACAAATATCAATACTTCTAAATAGTGATAAATATATAACACATTTTAGATTGAGGTCGACGGTCTGAGAATCCAAGTGTGTGGGAGAAGCAAGAAATATTCGGTTTATTACTAGAGTATGTATATAGTAATTGTTTAAGAAAGAATGACACACCCCTGCCCTTTAAAGAGCGGAGATGCATTCGGTGTGCCAAGAAATGAACAAATAAAGGAATGTTGTTCTTAGTTTTATTACTATTTTGTTGTCTATGAACAGCTTCTAACGCTGGAGAAGTACTACAGTGTCAGCTGTTCACTACCAGTGAACTGAGGTAACACTTCTTATTTTTCGAGCACCATCCGGAGTATTCGAGCAGTTCCAAGCAGTGCTTTTCTCTGAAAGTACTCCACCCTCATTACAGCCCTTCTCAAGGTTTTTACTCACTGATCCCAGAGCTCTGACAATCATTGGTACTACTAACACTGTTTTCAGCGACCACAACTGCTTAACCTCCCAAGCTAACCTGCCATATCTATCCACTTTCCTTCCTCCTTATCGCATACCTTGTTGGCAGCTGGGCATGTTATATCTATAATTCAACATTGTTTACTTTGTTTGGTTTCCTATTTTCTATCTCATGGATGCGCTGAATTAGAACATCCCATAGAATCTTTGCATTGTCATTTTCGATGATGCCTTCGGGTTAATGTTCGTACAACCTTTTTTGCTGTTAAGTCCACACTTGTTGCAAAGTGTCGAATGGACAATCCTTGCTACATTGTTATGGCGTCTCTTATAGTTTTTCTGGGCTAGTGGCGTATATTGACTGGTAATATACCAAACGCTATCACCATTTTGTCTGCAAATTATGCACTTATCACTTTCTGTTGTGTTGTTTATTCTATATTTGATGTAATTGGTTCGAAATTCATGCTCTTGGGTAACACAGATTAGAGTCTCCGTTTCCGGTTTTAAATTACTTTTGGTCATCCATAGCCATCCTTTTTCTCTGTCTCTCTTATCTTCCCCATCTCTATGAAACTATCCTTGCATTCTTTACTTTATGTACCTATTTTCGGTTTTATTCATTGTCAAGTGCTTGTACAGTGCTTTATCTTTGCAATATTCCATCCTTTACATACCATACTATGTTGTTGTCTTCTGCTCTATTGCTATGTTCGCATCCCATAAGTTCTCTTCTTCTTGGTATACACACACACACTCACACACATATACATACGCGTAGTGAGTCGTCTAAGAGTCTATAAGTCAGACATATACGATATTGATGTGTATATATATATATATATATGTATGTAAGTATGTATGTATGCATGTATGCATATATATGTATGTATATGTATATATATATATGCACTGTTTATTTGTATAAAATTCCTATCCTGTATTTTTTGTAAGTATTCTAAAACCGAAAAAGTAAGTGTATTGAGATTTGTGAGGTGTTGCCACCAGTTCTGAAGGTACTATCTTTATACAGAATAGCAGCAGCAGTAGCGGCAACAGCAGCAGCAGTAGTAGAAGTAGTAGTAGTAGTAGTAGTAGTAGTAGTAGTGGGCCTGACAATGTATAAAATGAAAGAGAGAAGTACTCAACTTTGCTTTTTACCTAAAATTTGCTGAGTTTATGCTGAAAGACGGACAGCTGTTTAATCGTTAGCACTGCAAACGAAATATCTAATGGTATTTCTTTCACTAAGGCGGCGAGCTGGCAGAATCGTTAGCACGTCGGGCGAAATGCTTAGCGGTATTTCGGATGCCGTTACGTTGTGAGTTCAAATTCCGCCGAGGTCGACTTTGCCTTTCATCCTTTCGGGGTCGATAAATTAAGTACCAGTTAAGCACTGGGGTCGATATAATTGACTTAATACCTATGTCTGTCCATGTTTGTCTCCTCTATGTTTAGCCCCTTGTGGGTAATAAAGAAATAGGCATTTCTTTCAGTTTCGTTATTCAAATACAACCGTGGCCGATATTGACTTTCTTCCTTTCCTCGAGGATAAAGTATGTAACAATCGAGAACGAGAGTCGATCTAATCGCTAGTTCCCACAACCAAAATTTCAAGCCTTGTGTCTATATTATAAAGAACTGTTATTGAAACGTAGCAAATGACATATTCCCGAACATTAAGAATTTATATCGATTTAAGAAAAACTGAAATATTTTTTTCTCTCTTATCTGTACTTAATATTCTGTATTTCTGAATTCATATGATATAGTAGAAAATTTTTAAAAAGGCTGTAAAAATTATTCTGTCTCTTCCAAATAAATTAAATTTAATTAGGCAGCTGTAAACTATGGTTCAAAAGACCTTTAATTTCAGGAAATCAGAAGAATTCGCAGATTTATGAATCGCAAATGGTTTTCTAAAGAGCATTTAAGTATAAAGCTTGTTAGTCTTCATAGAATTCTTCATTACCTCGTCATTCAGTTTATTATTGTGGAGAAATAACATGGTCTTACTAAAAATAGATAAATATATCGATACATATACATATTTACACACATAACACACACATATATATAAATATATACACAAACACACACACGTACACATACACATGTATACATGTATGTATGTGTGTACTTATATATTTGTTATTGTAAACGAAAAGCACTGATATTCATATACTTACACGGCCATATGTATACAAATGCAAAGCATATAGATATGTGTATATATAGCAAAAAGCTAACACGAACAGCATATTCATGTATGCATATACATGATATTCATGCTTATGCGTCCGTGTGCGAGTGTTTGTGTCTACGTATTTGAGAATATTTTCTATGTTTGAGTCTCTGTGTATGTGTAAATGTGTATACTTATATTTTCATGTGGTTATGTATAACTTATATACATTATGTATCAGAACAAGTTTACAGACAGATAACTGTTAATCTTTTCTAAGAACATCGATTAGTATATATATATATATATATATATATATATATATATATATATATATATATATATGTATGTATATGCATATACATATATAAATTGGTGTGTGTTTGTAGCTTTGTGCCTATGTACCTGTGTGTAAATATAGTTTCATATTTTTATAAATGACTTGTATACATTATTTATCAGTACAAGTTAACAGGTAGATAGTTGTTAATGTGTTCTATGAAAAACCACCGATTAGTATATACATATATTATATCTGGAAAACTATTAAGAGTATGTTTTAGTATATTCGTGTTAAGAAGGATTTCAAGACTCGGGTACCACACTCTATTGCAAGATTAATAAGAAAAAGGTGTCTTTTATTTAATAAAACGTTATGATTCAAATAGACAAAGATGATATTTATCTCCATAGAGATGTATCAGCTTTAAAGCATACAATTTAAAAACCAATAAAAAGTGTTTATGAAGAGGCCAGATAAGTAGTAATGTATAGAAGGCATATATATGTGTTTGTGTGTGTGTATATATATATATATAACGTGAAGCTTTATGAAAATAAACAAAAGACGAAGGCAGGTGGAATACAAACAAGCAATTGTATTAGTATGGCGCTCAGGAATATAAATAAAACAAGTCTTTTACGTTTCGAGCCTACGCTCTTCAACAGAAAGATACACAGAAAAGAAACACAGAAAGAAACAAGGAAAGAAAAAAAATGTGTGCAAGTGTTTGTATATACATAAACATATATACATATATATATATATATATATATATATTATATATATATATATATATATATATATATATGTATGTATATGCATATACATATATAAATTGGTGTGTGTTTGTAGCTTTGTGCCTATGTACCTGTGTGTAAATATAGTTTCATATTTTTATAAATGACTTGTATACATTATTTATCAGTACAAGTTAACAGGTAGATAGTTGTTAATGTGTTCTATGAAAAACCACCGATTAGTATATACATATATTATATCTGGAAAACTATTAAGAGTATGTTTTAGTATATTCGTGTTAAGAAGGATTTCAAGACTCGGGTACCACACTCTATTGCAAGATTAATAAGAAAAAGGTGTCTTTTATTTAATAAAACGTTATGATTCAAATAGACAAAGATGATATTTATCTCCATAGAGATGTATCAGCTTTAAAGCATACAATTTAAAAACCAATAAAAAGTGTTTATGAAGAGGCCAGATAAGTAGTAATGTATAGAAGGCATATATATGTGTTTGTGTGTGTGTATATATATATATATAACGTGAAGCTTTATGAAAATAAACAAAAGACGAAGGCAGGTGGAATACAAACAAGCAATTGTATTAGTATGGCGCTCAGGAATATAAATAAAACAAGTCTTTTACGTTTCGAGCCTACGCTCTTCAACAGAAAGATACACAGAAAAGAAACACAGAAAGAAACAAGGAAAGAAAAAAAATGTGTGCAAGTGTTTGTATATACATAAACATATATACATATATATATATATATATATATATATACTCACATTGTGCTACGTTAGAATCGTATTCGCTTGGTTCTAGGTTCGATTATACATTATATATTCTTTTACAAATGTTTTTAATCTGTATGTCCTGTAGTAAATGTGTTGCTGTCAGACATGCCTTAAGCATTTGAATTTACTCATACTTAATCTACTCCAGAATTTTCAAATATTTTTCATAGTGGCCCTCTCAGATATGCCCTCAGCTGCCCGGATAGCCACCCTTGCTAGTTACACAGACGATACGAAAGTCTCACAGAAAATACAGAATCCCAGCGATGTTGCACATCTGCAGCAAGAGTTGTACTCAATTTACCAATGGGCTGAGGAGAATAATATGCAGTTTAGTACTGAAAAATTTGAAGCATTGCGCTACCAGCGTCCAAAACTGAATATGGAACTTACAGGGTACACTAGTCTACGTGGAATTACAGTCCCAGATTCTAAATCAGTGAGGGATCTGGGTATGGACATGAGTGACGATACCCCTTTCCAAGTACGCATTATCAGAATGGCGACAAATTGCAGACGACTGGCTGGCTGGATCTTGAGAACATTCGAACCAGAGATAAACCATGATGGTCCCCTGGATGGCATTCGTCCTCAGCCACCTGGATTACTGCTCCCATCTATGGTCACTCAACAGTGTAAAATTAACACCGGACCTTGAAGCAACCCAGCGAAGTTTCACAATCAAGATCGTCTCTTTGCAACAGCTCAGCTCCTGGAAAAGGCCGAAACAGCTAAGAATGGGGCGAAGGCGGGAGAGGTATGCAGTAATATACATCTGAAAGACCCTAGAAGGAATTGGGCCATATTTTGTCATTCAAAGCTATACCAAAGCCAGAACGTGTCGACACAGCACAGTGCCAAAGATCCCAGCAATGACATCGCGCTTCAGGACCAGTTACTACACCATCCTAGGTTTCAGGTGCCCACAGCTTTTTAATATTCTCCCAAAGGATCTGAGGAACTTGCACAAAGTAGATGTAGGGGGGTTTTAAATTAAAGCTGGACATCTTCCTGTCGAGAGCCCCGGATGAACCTATCTCACAGCAAGAGGTGCAAATGAGGGTAGCTACATCACACTCCATTCATCACCAAGTGCCACATATTAGAGGAGGCTCTCAGTAATATCAGCGTAGCAAAGTGGCGGTGCTCCAGCATGGTCACAGCTCTGAGCTGAAACTAGAGATAATAAAGGTTGCCAGATAAAATGATTTACATGTAATTCATTTTCATCCGAACTGTTTGTAGTAAAGAAAAAATTCCTTCGCAAATACTCATTGGTGTGGGGTTGATTAGTCCAATCACCAGTTTTGGTAAACAGAGGTTTTTGTATAAAAGTCTTACGTCGACTTCAGGTTCTTGTGTAAAACTTGGTAGATAGAAATTATAGAGAAACGTTATTTTCTGCGTCAAATTTCGTCCCTCTAATTATATGATGGTTTTCTCAGCATTTACATGTGAGGGTTTTCTAATTATTTCTCTGGATATAATTTGAAGAAAACAAATAACTGTTAACGTATATTTTCGCTCGAAACACGAAACCGTATATTGTATTATCTTTAATATTATATATTTATATGGAACGAAGGCGGAGAGCTAGAAGAGTCGTTAGCACACCGGGGAATATGCTCAGCGGTTTTTCATCCGTCTTTACGTTCTGAGTTCAAATTTCAGCGAGGTTGACTTGTTCTCTAGGGATTGTTAGAACAAGTACCAGTTGATCACTGCAGTCGATGTAATCGACTTCCCCTCCCCCAAACTGTTGGTGTTGTACCAAATCTTCGTAGCAATATTATATATGAAAAAATGTATCTAAAGAGAAATGTTTTATTAGACATAGCTTTAACGTATTATCTTTTACTCGTACAGTTATTAGTTTATGGCCATGCTGGGCACTGACTTGAAGTGTTTTGTCAAACAAAATGACCCATATATAGAATGTAGTCAAGTGAATAAATATCATATAGATGCACATATATTCTGTGTCTTAAAGTTTATACTAGAATATTAGTTTGCAGCGCTATCAATTTAGCTAACTAGAGCTAACTATCTTTCTTTAGTTATGTACACACAGTCACAAACATTCGCATGCGCACTCACAAACATAGATATGTAAATGCATGTGTGTATGTGTACGTATACGTGTATTTCGGTATATCTGCGTGTGAAGGTGTGTGTGTTACGTGTATGTGTGTCTGTGTATATATGTGTGAGTGTGTGTGAGTGGGTGTGCGTGGGTGTACGTATGTGTTTGTGTATCGGTATATGTGTTAGAAGGCGGTGAACTGGCAGAAACGTTAGCACGCCGGGCGAAATGCTTAGCGGTATTTCGTCTGCGTTACGTTGTGAGTTCAAATTCCGCCGAGGTCGACTTTGCCTTTCATCCTTTCGGGGTCGATAAATTAAGTACCAGTTACGCACTGGGGTCGATGTAATCGACTTAATACCTATGTCTGTCCTTGTTTGTCCCCTCTGTATTTAGCCCCTTGTGGGTAATAAAGAAATAGGTATATGTGTGAGTGTGTCTGTGTGCGTGCGCTCCCGCGCGTATGCTTGTATGCGTGTATATATGCGTGTACGTGTATCATGAATTACAGTCATTATTTAACGACATAATACAATATGACACTGACTGTATGATTCCTCTTTCACGAATATTAATACGTAGCATTGTTAAATGACCTCAGCAACTTAAGGAATGATGTCTGAGCACATACTGAAAATCATGGACGAGGAAAAATTCAAACTCATTCACTTTAGGAAAGAGAACATATTTAAGCAACCATATTGTCTTCTCGCGAGCGAAAGTCCCGTAGGATAAAATAACATCAGAGACACATGTGTAACTGTGGACAACAACCTAATCTGGAGAGCACACACCAACAATAAAGTCGTCATGGCCCACAGTATGAACGCCTAAATCCTTTGATATTTACAGTCCGTAGATTTTGTTATCATCATTCTTCACTTTTCTGTTCTTTTTTTCTATATGTCAATTTTAATACTGCCGCCCACTATGGTTGCCACACACGCTGTGACGGAATATGGCAATACATGTTTCAGTCATTACGCACACACACACACACACATATATATATATATATACTGTTGTGTCTGGGGAGAGTCATTCTCTTTTAGTGCCTTATTATTTAACACACTCACCGGTAAAATTTCCACTTATTTGTTTTTTTAATTTTCTAAAGTTTTCGTTGCGTGTTGCAACCTTTTCAATAGTCTTGACTCCCTTGAATCCAAAACGAAATATATATATTTGAGTTTTCTACTGCTCTTTCTAGCACAAGGCTTTCCTATTTGGAAGCCTCTTAATGTGTTTTAATGTACACGATATATATATATATATGTATGTATATATATATATGTATGTATATATATATATGTATATATATATATATATATATCTATATATATATATATATATATATATATATGTATGTATATATATGTATGTACATATATATATATATATATACATATATATACAGTGTTGTGTATATGTGTTGTATAAAACATCTAACAATGATTATATTAAATATGTACGTATATAAACGTTTGATTATGTATGTTAACGCAAAATGTCGATATATTAACTCATTCGATACTTTAAAGAAAATTTCAATAGAAACAGAATAGAAATGACCGTTCTGCTAAGAATAATACATTAATCAATGAGTAAAAAAAATTCACAAAATTGATATATAAATAAAAGTTGAAATTATAGAACACAGAGCAACACACAGAAATAAACATATGATACTAACATTTGAACAATGTGTAGGCTACGAACAAGGACTATATATAATATCGTTATAATACGAAAGTAGTTATTTACCAAAGTGCCGCTTTCGAAATTTCGACAATAAAGGATAAAATAACAGTTTAAGAGTTAGGGTGAACATAAATGCATTATTTCTAAGCTACATTATAACAAGAAGCAATTCGTTCCCAATGAGAGCTGAAAATAAAATCTTAACGAACGATAATTTTCATAAGCCTAAAAGTACACTGTCATTGCATAATTTCTTGAAATTTGCATAATTTAAAACAAGCCAGGATTTTTTCCCAATTTAAATTATAATCAAAAATTATCTTCTTCAGTACAAAAATATTGCTGTCGTGAGATGTCATTACACTGTGCGCAGTTTCGAAATTCTAATAGAATGTTGCCTTATTAATTGTAGTTAAATCCTTTCGAGATAAAAACTTCGCATTTCATTCCCTCGCATTCGATAAAATACCCTACGAGCAAAGTACTGTTTCGATGGTATTGACAATTCCTTATGCCTATAGTTGAAATAATCATTAATTATAAATCTCCTGTGAAATTTTTAGAATTGTTAAAAATATAATTCACAGCGAAGAGATTAAGAATATTAAAAATGTAATACCTGCTTATTTCTCTTCCTTGTACAGAAAATGCAAAAATTACTATGCTGATGTTGATTTGATTAGAAAAATAATTGCCGTCGTGCTTGCACTGATAATTGCTAGTACTGATTTTAATTAATTTGTAATTGCATAGAGAATCAGTTATCTAAACCTCACATTTTATGTTATATTGATTTTCTTTTTTTGACATTTTATTATTATTAAGTATAAGATTTTCACCATATTTACGATCTTCGCACGGATACTATTTTGCATCTCTTGGCAGTCATTTGTTGAGCTGTTCTTCCAAAACATGGGCGAAGTATGTTTTTTTTCTCTTTTTTCTTTATTTGTTTCAGTCATGCTGAGACACCGACTTGAATAATTTTAACCAAATGGATTGATCTCAGTATTCATATATTTCGAAGCCTCGCAATTTTTCTATTGTGTTCTGTTCATTTGTTTGCCAAAACACTGGCGGCGTAAGTTCAACATCTCCCTTTACCAACGCGGGAGACAGCGCCAAACCCAGACATAGAGACACACATGCATTGAATCATTCATAAATACATTCATACATACATACATGTATACATACGTACATAAATAAAGATATATATATATATAATATATATATATATATATATATATATATATATTATATATATATATATATATATATATATATATATATATTATATATGTATATATATTATATATATGTATATATATAATATATGTATATATATATATATAATATATATATATATATACATATATATGTATATGCATACAGACATATATATGAATATATATGAATACGTGCACGCATATACATACATACATATATATATATATATATAATATATATATATATATATATATATATATATATATATATATATATATATGTACATATATATAAGTGGTGCTCCAGCATGGCTGCAGTCAAATGACTGAAGCAAATAAAAGAATATATACGCGGGCTTCTTTCAGTTTCCGTCGTCCATCATGGCTTTCTTTGTTGCGAAGTTATAGCTGAAAACACGTGCGAACGTGTAATCTAGTGTGAAATAACACGGAGCCATGTGGTTGGGAATGTAGAATCCCTCTCCAGGAATATTCGCTAGTGCGCACTGCAGCTTATCGTCTGGGAAAGATAAATACTGTAGTAAATTTTGGCATGGCAGTAATCTATGCGCTAGTTTCTACTGTTCCTGCATGACAAGTCGAGTTTTTAAGGAATTGTCATCTGAAGTTCTATCGTGTGGAATTTATCGGGTTTTAGATATTTGGTTTAATTAAATATGTATAATAAAACTATGAGCATCAAAATACGAGTGGATCACAACCTCATAATAATACAAGCAGGACTGGTTACGGTCGGTGATGAGTATATGTTCGATATGGAAATTGGTTTCATTTCATATACCAGACGAAGTGGAGTGATTTGTTGACATGTTTCTGAAAGCTAGCCGACTCTTTGAGTTTGAGAAAAAAATTGCTTGCTTACAAATGTCTGCAATTGTACAATAGAACGAAGTGAATGTCTGACTAATTATTTATGAGTAATGGTGATTGAATCGAAATGTGACAGAAATAGTTGTTACCGATATTAAACTTATATATATTATACTAAGTTTATATATTAATATTCAACTCTGTTTCTGTCGTGTTTATAAATCTAGTATATAGAATACATCTACTATATCATATCTCGATGCTAAGCGGAGTGAGACAGGCTCGTGAAAGTGTTAATACTTACAGTGTGCAAATTATTTGTTACAATTTTTTGTAGATACTCTAATTGTTGTGTTTATAAATAGATCGGCAGCTTGTTTATCTGCGATTGGTCAATTGATGTTAACGCTTAGGAAAAGAATTAAATAGGATTCGAAAATCACTAAAGGTTGCTAAATTTTTGTGTCAATCTACGAAGACACATCTAAATTAGGTTTGTTTATAAATGCACTGTATATGTTATGTATGTATATATATATATATAAGTCCAAAACACGGAATAAGAGCGTAACGGATGGCAATAAAACCATACAGACAGATAGATGGTACAAAGATGGGCAATGGGCAAGAAAAAGCGGGACGGATCATTCGTGGCCCTCTACTCATCAATGAAGTATTCAATTATCATTACAGTTTTTGCTTGTCACATTTGAGACTGTTCAAAACTGGTAGGCACCAAAAATCTAAGCTAAGAGCATTAAATATTTAGAAGAAAGCAAGCGAATGTATACGACAATGCAGACAAATAAAAAAGCGAGAAAACGGAGAAAATTTTACACGATTACAAATACAAACAAAAAGAGAATAACAACAGGTGCCTTTCTACCAATAGGGACAAGTTAATTTGAACTGGCGTGTGGAGTGAAGACCTTGAGGCACAGAGAGATGAAAGTCATGAGACAGGAAAATAAGGTGTTGTGCTGACGGCGGCGAGGGTGAGAAAGAAAGACCATGATTGGCCTATATATATACAGAGAGAGATTGATATGTGTATGTAAACACATATATATATATACATAGATATGCATATATAAACATATACATATATATGTGCATATATATATATACGTATATATATACATATATATATATATATATATATATTTACGTATAAACACATATATACGTATTTATGTTATACAAGATTACAATACACACATGCACACACGCACACATATATATGTATATACATGTGTAAGTGTGTAGTCAATATCGACGCATACGGAAAGCATTGCCTCATTCACCAAAACACGAACGAAACACCCTACCATGCGCATGCAAATATTAACATACAAGATGAACCAACCCACTATATTAAGAAATATGGGTGAAGTTTGGAAATGAGGTTTTAGGCATTATTATAGATTTAATTTTTTTTTTCGTTTCCCTCATATTGTATCTGAATATATCGTTATAATTTTGTTCCCCTCTTATTGTACCTGTATATCGATTTAGTAATGGTTGTATATGCACACATATACAAACATACGCGCGCACAAACAGATACATACACATTCACACACACATTCACACACATACACAAACACACACACACAGGGTAACGCCCTTCCGAACTACGACTTGAGTTCAAGCTATTTTTATTTAGAATATATTAATATAGAGTTCATTTCTATAGATAACTTGCACTTACTTTGAAATATATAACAATTCCGCTCTTTTTAGTTTTCTATGAATCTATAACTTTCAAACTAATGTATACGACCATTCAGCATTACTTTTTTCTTGTTTTTGATTTTTTTTTTCTGGCATATAACATTATGCATTCGAAACCTTTATGATAATGAACTTAGAATTCAACCCCCAAAAGATACAGATCTATCCCTTTACCAAATATATGCCAATTTAAACTTCTGTCAGTTTGTAATACCTTAAAATTACCTTTCCTTCTAATTAACAGTTCTGACATTCACACAGCACATAGAGATATACATGTGTACCCCCCCCCACACACACACACGCACACATTTTTGTCAAAAGTAAGATATAAGTAAATACAAGTGCATCATATCAGAGAAATATTTTAAGCCATACACACCATCTAAAAAGACTGTATAACACTTGTTAGTTTCCCTGTGTTATATCAGTCGACATACCGTCAACCGTTTTTTATTGAAGTAAGTGGATGATTTCAAGTGCGATGAGTGGACGATTCTAGTTACTACAATGTTTTACTTAACAATTAAACTATATCGATTTCACTCTTTATTAAAAATAGAGGTAACAATAACAAATTACAAATATTTAAAGCGTTCTTTACACAGAGACGATTATACCCGCCTACACTCATATGTGTGTGTGCGTTTGTGTATGTGAGTGTGTCCGTTTTTATAGCTATATATAAATATCTTTTCTACTGTAGGCACAAGTCCTGGATTTTTGTAGGGAGGAGGCAAGTTGATCACATCGACCCAGTATCCGACTAGTATTCAATTTATCGACCCCGAAAGGATGAAAGTCGATCTCGGTGGAATTTGAACTCAGAACGTGCAGCTATATACAAATACCTATTTCTTTACTACCCACAAAGAGCTAAACACAGAGGGGACAAACAAGGACAGACAAACGGATTAAGTCGATTATATCGAACCTAGTTCGTAACTGGTACTTAATTTATCAACCCCGAAAGGATGAAAGGCAAAGTCGACCTCGGCGGAATTTGAACTCAGAACGTAATACCGCTAAGCATTTCTCCCGGCGTGCTAACGTTTCTGCCAGCTCGCCGCCTTTTACAAATTTATACCGTTGTATAAATTCATATATGTACAACTGTAGAGCTATGAATATGCATAAGTGAATGTATGCATGGGTGTGTATACGTATATACTGACTTGCAATAGAACTGTGTCAGGGACAATGCCGCAGTTGTGAGGCGAAAACTATGAAAGAAGAGGCTCTCCTGGGACGTCATTGCTATATGTATATAAACGCACCGATATACATATACGTAAATGTCTATGTGACAATATGTGCACGTGTAGGTTTCGCTCATGTCAAAACGTCTATATTTATGATCTATTCCTGCATATTCGTAAGCTAGCTGTTTGACAAATAGTGTACAGCAGTAAGTAACTTACTGGAATAATATTTTAATCAATATGATTGACCAAACCATTCAAAGCTGCTACCCTGGATGAACAATAGTAAAATAAATGGATAGAAGTAATTTCTACAGGAATATCAATAACTCTGTGTTCGTAATTATCTGGTGCGAAGGGATTACGTTCATACCGATATAATAATTGTACCCAGTTTTCATTCGAGAGCTGTTGCAGTGAATTTCCTCTTGCTTTATAATTCTTTCTCTGATTCTATGATTCGTGTTGTGTAATGAGCAAATAAATTATTTTATTATTAACTTCAACATCACAGCGTCAAATAACAATAACAAAAGAGCATCTCCTTCATTTAGATTGGTTTATAACGCATGGTTGTTCAATTTTATCGCTTGTAATCTTTACTCGCCTGTTGTGGGAAGAACGGTTACTCGTTATTATGTGTATAATCTATTCTCCTCCTTAGTACTGAGAGCAACATTATATCATGCTGATGTAGCTATGATGCACAGAGAATCGCTTCATATATAGTATATTCGCACATTCTTTGATGTTTTTTCTTGCAATTAATATCAACAAGACTTCTTTATAATTGAAATGGAAGTACTGAGAGAGTTTGTCATCGGTTGGAAAAATTTCACAATCTCGCAGTCAGTAGGATCTTTGGAACGTTCACTATTGTATGCAAACGAGGATTAAGGATGCATATAAGTTTGAAATATTAGTGACATTTCTCTTCCTGTGTTCATGCTACCCGGTCGGATGTTGACGATGAGCTTGTCAGGGACTAAAGCTATCTTCATACATCATGGACGTTGAATCTAATATCGACACACACATTCAGATTCCAAAGAATACGAATAAGTAAACTTATGTCAAGGAATTGTATCGCATCGATAGATTTGAAATCCTGCTATATGCCTATTAATTAGAATGTGCCCCCGAGGTATTTTCCTTTGCTTATGTGGTTGATATTAATTACATTTATTATATTTACTCTATTTTACATATTTTATATACATATACATAAGGTATATATCTATATCTAAATATGATATATATATATATATATATATATATATAATATATATATATATATATATATATGTATATGTATGTTATATACATATACATCTATATACATACATCCACGCGCACGCACACATGCACACGAGCACACGCATACAGACACATATAGAGATATAGAGATACACACATGCATACATGCATAAATACATACATACATACATACATACAGATAGATAGATAGATAGATAAATAGATATACTTTCACATTGATCTCAGTTATTCTTGCTGAGTAAAATATGCTACCCTGCAGGCATATGATATTACTGAAACGTCCGTTGATTTCACCTTTGGATTAAGTAGTAGAACCTCTGTGATTACAGTATTATATATATTCTTTGTATTTTATATATTTTCAAAATTTCAATTAAATCCCATTGGAATTTTCTCACTTGCCTGGTGGTATAAGATTATTAAAAGCTGCAGGGACACAAAGTTATAATAAATTACATCAGATACGATGCATGCTTAATTAATAGATGCAGGGCATCTAGAACTATTTCACCGCCTGTTTAAACTTATGGACAACCACGAAACAGTGAAATATGTTGTGTCATACATCTATCCATAAGGTCGTGCCGCAGTAAAGAAGAAAACTTGTCGCGAGAAACATACGTATGTCAATTGCGGTGACGGTTATTCCTGATTTAACATTGCTGCTTTGTATGGCTGAGTGGTAAGTGTTGAAGTTAGAATAAAAAATACATGGCTTCAGATATCGTCTGTATAGATATGCTGAACGTGGTGAGTCAGGAATGCCGAAGGGCCATGCTGCGCTCTAGACCAACCTGTGAGAAAAGAGAAAGACTCTAAGAATTGATGATATGCCGTCCTGTTAAGTACATGAATATGGCGCTTATGGGAATTTAGTTTTATTGCATATCAAAAAAAATGTCTGGTTAATACATACATTGTGGTTGGTTTCTCTTATTTCCAACAGTGATCCTGAACATGTTTATGGTCGCTCGCATTTCTCTTCTGCGAAGGCAATGAAAATAAATTTAGTTACGTTATTTACGTCATCTGCTTACATCATTCCATGTAGAGTCTACCTTTCATCCTGCTGGTTGCAATAAAAGAATAACTGGTATCATAGTGTGGTCAATTCTATCGGTTATACGCGTCATTATATATAAATATATATATTTAAATATATATATATATATAAATATATATATATATATATAAATAAATATATATATAAATATATATATATATAAATATATATATATATATATATATATATATGTGTGTGTGTGTGTGTGTGTGTGTGTGTGTGTGAGTGTGTGGTGTGTGTGTGTGTGTGTGTTATTGTGCTATATAATGTATAGACGGGGAGAGTAGCGCGTTGACTAGATAATTTACAGCGTTTAGCGTTCATCCTCAAATATTTTGCTAGAGATGACATTGTCGCTTATCGATGAAATAATTATCATGATAATATTAGATTAATTTGATTCACTGTTACCTGTCTTTGTGCCAAAGTAATATATCATACTTATGGATTATGTCATTCATTATTTCCTTAATTTTCCACCCTCTTCCTCTATACATTTATTCACTCATTATATGATAGGTATTTGCTTTGTTTCAGTATCGCGTCTTTCACTACGTTGTTTATTCACATCTCTTCCTTGATCCTGTTTCACTTTCTGTAATTTTTATTGGTTTTTTTTTTTCAGATATTTCTTGTCTTTATTTGTCTCCGTATATCACATTCATTACTTTGAAAATTTCGCTTTTCTGTAATAAATAAACTGTCTCCTTTCTTCTATCTTCACTGCTCCGTTTCCTTCTGCTTTAATGTTACTTTTACACCATGTTCTGTTTTACATTTTCAAACAAATATTGTGCTAACAGTTACAACGCAATGCGAAACTGAAAAACAATAATCCAGATCTTCTTTGAATGTACAGTAACACAGTATCTACTATGCGCCAGACTTAAACCTCTTCAGTATTTACAAGCTAGTTCTGATTTTAAATAACTCTGATGTAAACGTTCCCTTTCATTTGATTCAAAATGATAACGTAAGTAAAATAACTGATATGCTTCAAAATAGATTAATTTTAGTAACATTGTACTTAAGTAAAACTTTTTTACTGTTTTCTTTAATTCATCTACGTTACTTTATTTTGCCAAGCAGTGTTTAGGCATAAGCAAAATGTAGGTTAGTTAAAACATGTTTGTGACATATTTCAACGGCTAAAAGACAATTACACTGTAGTTACCATGAAGTAAATATCTCGCTTATGGCGAAAGGTGTGAAATCACCCGGTTTGTTATATATTATAATATATATATATATATATAAGTTATAATATATTATATATATATATAATATATATATATATCTGTTGCGTTACCAACCTTGTCTCCACTCTTTTGCCTTTAAAAACCCACTTTGCTCTGTTTTCGTAAACATCCGCCTTTCACCATGTGCAACTCGTAAACACCAGTCGTCTTTTTTCTCTTTCCCTGTTGCCCGCTCTGGGATCTTTCTTTCCTCTCTTTCCTTCTTTATGTTTCCGACGAAGAGCCGCTCGAACGTCATGCCTCCCTGCTTCCAATTCCTGAGCGCCTATTAATAATAATACTGTAATTGTTCCATTGTTGTTGTTTTTTGTTTCCCGTTTGGATTAAAATTATACCACTGCGCGCCTACACGGACCCCTTGTACCTTGGATACCAACTCCCGGATTTCTTGCACCTACGGATTATTGTTCCCATTCTTCCTGACCTACGGATCACCCGCAACCTTCTTCCGGAGTACCACCATTACCGTGATTGAAAATCATTACCTAATCTGTCCGTTGACTCTCAAATCTCTTTCCTGAATTTTTTCAACTTTTTTCAACTTTTTTCTATTGTTTTCAAACCGTCTTCACCCCTTTTCTTCTTTCGTTGTTTTCCTGTTGTCTCTCCTTTTTCCTGTTTTCGCCACCACCCACCTTTACCTGTTTGCCACCACTTCTCATCATGCCTGACTTGCACTCGTTCGTCCAACCCTTCAATCCCTCCTCAGCCGCTACCTCGCGTTCTTCCCCCCACAATGTTTCCACCTGCTATAAAACTTTCCCGCTTGCTTTTTAGAAAACCCGCCACTCGAGTCATCTTTCCTTTCTTAGCCGGTGCCTCCGCCATCATGTCACACCCCGCGGGTTCCTCTTGAAGTTCCACGCTAAACCCCCTATTCCCCCCTTTCATCGAACCCACCCTCGCTCGTACCTCCCGCTCCCTCCTCCGCGCCACCATCCGCTCCACCTCCACCGCCCCCTCCTTGACTCCCTCGACCATCAACTTCCCCAGGCCTACCTCCTTCTCTCCGCCCTCTGCCCTCCACTCTTCACCCAACCTATTCTCCGCTTCATTCTTAATCTCAACCACCAACTCTACAACCACCTCACACACACAAAAAACAAAAACTCCACCTCCTCCTCAACCCCTCACCCCCCTTCCCCATCCTCCCCCACTGCCCCCCCTCCTTCGCACCTACCCCACCCTTCCACGGACCCACACACCCCCCACCGTGACCTTCCTACGCCTAACCCCTCTTCACCCCACCACCCCTACCCTCCCCTTCACACCCCTGCACCCCCTCCGCCTGCCCCTAGTCCTCCCACCACCCCGCTTCCTCGCGCTGTTGTCACTATACCCCCCACCTCCCCCTCTCCGCCGCTGAGCGCTCCCTCCTCAGTAAGGGTCTCCGCTTCACGCCACTCACGCGCCACTGTGATGAGTTCGAGACTCGGGCGGACGTCAACCTGTTCCTGCGCCGCCTCAAACTTCGCGCATACTACCACGCGTCCCCGCAGCGTCACAACAATCAGGATTGCCTTTTGGAGCTGGGGCGTCGTCCATCCATCTGGACGCCGCCCCCAGGCCTTTTCAGTAGCCTAGATTCGTTTGTACATGACTGCAACGCTTTGGTCCACCGTTTCAACTTTGCACCAAGACCCCGCCGAGCCAACCTCACTCGGGCCGAATCCATTGCCCTTCGCCACCTCCGCCGTCGTGATGACATTGTCATCAAACCGGCGGACAAAGGCGGGGCAGTGGTAGTGTGGCGCGCGGACCTATACAGGGAGGAAGCGCTTAACCAGCTTCAAAATCCACTCTTCTATCGCCTCCTCCCCTCCGATCCCACCTCCTCCTACCAACAGCGAGTGTCCTCCACCATCCACGACCTCATCTCCTCCTCCGCTCTCCCCTCACCGCCACCAACCTCATCGTCCGCACACCCCGCACCTCCACCATCTACTTCCTTCCCAAGATCCATAAACCCTCTAATCCTGGCCGTCCCATAGTCTCTGCCTGTAATTGCCCCACTGAACTCATCTCCCTATACCTCGACCGCATCCTGTCCCCCTTAGTCGCAGCCCTCCCATCCCACATACACGACACCAACCACGCCCCTCCTCTTCAATCCTTTCCTTTTCCTTCCCTTCCAGCCCCTCACACCTCCTCTTCACTTTAGATGTAAAATCCCTGTACACAGTGATTCTCCACAATGACGGTCTCCTAGCCCTCCAACACTTCCTCGACCGTCGTCCCGACCCCACCCCCAGCACCCCACCCTTCTCCGTTTGGCTGAGCTCGTCCTCACCCTCAATTGCTTCACGTTCGCCAGGGAAACGTACCAACAGATGTCCGGGGTCGCGATGGGAACTAGGATGGGCCCCAATTTCGCCAATCTCTTTCTTGGCTACATTGAGGCCCAAGTGTTCTCCCAGTTCTCTGGGCCGACCCCCGAACTATACGGTCGCTATATCGACGACTGCGTAGGTGCCACCTCCCTTTCCCGTGAACTTCTCTGCCAATTCATCTCTTTCCTTTCCAACTTTCACCCCTCTCTTCAATTCACCTCCACCATCTCCACACCTCTGTCAACTTCCTTGACATCTCTCTCCGCATCGATCACCCCTCCAGCTCTCTCACCACCAGCCTTTTTTAAACCTACGGATTCCCACCTCTATCTCAACTTCTCTTCCTCCCACCCCTTCCACACCAAACGAGCCATCCCCCTTCTCCCCAGTTCCCCTTCCGCCTCCGACGTTTGTGCAGCCGCGACCAGGATTTCGAGACCCAATCTCAATACCTGGCCCGCATGTTCAGACTCCGAGGTTACCCACCCATACTCCTCTCTGATGCCCTCACCCGCGCCCCCGTCGCATCGACCGCACTACCGCCCTGTCTCCTTCCCCCCAACCGCACCCCCTTCCCCCTCCTTTTCCACCCCTCTCTACCCTACCCCCCTTCGTCGCAAGATACTACGTGCCTTCCGTCGCCTCCAGCTTGATCCACCACCCGCCCCATTTTCCCTAACCTACCCCTGTCCTCTTTCAAACGAGCCCGCATCTGCGTGACCTCCTGGTCCACAGCACCCTCTCTCCTTCCCCTCAGCCCCACACGGATCATTCCCTTGCTCTAGATCCCGTCGCAACACTTGCCCCTTCATCACCAACACCACCGCTGTCACCGGCTCCAACCTGCACACTGTACGCATTAGGCAATCTTTTACGTGCACCTCGTCTGGCCTTATTTACTGCATTAAATGCAACCTATGCGGGATGCTGTATGTAGGACAGACGGGACGCCCGTTGTCCGACCGTTTCACACTGAACACTTGAGGGACGTTCGCCTACACTCTCTTTCTCCCCGTCGCACGCCACTTCCGCTCGGCCGGCCATTTCCTAGATGACATCTCAGTGTTTGGTCTCGCCCCCCACCATTGTCGCCCACTTTCCAGGCTCCACTTGGAGCAACGCTACATCTTCACCCTACAAACTACCACCCCACACGGACTTAACACAGCCCCCTCCTCTTGAGATCGGTTTTTTTTTTTTTTTTTTGTGGACACGCCACCCCACACACCACCCACCTACCTCCCACACGCACCCACCCACCCACCTACCTCCACACCCCCCACCCACCTACCTCCCACACGCCTGTTCACACACACACATACGTAGACCCATCTACGTACATACATTCACACATTTAATCACACATACACACACCTACATACATACATTACACTTGTATACACACACACTTACATTCATACACACACACACCTACACAGCCATACCCTCACTCAGACACACACATCTACCTACACACACACACAAACGCACACGGACACACTCATACATACATACATCTACACACACACGCCTACACACATACATACACACATACATAAACACACACACATACACATATACACACATACGCACACACACATATACTTATACACATGCACACACACACACATACATACATACACCCATATACATACAACACACATACCCACATACACCTATATACGCACATACATACACACAGACATACACACATACACACTCACACAAACATACACACACCATACTTACACACACACTCACATGCACGCGCACACACATGCATGACAAACACCCATACACTCACACTCACATACGCACACACCAACATAAACACGCACACGCACACGCACACACACACCTACACCCCACACATACACACGCACCTACATACACACACGCACGCATACACACGCATACACACATACATTACACACGTACGTACACACACACCTACATACACATGCATACACACAACCACACATGCACGACACACCCACGACATACACACATACACCTATATACACATGCCACACACCTACATACACACACATATACACACGCCCACACACCTACATACACACACATACATACACACACATACACGGACACACCCATACATACTTACATACATACACCTATACACACACGCCTACACACCTACATACACACACATGCATACACACACACACACATGTACGCACATACACACACATATACGCACATACATATATACCCACACACATGCACACACACACACATACGCACATGCATGCATGCATGCATGCACACGCGCACACCTACACGCATACACACACACGCACGTACACATATATACATACACACACGCATACATACACCCATACACATACATGCATCCTACACACACATACATACACACTCACACATACATACACACACACACACTCACTCACACACCTGTATGTACGCGCACACACATGCACATACACACACTTCCCCACACCCACACGTACTTACATACACACTCACACACATACACACACACACACAACACGGACATACATCTATGCACACACATACATACACACATACTCACATACTTCATCGGACACACTGCCACCCGGACATACACACAGACACACTCACACATCCACACACATACATACTTACGCACATACTCGCAGGCGCGCGCACGCACGCGCTTGCGCCGGTTCGCGCACGCATACGCTCCGCAGGCACCTCGCTCTTGGAACCGACAAGACCTCCCGCCCGTTCCTGGGACCGTCGCGTGTCGTTGGGTTTTCCCACGCCCGCCTCCGCGGGACCACTCTTCCATCTTCCCCTCAGCTGGAGTCCTTTTTCCTTAACCCCCCCCTTTTTCGTTACACACACGCGCACACATATACACACATTGCTTAAATATATACATTACTCTTACACATTTTCAATCTACTCGCCATTTATACCACCACGACACTGGACACACACACACACTACTACTCAACACACGCTGGCACGCTACATACGCCCCCACCCCTTCCCCACCCTCCCTTCCTCCTTCCTTCTTTTTTTTACTACTGACCTTTGTCTGCTAAGCTGACCACTGTCTCGCCCTACCTCACACGCCTACACACAGACGCACACACTAACACACACATATATTTTTTTGTTTTTTCATCTCGCCTCACACACACACATACACACACGCCACACGCACCACCACACATACACTCTGTTTGCGTTACCAACCTTGTCTCCACTCTTTTGCCTTAAAAAACCCACTTTGCTCTGTTTTCGTAAACATCCGCCTTTCACCATGTGCAACTCGTAAACACCAGTCGTCTTTTTTTCTCTTTCCCTGTTGCCCGCTCTGGGATCTTTCTTTCCTCTCTCTTCCTTCTTTATGTTTCCGACGAAGAGCTCCGCTCGAAACGTCATACCTCCCTGCTTCCAATTCCTGAGCGCCTATTAATAATAATACTGTAATTGTTCCATTGTTGTTGTTTTTTTGTTTCCCGTTTGGATTAAAATTATATATATATATATAATATATATAAATCCGTGATCAGCGTGACCGACCAGGCTATCATATGTTGTTACACATCGCTGGTCACAATGACGCCACCCCGCTGGCTAAGCGAGCAGGCCAACAGAAGAAAGAGTGAGAGAAAGTTGTGGCGAAAGAGTACAGCAGGGATCGCCACCACCCCCTGCCGGAGCCGCGTGAAGTTTTAGGTGTTTTCGCTCAATAAACACTCACAACGCCCGGTCTGGGAATCGAAACCGCGATCCTACGACCGCGAGTCCGTTGCCCTAACCACTAGGCCATTGCGCCTCCACATATAAATATATATATATATATATATATATATATATATATATATATATATATATATATATATATATATATATATATATCTATATATATATATATATATATATATATATATATATATATATTATATATATATATATATATATATATATATTATATATATATATATATATATATATATTTATATATATATATATATATATATATATATTATATATATATATATATATATATATATATATTATATATATATATATATATATATATTATATATATATATATATATATATTGTGTGTGTGTATGTGTGTAAAGAGGTGTAGATTTGAATAAAGTAGTTCTTCGCCTCGGAAGACAAGAACTAGCGTCAAAATGGTATCAAAGAACAGGCAGAAAGATGGCTTTAGACGGTACAGTGAGATACACTACAAAAATTGGTAGATGTGGTGTCTCAAAGAGAAAGGGATATGGGATTAAGTGTAACTAGGAGGGGGAACCGAAATCCGCAACGAGTAATGTATATTATCAGGCCTGCGTGTTCAATGGAAATACCGAGAATAATTAATATGATTCAAACAAACTAAAATTTTTTGATAAATTAACTAAAAAATAGAAGCATTTATTGCTGAAATTTCATATATATTTGAATGTATTTTCGGAAATTTGCACAAAACCCTTTTTTCTAATATTGACATATACATAGAATTGTTCTGTGCAATTTTTATTTAAACAATATATTTTTTTGTGCAGATATTTTTATTTCTGAATAATTCCCAACGAAATAATATGATTGCTTCTATACAATAAAAACATATTGCTGATTTCTGAGGGAAAGAAAAAATAAAACCATTTAACAACTGAAAACTATAAAACGTATCAGATTTTGTTAATGAAGCGGATTCGTAAGTTATTGATTTCTAATGAAATGACATTACATATAATATTTCTTTGTATAAAGCAAGCGATTCACTCCGATGCCACTAATAGTTTTTTCCTTGAATGGAATATTTCAGACAATAATAGAGTATATATCTATGTATACTCTTTACTCTCTTTTACTCTTTTACTTGTTTCAGTCATTTGACTGCGGCCATGCTGGAGCACCGCCTTTAGTCAAGCAAATCGACCCCGGGACTTATTCTTTGTAAGCCCAGTACTTATTCTATCGGTATCTTTTGCCGAACCGCTAAGTGACGGGGACATAAATACACCAGCATCGGCTGTCAAACAATGCTAGGGAGACAAACAGACACACAAACACACACACACACACACACACATACATATACATATATATATACATATATACGACAGGCTTCTTTCAGTTTCCGTCTACCAAATCCACTCACAAGGCATTGGTCGGCTCGGGGCTATAGCAGAAGACACTTGCCCAAGATGCCACGCAGTGGGACTGAACCCAGAACCATGTGGTTGGTTAGCAAGCTACTTACCGTGTTCGCGCACTTTTTTGTACAGTTGTGGGTGTATGAGTATGCAACACACACACATACACACACCTTTTATATAAAGGTGTGCATGAATTTGGATATATATATATATATATATATATACAGTTAGTGTATTGGCATAAATATATATTAGATAATGATGTGCAGCCAAAAGCACAAATACACACAAGTTCAGTTTAGAGCCTTTTATACATACCAACTGATCTATGCTACATATTGTAGAAAAAAAGTCCGGATTCGAGTGCTCGAAGGAGCAAATAACATAGAGCAAAAACGCCATTCCGCAAACATCTCCCCCACCCCCATTTCTTTGCACACCGATATACAAAAAAATTGCATTCTTACTTCAAGCACAGCGACGCATTATAATATTTAAATAGGTTTTTAAATTCTCCTCATTTAGGTGTTCTGCATAAATGGCTACTCTGTAATTAGTGACGAGTCATCAAAAGTATAAAAATGCAGTTTAGGGTATATATTACTGTTTTAGATTAATGTATTACTGTTTCATGCGCAACTAATCAGTGCTATTGATTTCACAAGGAGGTGGGTAATTCTTTTCCGAAAGTGAAACATTCCGCCAGGAGAAACCTTTCCTATTTTTACGCTTATTAACAATTCAGAAAGAATGAGTTTACATTTTCCTTTAACCAGCATAAGAAAAGAGGTTAAGTTAATAATATTCAAGCACACACACACACACACACACTCATACACATATATTTACATTTATATATGGATATATATGTGTGTGTGCCTGTGAGTGAGTGTGTGTGTCTGTGTGTGTGTGTTTGTCTGTGTGTGTGTGTGAGTGAGTGTGTGTGTGTATGTGTGTGTGTATGCGTATGTGTGTATTTGAAATTTACAGACGAATAAAAGACGAAGACAGGTGTATAGACAACAGATTGGCGTATTAGTTCAACGCTCGGGAAGTTGAGAAAGTCTTTTATGTCTCGAGACTACGCTCTTCAACAGAAAGGAACACGAGAAAATAAAAAGAGAAAGAATAAAAATAGTTTGGAATCAATCATGGCGGTCAGTCATATATATACGTGTGTGTAAAGAGAGAGAGAGAGAGAAACAGACAGACAGACGGAGAGATATAGAGAGACAGAGACAGAGACAGACAGACAGACAGACAGAGATATCAGGTCATCAATAATGAAATGGACCGATTTTGAACTGAAAGTTTATATGACTTAATCTCCAAAAAAAAAATAATGCAGTAAATCAAAGTATACACCAAAATTATCAACACATTTTTGCCACATTTTATCCGTAGCTTATTTATGCCGGCAGCAAAGAATTCTGGAGAGCAAATGTGATGAAATCACGAAAGGTTGTTTTCGCATCTTTTTCAGATTTGAAGTTATTTCCTTGCAAAATGTACCCTAATGCCTGCTGAATATGATGGATGACAGAGTACTTCCAAGTTCAATTCCTGTAATTTGAGTAGCATTCTTTGTGCAGTATGTGGTCGAGCATTGTCTTGCAAGAGAATTGACATGTCTCTATTGACCAATCTCTGATGTTTAACTGCACACATCATTTCATCCAATTGGTTGATGTACATATCCGCTATTATTGATTCACCAAGTCCATTGAAGCTATAGTGAATGACACCAGCACTGGACTACCAAACGAATATCATTAACTGTTTTTAGCGAATAATATGTTTTGGATTGTGCTTTGATACTTCGTCTCTATCCAACCACCATGCAGAACGATTACCATTATCGAAAAGAATCCATTTTACCAAACGTAACAATACGATGCAAAAATAGTTCGTTTAATCAGGGTACACGAGTATAGCTCGGGGTATGAAGGTGCGTGCTGGTGCTGATTTCAAAGCGCAGGGGCGGATTTGGAATCAAGGATCACAGAGTGGGGGGAGTGCCTATTATATTTTGGGGAATAGGATGCCGTGTTTATTAGATGGAGGGTTACTCCATATATAGGGATGTATGCGATCGGATTCTTATATGTATTTATGCATATATATATATATATATATATATATATATATATATGTGTGTGTGTGTGTGTGTGTGTGTGTGTGTGTGTGTGTGTTTAAATGTATTGAGAGGGTGCCACAATATATTTACTTATTCATACTACAGTAGACCCAGTAAATGATCCCAGCCTGAATTCACAAAGATATTTACCTAGCCGGCTTCAATAATAGCAAATTTTCACCCTATTCTTCCCTCTCTCTTTTCATTTATTCCTACCCTTATTCTCTTTTTTAACAAGTTTAGACATTTACCCACTCCCATATATATTTTCTTCACAAATATGTTTTGTTGTCTGACTGTGCTTTCCACACATTTTTGATCAAATCTCTGGCGAGTTAACATTGGATCCCTTGACGGCAGTATAACATTTATTTGACTAAATATGTTTTTGACCTGACAGGTAGCTAGTGTTTTACTCCTCGTTCAAGTAATTACTTGCTTCTGAGGTTCTGCTAGCTATGAAATATATGTAGCCAGGATTTTTCCTTCTCCATTCCTTAAATTTGGATTATATATATATATGTGTGTGTGTGTGTGTGCGTGCGTGTGTGTGTGTGTGAGTGTGTGTGCGTTCGTGCGTGTGTATGTATGTGCGTGTGTGTGTATGTGTGTGTGTGCGCGCGTGCGTGTGTGCGTATACATACGATATTGTCTTAAAACCTTATTTTAAATATGGCTCATGAAAACGATAGATTGACGGGAAATGATCTGCAAAAAATCTTTCAAGTGGGAAAACGGTAGGACGCCTCCGTAAAATAATTCCAATAGTGAACGCATTTATATTCTTCTTAAGATTTTCTTTATATCATATCACATCGATTAATGGATGCATCGACGTAACCATAATTTAGGAATTCAGAATTCTCACCTCTCTATTTTGTCTTTTTGTATTACTACTATACGTATCTATATATACGTACACACACACACACACACACACACACACCACACACACACACATATATATATACAACACACACACACACATATATATATATATATACACACACACACATATATATATATACACACACACACACACACACATATATATATATATATATACATATATACATACATACCCACACACATATATAAATACATACATACTTATTCACCCTCACACCCACATGTACACTCTCACACGCAAAAGCACATGTTTGTGCGTGCGTGAGTTTATGTGTGCATATGTGTGGGTGTATGTGAGTAGATATGGAATTTATAAGTATATTTATGTGTATATAAATTGGTGCATATCTTCTACATAAACTGATGCATGTGTTAAGCCATTGAATATATGATTTCCAATTCTCAATTTTAGTGGAAATACAGTGCTTTCTTGAAAACTAGCAGTTTCATATTCTCATTAATTTAATTACATGTGCATAGAAATTCATTTAATTAACCTTATTCTGTTCCCGGATAAATATTCATATTAAGAAAGCACATTTAGTTTAATTAAAATATCTTTTTTAAGTAGTTACACTTTCTGTATTACCCTAATTACTAGAATTGAATGAATTCTTTGCCTGCCCTGTATTCATTTTCTTGTTTGCTTTCCTCTTTTTATATTAATTACTGAATGACTATTGCAGGTAAAAATAAACCGCAAATATTCAGCTCATTAACACAGGCTGTGTTCACCACCGCCCCCTTTCAGTTTACTTCATTAATCGAATTAAAGAAATACTTTTGTTTGAAATGTTAATTACTTATAAACTCATATCTTTGAAATAGCATAAATATATTTTAACATCTTGAAAAGGCGGCGAGCTGGCAGAAGCGTTAGCACGCCGGGCGAAATGCGTAGCCGTATTTCGTCTGCCGTTACGTTATGAGTTCAAATTCCACCGAGGTCGACTTTGCCTTTCATCCTTTCGGGGTCGATAAATTAAGTACCAATTAAGCACTGGGGTCGATGTAATCGTCTTAATCCGTTTGTCTGTCCTTCGTTGTCCCCTCTATGTTTAGCCCCTTGTGGGTAATAAAGAAACATATATTTTAATATCTTGAACGTTAAATGTTTTCGGAATCATGTCGGATAATTTGATGATATTTTGCATAATGATCTTCCTGAAACTTTCCGTATATGAAGGTATTCATGAACCCACAATCAGTGTGTTTATAATTTACAAGTATACACGTGACAAGCATACAGCTTCCAAGCAGATACGTTACGCAAGAGTAAATACATTGTGATAATTATTTTACGATTATGCTTTCCTTATATAATATGAATTGTATTACGTCACAAAACACCAGATTTCCTTAGAAATATTTCTTATTTTTAAAAATCACGTTTAGTTTTAGATCATATTGGCGATGTGCTGCATTTCAAATGCCAGTTTACAACGTCGCAGTCGTAAAAAATATCGTTAACTATATATAATAGCATATTCACTAAATTCAAAATTAAGCTGCATTGTTGCAATTAAATGTATACCGGTTGACGTCCAAATAATTCACATCTGAAAAAAAAAGCAATTAACCGTAACTAAGAAACATAAATTCATATCAGATGCTAATTATAATTCTAATGCCTATTTTATATTTAAAAAAAAGCAGACAAACATATTCTGCCATACAAATATCAAGGCCTACACTACACTCACACATCTGCGACCGCGCACGTATATTCTCCTGCTCTGTCTTATACAAGCACACATATATATGTATATGTAACTTTGAAAACATAGGTATATATGAAACAGGAAACTACTTCAAACAATGCAGACTGGCCTATAGATTGATTGTCAAATAATATATCAAATAATCATTTTAATAGCATAGAAATCCTACATTTTACACAGTAGAATTTGCTTAAGAGACGTTATGTAAACACACGCCTCCAAGGAGAATATAACACAATATTTCGCTCTTGATATTCCCACAGTTTCCATCAACACCAAAGATTTTCCAATGTAAATGTTTTAATGTTTATGCCGTACATAAATTTTCATGTTAATAATCAGTGTGAGCATGCAAAATTTATGTATATTTTGAGTCTACTGTTTCAGCAGCACGTTGATACGTTCGGCAGTCAACGGTTTTTGAGAGCACGAAGATTAAAGTTGTAATTAAGAAAAAGTTAAGTAACATGGAGGTCTGGTAACCATCGGAATATTGGAGAGGAGTTACCTGCATCATAAGGATGGTCACTGGTTATCAGAATGTCGACATCATCACCGCTGTTTAATGCTCTGTGAACATAATAAAGTTTGTAAGATGTGACAGAAAGCTTTATGTTCAATTCAAACAGCTACGTGAATCTCAAACTCTAGCTGAAGAAGGTTGTTGCTGGAACATCATATGTGTGGCAGCAGGATCAGCCTTCATGCCATACATTTAGGATGAGTCAGACGTGGTTGTTGAAGAATTTCTACGACTTCATCTGCCCCGATTTCTGTCTTCATAATTTCCTAAGATCAAGTAGGTGTTCAAACATTTTCCTACGGACTCAAACACGAAAGGATTCACCAGGTTCCAGAACCGTCTTAACGGTGTGGTGAAATATGATGGTAGCTACTTTGAGTAAACTGTTATCTCACAGCCATAATTAATTGATGTTTCTTGATTTTTAAAAATACATTT
>NC_042997.1:37743225-37745725 GCF_006345805.1 Octopus sinensis
TGAAGCAAATATATCCACATATTTTGGAAGCAACCATCCTCACCAGACAAGAAAATAGAGAAAATGTGGGTACTCAAAGAATTACACTGATTCCAGCAGACATGCCTTTTGAATCCAAGAGTTTTCAGTAAGGGTTAGTTTTGCAATGTCAATGAACAAGTATGTTGGACGTACTCTCATGCAGCAGTGCTTTGCTCGTGGTCAGCTCTTTGCTGGTTCTTCCAAGGGTCACGAGTTAGTAGTAAGGAGAAAAGTGGTAGCGAGTAGAGAGGACAGATAGAGAGAGAGAGAAGAGAGAGGAAGAGGCATAGAGAGAAAGAAGGAGAAAAAAAGAAAGACAGAAATAGAAGTCTCGCAGATATATAAGAAATTTATTGTAATTAAAACCAAGTGTGTGATGCGTTCCGTTAATTGGTAAGTTAAAAACGTATAGTAAACGCACAAACGAACGGAAATCAGACACAGAATGGCAAATTGAAAAGCATGTACATACTTGCGTGTATGCACGTTCTCTTCTGTGCGTTAATTTTTTTAATTTTTAATTACTTGTAAGGATGTTACGGATTACTATCGTAGCTTGCGAAACGTCTTACATATTTTTAGTGTTCAGTTGGCAAACTGCATTACTAATATGCAAATTAGATGGCTAATTTCTTCATCGAAAACCGCTAGCTTATCCAAATTTTCAATTACGTATTAACTCTCAAGACGAAGTTCACACATTATTATTCATAAATGATTCATAATCTAGACATAGATTGTGAATTTATATTTATCTGGGCATAGATCGTGAACATATAGAATGTAAATGTATAATCTGGGTATAGAATCTGGATGTTTCGAAGCAGTTGACGTTGTTCTCCATTCTTATTCTACCTTGATTTTAGAAGCATTATACATGTGACAATACCTGTTTTACCCTGTCTGTCCGAAACAACAATATCCGGCATGTCTTATTTACAGATGATATAATTTTGATAGAAATGATCCATTGATATTAATGTCTACGTATACTTTCACAATGTATACTTTATATTTAATATAGGAGAGTCACTTATTCGAAAGATATTGTACAATGATTCAGTGACAACCACTTGTTGCACAGTGTGTTAGTATCTTGATGTCATTCATGAGTTGATACTAATCTGATGTGTGATGTCTTCCACGGAAATGTGACACAATCTATATTTTCAGTCTGAAGACTGTCTGTCTTGTTTACGCGATATATCTGTAGCAATACTCTGTTCTTGGATTTCATATGTATTTATTTAGGCATATGTATAATCTACGTATATGTATATATATAATATATTTACATATATATATATATATATATAAAATATAATATAATATAATATTATAGATATAATATAATATAATATGAATAAAATAAACAATATAATAATATAATATATAGAGAGGGAGCGGTACAGACACACACATATACATATATACATACATATATAAATATATATATATATATAATATATATATATATAATATATATATATATATATATATATATAATACACACACATTTCTGGTTTTGACTGTTTTTATTTATGCTGTCGAGAAAATACAACAATACAATTTAGGCAACACTTTACATAAACAGTGATCTAAAACTCTAGGCTTTATAATTAATATCTTAATGGATATAAAGAGTACTTCAGTGAGATTATTTTCAATATTCTCTTGGGATTTCGTCAGAGATCAACCAGCCTCTTGAACTGTCCAATTCGTTGTTTTATAAACCCGACAGCTCTAAGTAAAAAAATATAAAACATTGCTTAGAAAACCGCCATTACTAAGTGCTTTAAGTAAATCGGGTATATGTGTCAATAGATAACGTATCATTGAGAGGTAGCTCAATTGAAAAATTAGAGGTGTATTTACGATGCTTTTGACACAGTGTTATAATGCGCCGTATGCTAATATATCAGTAGTTGTTGACAAATATTCTGTGTAACAGACAGGTGTAAACAACTTCTGTAACTATACAATATTTTCTCGAACAAAACCGAAAGATCAACCAGATTACGTCTACAAAGGTTATGCCAGGATGTTGGAACACCTTCCATATTTTTAGACGTTGTCACGAACTAACATACATACACACGCGCGCGCTTACAAACTGATGGATAGATAGACACAGTTTCATTATTTATACATATATATATGTATATATATATATATATATATATAAATAAATATATATACATACATACATACATACACACACACACACACACACACACACATATATATATATGTATATATATAACTTATAAAATAAGGGCAAAATAAATTTTTTCTTTTGCCCTTATTTTATAAGTTATTTATAAATTTAACCTTTAAAGGTATTTTTTAATATGCGGGCCATTGATAAATTTCTTTTTCGAAAAATCTTTTATCCTACATTAGATGTAAATTTAATAGTGTTCACTTCCGGACTCTCTCACTCTGTGAAAGTTTCTAGTTCGAATCACACGTGTCTCTA
>NC_042997.1:37750630-37753130 GCF_006345805.1 Octopus sinensis
ATGTATGTATGTATGTATGTATGTATGTATGTATGTATGTATGTATATATGTATGTATGTATGTATGTATGTATGTATGTATGTATGTATGTATGTATGTATGTATGTATGTACGTACGTATGTATGTATGTATGCATGCATGTATGTATATAGTCAGATGTTTGTATAGTCGAAAGGGCTAAGACGAAACCTACCAACATTAATGACTAGCAAAATAAAGGAGACAAGAAGGTAGTGATATGATTAAACAATCTTGTACTAATCAATATATACATCAAAGTAACTAACGCAAACGAAGTAAGGGAAATCTTATACAACTACTTGTAATAGTAATTTAAAGTCCGGTATTAATATGAAACCCAAAGAGAAACTAACGAATAGTAATAGCGTTACTACTTTTTTCCGATAATGTTGAGAGCCTTTGTAAATAAGGCGCCTAACACGTTTCACGCCGTGCAAAGTGCTTAGCAGTATTTCGTCTGTCGTTTACGTTTCTGAGGTCAATTCCGCCGAGGTTGACTTTGCCTTTCATCCTTTCGGGGTCGATAATAAAGTAACCATTTCGCACTGGGGGCGATATATTCGACCCAATCCCTTCGTCTGTCATTGTTTGTCCCCTCTAGTTTTAGCCCCTTGTGGGCATAAAGAAATATATAACAATGAAGGGAACGAATAACAACAATCATTCTGGCTGAGCATACAGAAAATATGTTCTTTTGACAATTCTTCTAAAGACTTGTCACTGTGGTAAGAAGTTGCTTTCAGCCTCATGGTTCTTCCTCCAAAAAATCTTTCTCTTAAAATCTTCAAGGTGGTGCCCCAGCACGGCCGCAGTCTAATGCCAAACGAATATCTGACCAGCGCGCAGTGCCTTAGGCGAGTCAGTAAAAGGTTTTGTGTCGGTGCGTAACGTTTTCTGCATGCGCTGGAAGAATGGCATCCCCTTCTGCCCAAAAGGTTTTGCCCACGCAACATTAGTTTTGGCGGGAAAAAATAAAGTCGGATACTTTTGAACGCACCTCGTATCTACCGAAGTACTTCCATCGTAAAAGAAAGAAAATATTTCGGGCTCTGGCTTTAAAACCTGAGCATATTTAATAAATTTATTGTGAAAATTGTTTTTCTCAACAACACCGAATGTAGCTGATAATACTTAGTCAATAAATCTAAAATCAAGACATACACTGGGATTAACGCTAATTTCAGGTGAAATACAATCACCCTTCCTTATCTCTATAATTACAGATCTCTCTCTAATTAATCTCTGGCTAAATTAATTATAGATGTTACTGGAGAGAGGCTTGTACGCCTTGATAGTATGGCCTTATATACTGTCATACGTAGTATTTATTGCAAACTTGTGATTCCATGTAAAATGTTCATGTAATTTCTTATGTAACAAGGCTCATCGGCTTCAGCTGGCGCATTTTATGAGCAATTTACTTACGTGTTAGAGTAGTTAATCTATCATGAAACAGCTGGTAGCACTGTGTGAATTCCATTTATCTGGAGAGAGGTAATCCATGTTGGTGATATTTTTCTCCTTACGATCTATGTCTGATTTCCAGCAGCAGCAGGGTATATGTACGTATATATGTATGTATATATGTATATATATATATCACAATCAAGGAATGGCCATAATAGGCCATTCACCCACTAGAAATAACAGCCATATATATACATATATATATATAAGTTTTAAAAAATAAGGGTGAAAAATTGAATATAAATTTAACATCAATTTCAAACCAGTGGTCTAGCATATAGAAAAATCTGAAGATTCAGTAAAATTATATTACATACATATAAGACGGATGACCACTAAGTGGGCATCCATTATGCTAGAAGTCGAACCCTATCGTCTTACCATTATCAAAGGAATGTTCTCAAGAATATTTAGCAAACGCCAGAACGTAAGCGTGCACGACAAATGAAAAGGCTATTCAATTTTTAATGACCACTACTCTTTTGCTATATACACTCTACTGTCAGTGTGGGGGGTTTCTCTCTCTGGCTCTCTGTCTCTCTTTCACTCCTTCCCTCTGTTTATATATATATATATATATATAGAGAGAGAGAGAGAGAGGAGTGAGAGATAGATAGATAGATAGATTGATAGATCTTCGTACAGTCTTCACTCTTTTATAGCTAGCCATGTCTCTTTCGAGAAACCTATTCATCTGCCCATCTACATCTCTATCGTTTTGTGACTGTGTATATGTCTCACTATAACATTATCGGGTTATACAGTCTTTCGCTTTACACGAATATTTCCATCTTCCTTTTCTTTCTTTTTCACGCCGTCACTTTCCAGCTCTCTCTACCCCACTCTCCTTCTCTTTCTCTTTCTCTATCTCTCTTCACTTCCCTCGTGAATCCACAGACTCATGGCTGGCTTAAATTCATTATTTACGCTTTCCAGCGAAAACCGGAAGGTATATATATATATATATATAATATATATCAGTGAGGACACATGGCCCGGGTAGCGTGTTG
>NC_042997.1:37760630-37773130 GCF_006345805.1 Octopus sinensis
AATGTTAACCGGTAAACAGATGTTAACCGATAAAGAGGTTTTTTCACTGATTATTTCAATACTAAAATTTGTTGGTTTGTAAATCTAATCCACATAAAATTAGTGTGTATATCTTTTACACGTGTATCCATTTATATATGCACACTCACACACACATATGTGTGTATTTGTATGTGTATGTGTGTATGTGTGTGTGTGTGTATATTTTTTATTGAAGCATCATTCAGTCAGGTTGATTGCCCGGGCCAGCCTGACTACCTTCTTCCATCCTTCCCGATCTTCCATTAGTGTTTTTATGTCTTCAACTTCGCATCCAAACACTTCTTCCGTTGTCTTACAGCTGCTTTGGTACAATGATTTAGTGTACACATCAAAACACATTACTCACAAGTTCCTCTTTACTCCTCCAGCAGTGGCCAGTAAACTTCAATCTCCTCTCTTGGGTGGTTGATGAGAACGTTGGTACATTCCCATATAACCGTTGTTTACTTGGGTGCTCCCTCCAAGAGATGTTAAGCACTGCACTTGACATTCTGATGTAGTCTCTTGGTGAGAGTCCGAGTCAGAGATCCATATACAAGCACAGATTTAACAATTGTTCTGACAAACTGTCTCTTTAATTTACCTGGTAGGGTTGACTTCCATATTGTTCTAAGACAGTATCTAACTGCTCAAGCCTTAGCAACCTGCGATTTAATATCTTTTTCAGTGGACACGGTATTGCTGCCTAGGGCGGCGAGCTGGCAGAAACGTTAGAGCACTGGGCGAAATGCTTAGCGGTATTTCGTCTGCGTTACGTTGTGAGTTCAAATTCCGCCGAGGTCGACTTTGCCTTTCATCCTTTCGGGGTCGAAAAATTAAGTACCAGTTACGCACTGGGGTCGATGTAATCGACTTAATACCTATGTCTGTCCTTGTTTGTCCCCTCTGTGTTTAGCCGCTTGTGGGTAATAAAGAAATAGGTATTGCTGCCTAGGTAAGTGACATTTTTCAATGGCTTCTATTTTGTTCAGGATGATATAATCCTATGTTACCGGCAGTATTTTCTAGCAGATGGAGTAAACGTTCAGTATCTCTTGTGTTGCCTTCGAAGAGCGCATTGTCATAATCGGCGTCAGTCAATCAGGTGTCCAGATATCCTCTGCTTCTAGACTTCTGTAAAGTTAAACCCAGATTATTGAGGCACGTAATACATAAACGAGGCACAGGATGAACGAGTCGGGAAATAGTGTGTCACCCTGCAGTACTCCTGTACGAACATCGAAGAAGACAGTATCTCCATTTGGTGACCGCAATTTCGCTCGGGTATTTTTATACAGCATCATTACTGCCTTTATTGTTTCATCAGGGATTCCATATGCCATAAATATATGTACATATATATATGTATATACAAATTCGGTATGTGTTGCGTTCCTTTACGGGATAAATTAAAAGAATGTATAAGCAAACGACGTAACGTATACTGAATTTAAGTATGAACAGGAATTTAAGTATGAACAGACAGAGGGTCCATAATCCTTCATCAGTTATCGACCAATGGTACTGTTCAGTTTCGCACCTTTAACGATAAGACTGAGTGCTTCCCAATTGGCGGTGCACGCAAAATAAAATTTTTCTTGCGTAGAATTAGGGACAAGAGCAAACAAAAAGAAACAAAACAAGCAAAACGACACAGAGTGTAATTTAGGACGGTGGAACAAGATACGGCCTTGGGCCAAGGAGACGAGAATAGTGGGTAACGCTTAGAAAATGTTTTGAAGGATGGAGAACGTTCTCTATGTGCACTTGAAACTGTATTGTCTATTTCAGTATGCACTTACTCATGCACACACATACTCGCACCAATAGGAGCTTTTCTGTTTCGTTCGGTTGCATATTGCTTTATTTGCATCGATTTATGGGTTGCAAGAATGATTATTTTTTTGTCACATTCTCTTAAATATTTTGTGTGAAGGTTTTGCTTTCGTTAGATCAGTATACTTAAAATCAAGATTCTTAGCCCTTGAGTGTATATCGTAATTCAATGCAGCTTAGCAAAAATGTGTTTGTCTTTTTTAATTTTTTTTTTCAGAGGAAACTAGTTCAGTTTTCTTGAAGACAAAGACAAAACATTTTCAACATTTTTAGTGACACAATTAATATCTATAGGGTTTAGAGTACTAAGATAATCCATAATACAGTGTTTCCCAACCTTTTTTCCCGGCGCCCCACTTTTTCATAGCAAAAGTTTTTACGCCCCACCTTTTCCCATGTCCACTCACATTTACAAGTACATGTGGGCCTACTTACAATTGAAAAAAAATCAAAAATTAAAAAATTGTATTCAAAATACAAAAAAATAGTTTGAGAATTGAAACAACAGGCACTAAAAGTGCATAACACCCAATAAATCGATAAAATTATTACGATTTCTCATGTTTTTAAAAAATGTCAATTTATAAAGAATAAAGAAACACGTTTTTTCAGTTCAATTATTTGACGGTCAGCTCGACTAATTTAGTGAGAACCCTGTGCCTGATGCATACAGCACAAGTTTTTAATTTGAGGAGACAACTTTGTTAATTTCAGTCGTAAATCGCCACGTTTTGTAATCTCAAGCCGGTTTCTCAAGCCCACGTCTATGCCCCGCGCCCCACCTGAATTTTCTCAGGCCCCACCAGTGGGGCGTACGCCCCACCTTGGGAATCACTGCCATAATAGAAGATATAGCAAAAAGTTCATGAAATTAAAACTAGAGTGCAAAATGTTCTTGGTATCATTCATCTAGTACTATGTACCCATTGTTAATATTTTCACAATGTTGATTTATTCGAAAGCCAAAGGTTTCTGAATCTTATCAATTAGAATTGTTGGTTTCTTTCAAAATCAAAAGATTGAAAACCATTTTAAAGATTTATCTTTACAATTAAACAACATTAATTATAGAAAATTTTATTTAGTTGTTGTACTTAATTAAACAATGCTTTGAAGTCACTTAACTTCTCGTGAATGTTCGTCTTAACATTTACTGCTTTACAACCAGAATTAGGAAATCTTTTCATAACCACTAAAGTGATTTGATCAATGATTGCCAGACATAATTTGTCCGCCTAAAATCATTACGGGACATCAAGTAATTGATAGGATGCATTAGTCCGTAACAGAAACTTCACTGTCCGAATGGATTATTTAATTAATGTTACCGCCTCATTCTACCGAAGATAATTTCAGATGAATAAACGTACATCAGTATCAAAGTCATAATACTTTGAAAATAAAAGTTGATTAGAAAATTATTAATATCCTGTTCAATATATGTCATTCATATTGTATTACACTTTGATAATAGGCATATTTGACAAATTTTAAATATATTACATGTTAATTTCCACTCAGCATATTAATTTCTTCTTCATATATTTCTCATTTAGAGGCCTTTGATATTTTTCCTATTGTTATATTTATAACAATTCTTAGAGTGAACATATTACAAGGAATTATATATCCGTTCATAATATCTGTAACTTGGTATTGAGGATAATAATTTACATATCCCCACTTTCCCTTTCTAACACCCTCGTCTTCTGTTCTAATATAGTCATCTTCGTAGCTATTCCTCTGTTTAATTCTATGTGCTAATATATAGGTGTTATATTACTGCTATGGTTATATAGCTGTGTGCCTTCTTTTATTCTTGTATCTCAAAGGAATAATACGTCTAGCCACGCATGTATGTACATATTTGCTTACTCATGATACGGATTTTACACCTATACATCTCTATACATATGATTCCCAGTTCTGCGTGTATATATATATATATATATATATATATATATAAATTTATATAAATAAGGATAATTATTTATATAAATTTATATATTCGTTTCGTCATTATATTCACTGCGGTGATATTTTTGACCATATCGCACGAGGAGTTTTAGGTGGGCAATTTAAACTGGCTGTGTGCCTACGTGCATATATACGTCCGTATAGGTAAGTATTCGTATGTTGTATATATATATTTGTATTTATGTGCTACTTTCTTATGCAGAGCCAGAAATCTGGGATCTGGAATTATCCAGTAATTTTTTGCTAGTTTATTTTGTTTTTTGCCTTCTCTTCTTTAATGTGCTTTTTTGCCAAATAGATGTGGCTGCTATTTCCAGCATGGGTGTATCTCTTAGATACTCTAAATTATAATTTTAAATATATATATAAGCAGAGCTATACGTGGGCAGGTACAGAAACGCGCGCACGTACACACAAGTAGCCTCACAAGTTAACATTCAAACACGCACAAATATTTAAACAGAAAACCTATGGACACCGATATTAAATAAGCAAGACAAAAATCAATGAAACTTAACGCCTGTGCATTTACCAAAACACTTGCAATAATACACCCGCTCTCTAATACACATCCTCAAACTTATAAATACAATGAATTTTAGTGTATCTTGTTTGCTTACATCACGATGGCATGTCATTGATAAGCTCGTGAATGGAAATAAAATGACACCGGCAAACCAATTGATAGAGTGGTTACTGAAATGACTGGTCGTATATTTGATTAGTTACCTGATTAATTAGTTAATTAGCCAAGTATATGGAAGCGAATCATGCATTTGCTTGCTTGCATAGCTTAAATGAACTACCAAAATATACATATATACATTTGCATAGATTTATTTTTATATGCGTATATAGATGTATATACGTATATATGAATGCATATATTCACACACACACGCACGCACATACACACACATGCACACATGCATACATACATATAGACGCATATATAAACCAAAAACGTTGTATATTTGTATATTGTATAAAGGAAATGCAGGTGTATATTGTTTGATCGAAATAAAATTTGAGTTTATTTTTAGAAACTAGGGTGATCAGATGACTTGTTTTAGACAGAAGAGGCCGGCTTGTGATCACTCTGTTCTCTGTCAGACGATATCTATAATATGAGGCTAATTTGCCCTTTCCTTTCGTATCAGTAAAGTCTGTTCTGCATATCTATACGATAATAATCTCGATATAATTTTATAGCAATACTTACTTTTGTGTCCATAGTTTTTTCCCGTATTTCATTAGGACTATTCACAGAGTAGGAAAAAGCAACCAAATTATTTCGTTACAGAAAGCCAGGACCAATTCTCTATCAGTCATTTAATAAGCTGTTAGCTCTTGGTGTACCTCCACAGAATATAAATGTTCTCCCTTACTTAGTAAAGTAGATTTGTTCCGCTTCTGTTTTTTTACGAACATCGAAAAATCCAACATATAAAGAATCGACACAGCCACGAGATACTTTAAAACTAATCGTTTACCTATTTATTACTTAAAACAAATACGTTATTTGTTTGTTTTTTTTCTCTTTACTTCAAATTAATTATACTTTTTGCATTACAGATTAATCAATTAACTTTGTAAAATATGAATATATCTCTATGCTTATTCTCAATGCCCCTTCACTTTGGTTGATGTGGTAAATTGAAAACTGTTATATTGTATACTTGAATTATTAGCTTAATCCCTGTGCTGTTTAACATCAATAGAATTATGCTCGTAGTGCAAGTTAAACTTCTGTAACTTCAAAAGCTGTTACGTAATTTAACCTTTTTTAGATTGAACATCGTTCTAAATTTACTTCTGTTTTATAAAATTTCACTTGAAACGTAATGGCATGCTATATGATGTTGCGTTTTCTTTAGTTTTGTTTTGTTTTGTCAATAATTTGGATGCATACAAGAAAGTATGCTCAAATGTGTAGAGTGATTGAATATTTTGCCCTATTTCGAGCCTGTAAAGAGATGCCGAAAAGTAAGATTACATTTATCTGTGAACAGGTTAAAGAATTTAGATTTATTGCAAAAAAAGAAACTGGAGAATAATAACCTTTATGCTTTTTCTGCACTAAGCCGTTGTGATGTAGAAATTGGCAATATGGAAGATATGCAGCTGAAAGCTGTAATCGCAGATAAGCATAAAGTTATTACTCATATTTTTGGTATGTCATCATTGTTATCATATTTTTCTACAGCTCGATTAACTCAAGATTACAAAATCATGGCTGTAGAACTCTGTAAAGTGTAGCATGCTGTGAAGCATAATCTGTTATATAGAAATGTTAGTTGTGGAATAAAAGTAGATAAAGAATTGTTCAGCGACTCATTTATGGTGCAAAATGAAACATGAGGGAAAAAACTAAGCCACAAGCTCTATGCTAGAATATCCTAGTACCACCCTCTGTATAAAGCATGTGAATTACATAAATGAATATGATTTGATTTTTGAGTAGCAACTAGAACTTTAAATGTAGTACCAACGAAGTGTTTCCCAATAATTCTGATACACTTTCATTTCGAAAAGCATTTATAACTTGACGTTTACTGCGATGACAGTTACTAATGAAACAAAAAGCATCAGGGCCTGATCTGAAAAATGTATCTACGCTCACTGCGCACAATGCAAGATTAAATGATGGAAAGCAGGATTATGTTGATCAAAAATTGGAAATGTCTCGAAAAAGATTATTCCTGCAACTGTCCAATACATATTTGCATAATATCACTAAATTTGCTACAGGAAAACTTGTGCTCAAAGACATTTATTTCAGAAATTGTGTGAATTTGAGAATTTTATTTGTAATAAATCATGTCATGTAATTCCTCTCTCTCTCTCTCTCTCTCTCTCTCTCACTCTCTCTCTCTCTTTCTCTTTCTCTTGTCCCTCTCTCTCTCTCTTTTCTCTCGTATATATAGTCTAACATCTCAACACCATCTATTGGTCTAACTGCTTTGCCTATTCTACACCCGCTTATCTCATCTATTCATAATGCCGTGACAGCTTTAATTTGGAGAAAAGGCCTTGATGTTTTCATATTGAATATCTCCATTCTCTATAACTCCAACACCTGCTACCCCTTTTTCATTTTATCTCCTAAATCATGATGCGTAAATGGGAAGAGATTGTACTTTGGCAAAATCTACCTGCCTTTTCTGATTTTCCTGTGACTTTGTTCTCTTCAACATGTTCTTTTCTCCTCACGTCTCTCTCCGCTCATATATAACGGTGACGCAAATCTGCAACTTTTTCTGCTAAACCTTAGCTTCTCACCATTCTCTCTCACTCACTACTCTCGTTCACTAATCCCCTGGTTACCTCAACCCAATTTTCCCTTCATCTGCGATTTTCTACTGTCCTCCTATGTTTTGTTTTCTTAACATACCACTATAACCACTCCTCTACACCTCTGCACTGACTTATCACTCTGTAACTTACAATCGCATTCACACTACTTTATTTCTGTTTTTCGATGCTAATAATGCCATGATTCTTTCTTTCTCTCTCTGTCTCTCTCTGTATCTCTCTCTCTCTTTCTCTCTTTTTTCTCTCTCTCTCTCACTCACTCACCAATACACATGTAGTAACACTACAAAGAGCACCTTGAACACTTACAAACTGTCTGAGCCATACTGTCATAGCAGATGATCCGCACCAACCTATCACTGGGTCCACATGATCAACCCACAGCATTACCATTATATTTTGTTCCCTTCCCCGCCACATTAATCCCTGGCATTATTCTTCGCTTCCCTTCTTCTCTGTTTCCATTACTCATGCTCTACCTTCTTCTATTGGTTATTCCCCTCAAAATACATCTGTTCATTTCATCGTGGCATGCGATTTTCGCTTTGCAGGCTGTCTAGCGAGCCTCAACGGTACTGGTACTACTATATTTTGACAGAATACTTAAACACCGAAAAAACCTAAAACATTATTTGCTGCGTTTATTTGAGAAGAAGTGACATACAACCCCTTGAAAATGCTTTGGGTTTGAAGTAAATGCCTTTGAATTATTGAAGATTTAGTTCTTGTTCCTCTGTCACACCTTTCAATTATTCCCAGACACATTTGAACGAATACAAGCGAAATCATTTAACACAATTTCGTTTCACCGAACCAAGGTGTTTCAGCATATAAGCTATTAGCAGAAATTGAAATCAAATTTTAATGAAAGACACTTTTATTCTTTTTTTTCTTGGCAATGATCTGCAATCTTAACTAGCTTATCCATGAGCCATGTGACAAATGTGTAACAGATTTCATTGTTGTCTCTGAAAGAACCATAAAGAAAATAAGCGGCAAGTATTACTTCTCTGAAAACAACTTTCAAAATAAATTGCCGAAACTTACAATAATTATAAGAGACATATATGCTGGAGAATCATGTGATTCAGTCGAAGGTCAGTAACGACCAGGATATTAATATATATGAATTAAATGAAGCATATGGGAGAGTAAGGGTAATTTTCAATACTCGTGAGATGTGTAGAAAACCACAATGTAGAACGTTGTCCTACGCGATGATAAATTTTAGGCACCTTTCACAAACATAAGCGCTTGTATTTGCTCTATTCCATGCATCACCCTGAATTAGTAGTTCCAATGATGACCTTTGTATGGAGAAATGAAAACAAGCATGTACAAGTGGACACCGTCGAACTAAAGATTCAAATATTTAACAGTTTCTCTGAAAATTGTCCAGATCTGTACAAATCACTCGTGGGCAATAGAAAACCCTTGGAGATGACAAGTAAAGGTTTTACAAATCAATTACATCATGTAAAAAGTAGACATTTATTTCAGGTGAATTAAAATTAAAATTGAATATAAACATTTAGGATCTTTCACACAAAGTGTATAGAATGCATATTGACAGTCATATCGATGCTGCTTTAGAGAGTAAATTGTGAAATGTTACTTTGATGTCAAATACACGTAGTAATAAATCTATCTCCAGCGGATTAAAAAAGAAGAAAAAGCTCACGTTCCATTTATATGAAACTAAAGGATTAGACTATGGCAGCATTTACTAGATAAAATAGCGGGAGATAACCTACTTGCCCTGAAGACAATCGAGGAAATAAAGGATGATAAATTTGAAATAAATAAATAAATAAATAAAATGAATACAAATAAAACTAACGCAGAGTAACAATTATTTGGAGACGATAAAAAAAACCACAATACAATTAAAGACATAGATACACGGTACAGCTGTTGATAATGTTGCACAAAACTGTATGAAATATTAAAATTTCAAACACAAAAGCCGGAAAAATATTCACGAACGCAAATATGAACTGCAGTCAGTTAAATTTTTAATTACTGTAACAAATGCAGAAATAGAAGAAATATATTTAGGTCAGACTGGAAATGCACTATCAGAACGTTCACGTGAGCACCGACGGCAAATCAGATATCCAGTTGTCTGTCAGTTACTTTTGAGTAATCATCTAGCAACATGTGGTCGGAAAATATTTATATTTCCATTCTACAAACTACACAGTCCAAATGAAATTGAGAGAAATAACTTTATTAATAAATTCCAACCCAAGCTAAATAAATAATAATACTAATATTTAGAGGTACTATTTCTTCTTCTACGACCACTACAACTAACAACAATAACAACAATACTAAAGGTGCTTGTGATGACAATAGCTATGTCAAGAGGAAAGTCAGTAAAAATCATCTTATTTTGGTGTTTAACCCTTTAGTGTTCAGATTACTCTGTTAAATGTAATACTTTTTCACTCAAATTGTTTTGAATTAATCATGCATTATCTTACAGCTTTGAGGTTTCAATGATGTGAATATTTATTTTTTGAATGTCAATGTAGGTTAGGTTTGAGGGGCTAAATATGGCCAGTTTGATTATAAAACATATAGAATATTTGGGCCAGATATGGCCGGTTTAAACACTAAAGGGTTACCACAGCTACTCATACCACCACCATCACCACCGCCGCTAACAACAGCAACAATAACAATAACAAAGGAGGTGATAATTGTGATGATGAAAATTGAAATGTAAAATTCCCTGGGAAATGTCGTTTACAACGTTAATAAAGATAACCCAACAATTGCTGCTTTGGCCAGGGTCAAATCCAGGTCTCTTGACATGTTCAACAAACCGTGACGCCTAAACCAAACACCAATCAGCTTAAGTAATTCTGATGGGTCAGAATACAGTTTGCTAAAATTAACATTCTGGAGCCTGTACCTATACAAATGTATTTAAGGCACACAGCTTAGCCATCTCGCTACAGTTGAAAATTGTAAAACAAAACTGTCACCATTACAACATGAATCCGAAGATTTCATAACTTAATGCAAAAAAATACTAGCTTAATCAGAATGGATATTTAATATTCTATCATTTCATTATATTATCTTATATTATATTATTATAAGATTGTAAATAAAACGTGACAATCAGACAAAGTTGGAATTTCTTTCAGTAACATCTGTGTGTGTGTGTGCATACACATATGTATGTGTGTATGTTTGTGTTTGTGTATATATATATATATATATGTGTGTGTGTGTGTGTGTGTGGTGTGTGTGTGTGTGTGTGCATATATAGTGATATATATATATATATATATATATACATACTCTTTTACTCTTTTACTTGTTTCAGTCATTTGACTGTGACCATGCTGGAGCACGGCCTTTAGTCGAGCAAATCGACCCCAGGACCATTTCTTTGTAAGCCTAGTACTTATTCTATCGGTCTCTGTTACCGAACCGCTAAGTTACGTGGATGTAAGCACACCAACATCGATTGTCAAGCGGAAACAAAACAAAACACACACAAACATATACACACACGTACATATAAATATACATATATACGACGGGCTTCTTTCAGTTTCCGCCTACCAAATCCACTCACAAGACTTTGGTCGGCCCGAGTCTATAGGAGAAGACACTTGTCCAAGGTGCCACGCGGTTGGTAAGTAGGCTACTTACCACACAGCCACTCATATATACGTGTGAGGGGGGTGCGCGCGCATGTGTGTGTGCATATATATATATAAGGTGCTTTTATGAGTGTGAATGTTTGATATGATCCAGTAGTATACATACAACGTGTATACACACAAGCAGGTATGTATGTCTCTAATCTTATTGTTTTTTATCTGTCCTTTATCTTTTATCTTAGTGTTATTTTTTATTATTTATCATCCTTGTCATCACGGCAAATAGGCTAACTCATTAAGTAACCCCATCTATTTTATCAAGTAAATGGTGCCTACGACTAGTATGTGATTCTTCTTCTTCTTCCTCCATTCTCTAAAGGAGTGGAGAGATTTATTACCATGTATATTTAACAGCAAAATACCATTCTCCAATTCCCCCTCTGTACTGGCAGATGAGAGAGTCAATATTATTCTATACTCTTTGTGTGAAATATCCTAACCGTTAAAATTTATTTTAATTTTATATTCACCCGAAGAAAACAGTGTTTTTTTTACATGATGTAAAATCGCAGAAATAAAGTATGATAAATAATAAAAATAACAGTAAAATAAAAAGTATGAATGAAATTAGCATACAATGATCATCAATAAAAGACACGTCTGAAGCAATTGTAGTAGCCTCAGCCCATTTGTGTTATATTACATCACAAAGGAACCGTTGTATAGTCAATCCATATTGGGCCGCGGATTGCATGCCGAAGTATACGCTTGTAAGATCTTACGTATACATTAAGTGTATTTGGTCTGTGCTTGCAAATATATGCTTAACCGGAAGAACAAATACGTATATATTTTCGTAAGTACATGGGTATCCGTAAACACTGTTGGTATACGGGTATGCTGTCCTCGACTCTACTTTAGAGTTTTTGTGATTTGTTATTAACATTTATCGATTCTATTGGATTCTGCATATAATTATATGTGTGCATGTGTGTGTGTGTATGTTTTTTGCATATGTATATATTTGAGTGTATACGTGTGTGCGTCCCCGCGCAAAGGACAAATCCTCCCAAAAGTTATTTATTATGGATAAAAAAAGTATATAATTTCTACTATTCATTGGACACTTCTACAACTGTATCTACAATATGAAATCATTCTTTCAGTAGAGAATAATCGATGTTGATCACCAGAAACTTTTTTTGGCACTACACTGATACATTATATTCAATGAACACAAAAAAGGCATGGGTAAATTTTAGGTTAATTACAAATTATATAAATTAGAGCTATGTTGATTTCCATTGATAATAAATATACACATTTATTTTATTGATGCGGGAAACTGCTTTAAGTGACATCTTTAAATTGCATCAATAACAAATGTCAAAATTAATAAACTATTTACTTTAAAAACAAATGGAAAAAAACTAGTGAGCGACATGTTCCTCCTTTGGAAACACCTCATTTATACTCATTATAAGAAAATAGTTTTCTGTGAAATATCTTATTGCCACTGAGATTTCTGTAGTTCATCATTGTCTACATACGAGCCAGCAAGTAGAGACCCCTTGATGTCCTTTAATCTTATTTCGTATAGACTTATTAGTCTCAAAGCTGGGTTTTTTATGCTTTTTACAGTATTCGTGTGCTTGTTCGTAAGTATTGGCCTTTCTACCAAAGAACGCATACATTTATAATATTGTGGCCATCTTAGGTAAGCATAAT
>NC_042997.1:37778130-37783130 GCF_006345805.1 Octopus sinensis
TATATATATATATATATATATATATATATGAGTATACCTTCAGAACTGTTTTTACGGCTTTTATATATAACATGCCTTAAAAGAAGAATGCAAATTTGATTTTTTTGCAAAAATTTTAATGGACTTTAAATTAGAATATATACATATGACATATGATCAATTTTATAGGAAAATGTGTGTATGCACACACATATACACAATACATACACACTCGTTCATATATATGTATATATATATAAGTATATATATATGTATATATGTATGCATGTATGCATGTGTATACATACATATACATAGATATTTACATACATAATTATATAACTATATACCTGTAATATATTTATATATGAACACATATTATTATACATATATTTATACACATACATATATGTGTCTGTCTGCGGGAGCGTGTACAAATATATGTATGTATGTATGCCTGTATGTATGTCGATATATGCGTATGTATGCATGTAAGTATGCATGTATGTACATATGCTGGTATGTAGGTAGGTAGCTAGCTAGCTAGGTATGTACTTATGTGTGTATGTACGTATGTATGTATGTATGTTTTTATGTATGTATGTATGTATGTATTTATGCTTATAAACGCATACTTAAACGGCAATGCATTCTTAGGGATGGAAATATTTCCTGTTGAGGAAAAATGCGAAAGAAATTGCTACGTAGCATTAATAGCCTATTAATCATAATTTAATGCTATTTATTTCTACTATTTCCAACGTCTGTTTTAATAATTCTAATATTGTATATAGTAACTATTGATTCAATATAAATAGGGAATATTATTTTGTTTGCTTCATTGCCTCTTAAAAGGTATATTTACACACATACAAAAATGAAGATACATAAATATGTTCGCTCATCCTATAAAGCTAACAAGATGTTAGATTTGAAGAAAAATATTTATCAGCACACACGACATTGATTTATATGAATTAGCATTTAACGTATCGATTTTCCCTTCTGCCTGATACTGTAGAGATATATTTTATATCAGAAAGCGACGTAGACGAACAAAAGCTGACTTAATAGTATAATTCATCATACTTGTTCAACAAACACAAAGTAACAACACCTTATGAAAGGAAAACGACTGTAGAATCATTACATCTTATCCTTCTCAAAGTACGAGGTGTATACGGACAGAGAAATTGAAGCTGGATAATGAAACCCATAGAGAAAACGAATTTTAAAGATATTTTGCCAATAAACTGGGAATATAAATCTCAACCCAGCAAAGGTCTATTCGATTTGAGATCTTGAGATATGTGCTGTAACTGCGACTGAGAAATGTTCTGTAACTATGCGGCTGATGTTAGTTAGCTTTCAAAGTCATATTGAGTGGTTTGAGTATCGCTGAATGCATATATTGATGTAGTTATTCAAAACACATGCACGTGATACATTCTTGTTTCACTTTCTTATTCATCAACAATATTAAATGTGTTTATTATAGTATCCGGTGTTGGTGCAGCACAGCTAAATGAACGGGAATGTGAGAATATTAGTGGTTTTGGCATAATATTATTACTACCGCTGTCTGAGACAGTTCTCCGTCAGTATTTTACCTTGGCTATATATTTTACAGCGAAAAATATCTACTGATTAATTGTTTCAAAATTTTAATATTGAGAAGCCTAAATGACCTAATTTGTAAACGATTTATATCATAATTGAATATAATACCTAATTACACATTGAGCTTAAGATCTAAAGAAATTTTTTTGTTAAATATTTTGTAAAATCATCTAAAGTAAATATTCTATATGTGCCAGTCTACATACTTACAAATATTGAAAGTGGATCGTAAATTTTAAGATCAAGAGTTAGTCGTAAGTATTTTGGAAAATCTTTCATTACAATTTCTAACCTTGCAATGGCAATTAATATAATAGATGCAGGGAGTGTACGAATTTGGGTGTACGAATTGCAGTTAGAAAACTTGATGATTAAAATCGGTACCACATGGGGCTTTTTCTATATTTGGCGCCGTTAAAAGAAGAAAGGAGCATATGGAACTTTTAATGTCAGATGTCTGTGGAAACAAACTATTTGAAAATTATTTTGACAAACGTATGTCATTTTATATATTTTTGTCTTGCTGATGCGAAAAGCTTTTACCTATTACCTAAGATTTTCTCACAAATTAAAGTTAACGATATCATTATTTGTAATTCAACGTGTTGTATGATGAAATGTTAGTACCAGGAAGGAATTATGTACTTCATCTAACAAAATACAATTGAATGTGAGAAAATAGATTTTAACAAAGGGTTCTATTCATTTTCTAGGTTTATATCGCTTGTTCGTTTATTTACCATGAAAGAAACTCTATTATAAATACCACCGTAAAGTCTGTTTTAGCAGAACATCCACGTTTAAGTGGGAATAAATATTACCACTTGGTATTAATACTGCCTCTGTCGCTAATATATCTTTTTTAACAAGTGAACTGGCTAATCGCAATACTAGTGCCTGTTCTGGTAATGATTTCCTATATATCACTAGCGAGGAGATAAGTCGCTAGCGGTCGAACATCCATCAGCGATGAGATTAAGGAAGATCGATATGTGTCATAGTGGTCTCGGCGCTGAGGTTGGTGGTGATTTATCTCCCCGTGAGTGATATAAAGAAGCAAGCATGCATTCTGCACCAAAACCTGTATAACAGTTTGTGGAGGCGCAATGGCCCAGTGGTTAGGGCAGCGGGCTCGCGGTCTTAGGATCGCGGTTTCGATTCCCAGACCGGGCGTTGAGAGTGTTTATTGAGCGAAAACACCTAAAGCTCCACGACGCTCCGGCAGGGATGGTGGTGATCCCTGCTATACTCTTTCACCACAACTTTCTCTCACTCTTACTTCCTGTTTCTGTTGTACCTGTATTTCAAAGGGCCGGCCTTGTCACTCTCTGTGTCACGCTGAATATCCCCGAGAACTACGTTAAGGGTGCACGTGTCTGTGGAGTGCTCAGCCACTTACACGTTAATTTCACGAGCAGGGTGTTCCGTTGATCGGATCAACCGAAACCCTCGTCGACGGAACCGACGGAGTGCTTCCATCCCATAACAGTTTATTTTATAATAAATACGGCAGTAATTATTTTCTTACTCTTCGAATTGTGTCCCTACACCTTACAAGAACAAATACTGTAGACTTTTTGACTTCAGTGTATATTTTGTTCATTGTCTTAATTCCTCAACACAAAGTAGGCAGGCCTTATGGGGAGCCCACTTCTGATCTTGGTCTCCTAATTTCACCCCGAAAGGAGGCCGAGTAACAGTTTTTGACAAATTTAGTAATGTTTCTCCGAAGCTTCTTAGTCATACATTTGTCACAAATGAAGCAAAATTTATCCGTGCTTGCTGTGTATCATCTACAAGACGTCTTTCTTTGAAATGAGGTGGAGGTCATTAAGGAAAGAGGAAGAAGAATCTTTTTTTAACAGCGTATATTTGATTTACCATCAAAATGTACACATACAATTAAAGAAGCATGTGACTACCCGAGGAGTTCATCACCACATCTTTATTGGGTCATATTCTACATTAAAATGTAGCGTGTGGTAAGTAGCTTGCTAACCAACCACATGGTTCCGGGTTCAGTCCCACTGCGTGGCATGTTGGGCAAGTGTCTTCTGCTATAGCCCCGGGCTGATCAATGCCTTGTGAGTGGATTTGGTAGACGGAAACTGAAAGAAGCCTGTCGTATATATGTATATATATATATATATAAGTGTGTGTGTATATATTTCTGTGTCTGTGTTTTGTCCCCCTAGCATTGCTTGACAACCGATGCTGGTGTGTTTACGTCCCCGTCACTTAGCGGTTCGGCAAAAGAGACCGATAGAATAAGTACTGGGCTTACAAAGAATAAGTGCCAGGGTCGATTTGCTCGACTAAAGGCGGTGCTCCAGCATGGCCGCAATCAAATGACTGAAACAAGTAAAAGAGTAAAAGAGTATATGATCCAGCAAAATGTAACATGATACAATAAAACAATGCTTGTAGCATATATCAGGAAAACTCTTGACGAAATAAGTGAATTAAAAAAATTTTAAAGAAAGGTTTCGGAGGGGTGATGCATACCTTGCGCGCAAACAAGGGTAAAATATCTAATTTTATTAAAAATAATCTCAGACGAATTCATATTTCAACGAAATTACATCAAGAGTCATTTCCCTTGATTATCGTTCATGCATGTATAATAACAACAACATCAACGAAAAATAACATTTTGGTTCACCCGCCCGCCAGTTTTGAAGATAAATCAAAGCAAAATTTAACGACTTTGAGCCACTCACCCAAAGAGTATTTCTGCCAAATTTGGGGAAAATCGTTTCAGTCATTTTCCAGTACATTTGCAAATAGAAAAGCAAACAGACAAAGACGAGCGACTACACTCACACTGCTTCGCTTACTCGTGCAGGGTTAACAATGGCTTTTCACATAAGCAACGTGACCTTGTAAAGCACCTCTGCTTTGTACAACACATGCGGTTCACTAAAGCTAATACACATTTGTATATAGCTGAAGCAGTCTCAGCATTCCCAGGTGCTTATTTTTAAACTCACGCCTGTTATTTATAATGCAAATAGTTTATTTAAATGTGGCAATTAATAGTAATAGTGAAAGACAATATTCAAATTTGGGTAGAATGGTAAAATGCAATAAGAGATTTTGTGAAATATACTCAGTGGTTCCGCGGACCCCTGGGATCCCGGAAGCCCTGGAGGTCCTCAAAAGTAGAACGGAGGGGGGGCGTGAACTAAATTCAAAATGTCATGTATAGCCTTATGTGATACATACGGAGTCGAGTTTCTGGGTGGTTACCCGTCCTCAGCGTGTTTTAATCACATGCTAGTGATGAAAAGTCACTCCACTTGCAAATACTATAAACGTATGTCATTTTATATATTTTTGTCTTGCTGATGCGAAAAGCTTTTACCTATTACCTAAGATTTTCTCACAAATTAAAGTTAACG
>NC_042997.1:37785630-37800630 GCF_006345805.1 Octopus sinensis
CTTAACTTGGCTGGCGTATTTTGAAATAAATGCCTTTGCGGCAGACGAAGAAACCGGTGTTGTCGTGGCGGCGGTCAAATGCTGAAAGGCTAGTTAACCAGCGGTCACGTGAGAGGAGAGAAGAAGAGAGAGAAAACCAGGGGGCAGAGGAATTAAAGAGAGAGAGAAAAAGAGGGACAAAGGCACCAAGGGTGGGGGAGAAAGAAGGAATTAAAGAGGAGACCAAAGAATCAGAGGCAAGGAAATAGAAAGACAGAGACAGTGAAGTATAGAGAAAGTGTGTGTAGAAGTCGTACAATGGTGGAATGTTTACATACATTGTGTCGTCCCTTTGTGTGTTTTGCGTTTTTGTCCCATTTTGTATTTCTATATATAATTTCTATATAAATATTATTGCAGCGTAACGTACACCTTGTTCTCTTATGTATATATCTATATATATAAAACTCTAGTTGTGTGAGTGTCTGTCCCCTTCGATTTAGATTCCTAACTCCTCCCACATTTTGCGGTGCAGTTTAACCAAATTCGGGTATCTTATAGTCGTGATTCATATCGAGCCCGTCTGACTATTAGCGCGCGTCAACGATGAGTCTACGATTTTAAAAATAATTTAACATCATTTTTTATTCCATTTTAATGCATAAAATGCATCGTATGTCGATGGCGGCGGAGTTGGCGTCCACGCTCAAACACCTGCGCCTGTGTTTGCTTCTCCCCCTTCCCTCCCTCGTGAAGCTGTGGGGAAGGGAGTGTAAAGAAATCAACGTCGTAATGCGTTGTGAAGGAAACCAGCGTTCTTTTAGAACAACGACTTCATGGCTTGAAGACAACAAAACAAAAATGGCTAAGAAAGCCCGAATTTATAAGGGAAGTAACTCTCTAAAAATACTTATATAGTTATTTCCCTTACAAACCCGAGCAACGCCGGGCGATACTGCTAGTATATATATATATATATATATATATATATATATATATATATATTATATATATATATATATATATATATATATATGTGTGTGTGTGTGTGTGTGTGTGTGTGTGTGTGTGTATGTATATATATATATATAATATGAATAATAGTAGGATAACGAAATAAACTATTAGACCATAGTTTATTTTCCTATATCAAAATGTTTACAAAATATGAACAGGATGTTTTTACTAAATGATTTGCATTAAGGGATGTATAATATTGCCAGGGCTACATATCAAATAATGTTAATTCTGTGCCCATTTTCATTGAATACACAACATTAACAGTTAAGCAAGGTAAAAAGATTAAGCATAAACAATTCAAGTAATATCGTAAAATTCATTTTCAAAATAGCAGCGTAGATTACAACCTATTCTTCGGAATATACAGTTGGAAATTGGCTTCATTTATACATTGTAAAATGCCATTGTTATTGTTATAAATTGTTAATAATGCGCATTGGAAAAACAGATGCTAGAGTCGCTTGGAAAATTACATAGATTATAATGGAATAAAGATACCCACAAGTGCATTAGCTACAGCATTAGTATAGGAATTCATGAAATAAGCGTCGAAAAAGTTAACTTTATAAATAACTAGACTGTTTCTAGGTAGACGTAAACAGGAGTATTGTATAGAACCTCGTGCTTGTCAATATTACTCGTTCTAAATATTTAAATTAACGTCACTACACGTAATTTATCTACAAGGTTGAGTATCCTTATAACTGAGATATAACTCGCTATGGCATTATGTTGGGTATCTCTACATTATAAATGTGATTTCCTTCGCACACTGAAGCCGAAAAAGTAGATTAGATTCCCAGACGCATCCAGTGTATTTCATTTAATTAGCTAACTTTACATTGGTCACATAACATCTGATTTAGAGAATACCCAACACTGAATTTGTGTAAATTAGCGGCAGGATTTCAAATCAGAGGTTTAATTAATAATAACGTTTTGTGTTATATGATTCATTATCACAGAATTCCTAACTTGGATTCCCTCTCATATACATAAATTTTTACGTCACTATACTGGGACATATTTAATAGCCGGAATTTTCTAGACGTACATCACGCTACATACACAGATAATGAACAAGAACATATCATTTAATGTGTTCTTCATGACCGTTAATATTAGAAGAACTTACTAGTAAAAGACTCTCAGTGCGAGCTGGCAGAAACGTTAGCACGCCGGGCGAAATGCTTAGCGGTATTTCGTCTGCGTTACGTTGTGAGTTCAAATTCCGCCGAGGTCGACTTTGTCTTTCATCCTTTCGGGGTCGATAAATTAAGTACCAGTTACGCACTGGGGTCGATGTAATCGACTTAATACCTATGTCTGTCCTTGTTTGTCCCCTCTGTGTTTAGCCCCTTGTGGGTAATAAAGAAATAAGTATTGTAAATATTTAGAAACTTGTATATTTTTGACTCTGTAAGGTGAAATTATAGAAATGTTAAGTGAGAGTTAAAGAATGGGGAAAAAAGCCTGGTCAATAGTCACAGGAATGCTCTTTTTTGAAACGTCTAATCACCTCAACCAACAGCCTGTGAATTAGCGTTTTGTATTGAGATCAGCAACAACGGTACAGTGTGCATGACAAGAAAAGGAAAAGGAGAAATATTGTCAAGTGAGTTTGTGTATAATGTTACGCTACCTTCAATCTGAGAAACGAAAACTTTGTAGTACCAATAAAAGAGAAAGACAGAAACGACTTGTCTGCCATCAGTGGAGTTGTAATCAGTTAAAGAGTTAGTATTTGCCAAACAGTAGAATAGGATGCTTATCTCTGAATCTACATCTAATGGTTTTCAGATAACGGTACTTGAAAAATTGATATGAATAATACAAATTTCGCCTCTTCTACAATGAACTTTATTCTTATAATGTTCTAGTATCTGAGGGATGTTGAAACTGACGTATATTTTAAGAAGCCCTCAAAAAGTTTTAATTCAGGTAAGGATTTAAGATCAAATAATCAAATGTAATGATTCAAAATTAAATGTTCCGAATCATCGCGAAATTATAGACTACACTCGAAGAACATACCTGTTAGAAGTGAAAGGGCTTCAGAAGGAATCGACTTCACATATCTGGATAATACTAGTGATCTACACAAATTAATTAGTCATGAGACATTCATTAGGAAATATTTATTATAAAGAGAAAATTGAACAAAGTTTTGCGTTTCATGTGCAATCACATAAAATCTCATGTTACTTAGATATATCAAAAACACCATTTCGTACATATTTGCATAAATTCTTATCTTAATTTTATATTTTGCATGTTTGTAGTGAATTTAAAGGAGAAATCAATATCGTATTCATCTGTTACTCACACGTCTCATTAAGAGGATCCATATTTAAAATATGAACAATTTCACTCTTGAAAAATACGTTATCTAGTTAATTGATTAACTCATAAAACCGGCATTGAATATTCGAGATTCTCAATAAGTTACTCAATGGAATTTATGCTGCTTTGATTGCTTCCCCTAGGTTTTGTTCTCAACATCACTTTTGATTGTATTTGTTGACATTTATTGCAAAGCAATGATACAAAACAGACATTGAATCATTAATTTACGTAGGCGATATTTCTGATACGAAGGTGTGGGGAATAACTTTATTTCATTGGAAATTTTATATATTGTATTTACTCTTTATATATCCATGCATCCATCTATCAATATATACATACATACACACATAGTTGTGTGTTTGATAAATTGTCATTATCATTTTATTATTTAATCAAATATGTTTTGTTTAATATTTCCTTGATTTACTTTTCAAATATCATAGCTTCAAAGAGGCATGATTTCGAATATCGACGCCATTATATTAGTTAATTTTGATGTCACTAACTCATGTAATATTTCGCATTAGGATTTTCAAGATATGTATAAAACAAGAAAGAAAGTGTGTATACTTACAAGAATGTTATGCATTTATATTGTAATATATTATGAGCTATAAATGTAAGCGTGAAATTATCCAATCCTAAAACTAAAGCACACCAGTTTTTGTTAAACTGATTCTTTAAGACGCGATATAGAGCAATGAATAAAACGTCCTTCCTGTAGACAAAATATAGTAGACGTTGCTCGTGCTATTGAATCATTTTTAGTTTATTTGACCACATGATACGAGCTGCATTTTAATCATCGTCACGTATTGTCAATATACACGCTCTTGAATTAATATTTCTACATATTATGATTCTATATACCTACGCACACTGAAATTTTTCTGAAATTGAAATCTCATTGTGATTTACATTTCCTTACTCCAAGAAATGTATTTGTCATTGTTTTCGCCGAATTTGAAACTCAACTGCAAATTCTGTAAAGTGATGTTTCTATGAAAAATATTAACAGAGAAGAGATTCTTCACCAGCAAACCAAAACTCATTTATTGTTTGTCGAATCTGCTATAAAGAACAGCTAAGTATATATTCCAAATTCTAGACCATCGTAAATAAGCAATCAGAAATAAGACACTTGATGAAGATCGGGCATAAAGATTTTAGCATGGTTGGGTATTTGTAAACACTGACACAACTGAAAAATAGAGGTAATGGTCGGATAAAATTATAGTATCATTAACAACCGATCTCTAACATTATACATAAATTCTTACATTACGTTATAACATAAAATACAACTTAATTGTATTAAGAATGAAATACGTTTACTGAGAAATATTAGAAGAAAACTTATATATTTAAACAATAAATATCTTTCAAGTAGTGTTGCCGATGTAATTCAAAACATAATTCTAATAGGATTGAAAATGCTGCTGTCATTGATGGGAACATCGGCTTGTTAGACAGTGCTTCTGAGCACTAACAAGTGAGGTGCGATGAAGGCGTATTCACGAATATTACCAGAAGAATGGATGCAAAAGGAAATTAAGAAGCTCACGTTAAAATGTAAAGAAAATGTACTATTCTGTGATATACTATTATGAAACCATTAAATTGAAATATTTCGGTTGGTTTTACTTAGTTCATTCCTTCTCTGTCACCGGACAGCTGACAATTAGCTAACTTTGTTGGTGATATTAATATCATGTCAATAAAAATGTGTCCACATGTTCTAATACCATTAAGAGATGTTAATGAGGTATATCGTCTAGAAAAAATATAGTTAGTGTGCCGAGGTGTTACTACGTTAGATATGTTGTTGACGATACCAATCGAAACGTCCCAACGTTTACTTACGATTATCCTTAGAAATTCCACATTATATAGTTACATCATAGCAAGCAGCGTATGTGAGCTCTCTCGGAGTCGAATCAACAATAACGTATCAGACATCAGTTTAAGATACTTAACTCACCGTAAGTTTATTAGTATCCCTGCATCTAACTACTCAATACACAGACGATTATTTTAATAATTGTTTCTGATATAGACATAAGGCCTCAAATCTGAGGAAGGACCCTAGTCGATTATCGTTCTTGATTGGTAGATTATTTATCGACCAGGAGATGTGCAGTGTAAATCCCTGTGGAGAATTGAACCCAGAAAGTAATAAGCCGATAGAAAACCGCTTAAGTATTTTTACCCGATGTGTTAACGATTCTGCCAGTTCAAATGAATTATTCTTAACGTGTGACAGAGAAATTCTTGAATGTAAAATTGCTTCCATTATGAAATGCTAACCGCATCTCTCGTTTGAGTCATATATCAAATCCAACGCAGTAAAGAATTATATTACACATAACACATTGTGTCAGTCGCATTCCCCCTCCATCCCACCCACCCCAAAATTGAGAATTACAAAGCTCTTTCAGTTGAACGATGCTATTATCCGAATTAATGAAGCATAAAAGATTTTTAAATTTGATTAAGTAAAATTATTATCTTTTTATTATACTCGAATAACATATTTTTATCATGGACGCTACGGATATTTGGAAGCCACATGTCTTACAAATCTTGTCCATAATCGAATAATAACACAAGTTAAATGCTATAGCTATCTGTTTATTTTCTGTCTTTTCTTTTTCTTTTTTTTTTTTTTGCAGAGTTTGATGTGTGTGTTGGCACAAAAGAATGGATTATGAATTATTCTTTGGATAATATTTTGAATTAAATCATGAATAATTACTGATTTTATTTAAAACCAGATTGGATGCAGCTAGACTGTAATGAAATAATTAAATAACTGCAGTTAAATTTTTTAAACATTGCATCGTTGACCAAACAGAGAAAGGTTACAGATTATTGTATATTTAAATCTGAAAGCTGGTGCACTAGTGGGAAAGGAATATGTCAATGTTGTATTTACATATTTGCGAATAATAATATCCAAAATGGAACAAATAGGATAAACGATGATAATATTGCTACAAAATAAAAAACATTGATTTCTAGAAATAATCGAAAGAACTACACATATTTTGCTGCTAGTTGAATGCATAATCGTATAAAAATATTCAACAAATCAAAGCATATGTACAATGTACCTGTCAATATCAACTTCCGTCAACCAAATGAAAGTATATACGTCCAACTATGAAATGAGATACATATAAATATGCAATCAGATTTTGCGTGTATAATACTCGCCATATTTATATGTACAAAGTATACAAATATATATGTACTCTATGAATCTGTATGTATATTCTTTAACTACATGCCTGTATATATATATATATATATATATATATATATATATATATATATTATATATATATATGTGTGTGTGTATATTATATATATATATATATAGATATATAGATATATATATTGTGTACGGGAAGTGCATTTATGCAAATTAAAGCAGTTACAGACACACATTATAGATAATTTAAATAATCAATAGAAGTTTAGATATATTCCAATATAAAGTAACATATCTGGGGAATATCTTCGCCTGAGAATATATATCACTTCTTCGAGATAATGTCGATCACAGAGTATTAAAGTAGAAGTGTATTATACAGAGGTTTTATTTAAATATCAACAGGAGAATTCTAGAAATATACGTACAGTAAATACATGTGTATAGGCGTATATATATATATATACATACATGCGTGTGCATATGCGTTTGTGTTTGTGCACACATTTATATATATGTATCTCTCTTTCTCTCTCTCTCTCTCTCTATATATATATATATATATATATATATATATATATGTAAATGTATTTGCATATACGTACATATGTATGTATGTATGTATGTATATATATATATATATATATATATATATATATATATATATGCATGCATTCACACACATATGTATAAATATTAAAAAATATTTGTGTATATATTTATTTATATACGCATGTATGTATAAATATGTATATATCTGTGTGTGTATATATATGTATATTTATGTACATATATATATGCATACATATGTATACTTATATATGTGTGTGTGTATGTATATGTATGCTTATATTTATATTAATGTTTGTAAATTTTCCGTTTCCTGTTTTTTATTTTTGTGCTTCCTGCTTTCTGTTTTACATTTCTACTCGTGTCCATTCTTCGTCGAGTTGTTCTTGTTCAACACATTGTACAGATAGACTCCTACACTCGCACAGTCACCCGCCTCCTCTTCCTTTCCTAGCACTCCCCGTACAACATCGTTCCTTCCTGACCCTGGACTCTCTCGCACGTTATTGTTTTTCTCCTTTAGCCACTTTCCCCTTCATACTCCTTCTTTCCATCTTTTCTATATTTTCCTGATAAACGAGCAGCATTTGAGATATCAAGAAATTTCCCCCTTCGCTTTAAGCGTTCAGCAAAAGCAATATTCGTTAAAGCTTATTCTTCCTGTGTTGTATTGTTTCATCTAATGTCATTAATTTCTTGTTATATATTTGTGTATGTTTGTGACCACGTGTAATTGTGTGTATACAAACGCACGTACTCACAAATACGCAGACACACATATGCATATATATATATATATATATATATATATATATATATATATATATATATATATATATATATACTAAAAATAAGGGTGTCTGAGAGACACCAACATGCCGAAATAGCAGTCTAATTCCTGACTCTAAAAACCACGTTAAATGTTCATATCGCACGATGAGATAAGACAGAGGGACAAAATAGACTAGAAAAAGATATTACCGAATAATTCAAGATCCTGGATTTCTAGCTTTGCTTTAAATAAGCTTTGCCGTCATCAGTTGAATATATCAGAGCACATAAATACATATATGTATATACAGAACAAACGTTATACTTACATATACGAACGTCCATACATACATATATATTCACGTATGTACAAGGCCAGTTTAAATTGCCCGCCAAACACCTCATAAGCAAGATATGGTCAACATAAACATCACAGTGAATATAGTGACGAATTATATAAATTTGTAAATAAGGATAATATCGATATTTAAATGTTGATATTATCAAGTGGCCAGCATGGGAAAAAATACCATACAATGGTAATAATTTTTTACAACTATATATATATATATACAAAATTTAGAGGAATGACCACTAACAGTGGACAGCTTGTATGATAGATATAGACGTCAAACTCGCTATTTACCACGAAGAATCTGTTTCAGCAAAAACCAAAGTTTAAAATAAGACAAATGAAAATATTAGAAAAATTTTTAAAAAAACTATTACCTACGTACTAATTAGTTTCACTTGTTAATATTTACGTATATGGATACGTAAACATCTGCAAGATCATCAGCGTAGTCTGTGGTTAACGAAATACAATTTCCAGAACTAGATACAGGGCGCTCGACCGAAATCCAGCATGTATAAACGCTACAAATTATATTTATGTGTATCCTTCAAATGCCTTCACTTTGGCGCGCTGAGATCGGAAATTACTCTGCAGTTAAAAAACTACAGCAGTTAATTTACCAGCTAGAGAACATTTTTTTATTTAAAAATTAAATAAGGGTAGAAATTGATATTAATCAATTAAAACCAGTGGCCTAGCATATTTTTTTTAAAATCCGAAGATTAAAAGTTTTATACATACAAAATTTAGAGGAATGACCACTAATAGTGGACAGCCTGTATGCTAGATATATACATGCTTGTGTATGTGTGTGTTTATGTGCGTGTGTGTATATGTGTGTGTGTGTGTGTGTGTATGTGTGTGTGTGTGTGTGTGTGTGTGCATGTGTGTGAATGCTTATGTATAGATGAAAGCAGAAACGAAAAGACAAATGGTTTGGCAAGGCTTAACAAGGACATGTAACTTAGCTATATAATAAAAAGTTATACATTGTCCCTAGTACCTGTTTCTAGAATTCCAGCTATTGGAACACCGTGTCGTGCATCCACTGTTACGTTTGTTTAACCTAAACCTCTCCTTCATCGGAGCGGATGAGGTTAAATAGATGTATCACTGGGTGGATATTACTCATCAATGATATTGTGATTTAATTTTTTCGAGAAAAAGAAGAGAAATCCAATTAAAAATTCATTTGTAATAGGGATTCGTTCGGTGAACCCACGAACAAATGAAGAAAATCGGTAATGTCCACGAGTAGAATCGAAACACGGAGAATGGTTCGATTATAATCGATGGCCAAGGAAAATGGATGTTAGCAGTTCCAATGCTGGCTAATGGACATTGCCGATGTTCTTCTAGCAACTCGAAACCCAATTTATTAATGGTTTCAACGTTGTGAGCGACCGTATGTGAACATGCATTGTAGTGCAACAATAACTTGACAATAGACCGCCTCGTTTGGTGTAACTTGCTGGCATAAGTTTGTTGGCCAACATTTTATTGCATCTTACACTGATGGCTGTAGACTTTCTTTCCAAATAATGGTCCAGTTTGCATCCTCAAAGACGTTTAGTATTACAATTTCTGTGAAAGTTTGAATCTCGAACTACTTTTCCGCTAGCGATTCCGGATGTTTCCACGCCGCACTCTACTTTTTGGATTCTGGCTCAAAGCGATGGACCCAGGCCTCCTCTCCTGTAAATATTCTCTCAAAAAATGCTTGCCTTCATATTTGTAGTGGTCGAGTAAGCGTCTACAAATCGCCACACAATTGCTCTTAAGCGCTTTTGGCAGCTCTCTTCATTTCCATCTCACACAGACTTTAGGGAATGAAGCATGTCGTGCATGATTTCGTATGCAGACTAGGACTAATTTCCAGAGAACATGCCACCTTATCAATGGCAATTTGTCGGTTCGCCAGAAACATCTTTTGAACTTGTTGAATCTTTACTTTTGTGGTGGAGGTTGCTGGATGTCCTGCTCCCTATTCGAGCTTCACAACTGTCCTGCCAGTTTTAAAGTTGTCGATCCATTCACACACTTCTACGCAACAGAGCGCTGTCCGCGTATTGTACTGAAAGCCTGCTATAAATGCAAGCCCCAAACACACATTCAGACCAGAGAAATCGGTTCACCCATCTCTGATCTTCCTTTAAGCAGGCTGAAATCGGAACAGGGATGGTTACCTGTAAGACACACACACTAAAAACGGAGTGATGAAGGATAAACTTCAGTTACGTAACCACAAGTGTACCGCCTTTAAGGTAATGCAGCCGACCTAAAGAACATTTTGGAGAAACTGCAGGTAATTGTTTACTTCCCCTTGTATATAGGTACGTACGTATGTATGTATGCACGTATGTATGCATATATGTATGTATGTATATATGTATGTACGTATGTATATATGTATGTTTGTATGTATGTATGTATGCATGTATGTATGTATTTTATGTATGTATGCATGTATGTATGTATGTATGTATGTATGCATGTGTGTATGTATGTATGTATGTATGTATGTATGCATGTATGTATGTATGTATGTATGCATGTATGTATGTATGTATTATGTATGCATGTATGTATGTATGTATGTTTGTATGTATAATATGTTTGTATGTATGTATGTATGTATGCATGTATGTATGTATGCATGTATGTATGTATGTATGTATGCATGCATGCATATGTATGCATGCATGTACGTACGTATGTATGTATGTATGTATGTATGCATGTATGTATGTATGTATGCATGCATGTATGTATGCATATATGCATGCATACATACATGCATGTATGTATGCATGCATACATGTATGTATGCATGCATGTACGTACGTATGTATGTATGTATGTATGTATGCATATATTTATGTATGTATGCATGTATGTATGTATGTATGTATGTATGCATGTGTGTATGTATGTAGTATGTATGTATGTATGCATGTATGTATGTATGTATGTATGCATGTATGTATGTATGTATTATGTATGCATGTATGTATGTATGTATGTTTGTATGTATATATGTTTGTATGTATGTATGTATGTATGCATGTATGTATGTATGCATGTATGTATGTATGTATGTATGCATGCATGCATGTATGTATGCATGCATGTACGTACGTATGTATGTATGTATGTATGTATGCATGTATGTATGTATGTATGCATGCATGTATGTATGCATATATGCATGCATACATACATGCATGTATGTATGCATGCATACATGTATGTATGCATGCATGTACGTACGTATGTATGTATGTATGTATGTATGCATATATTTATGTATGTATGCATGTATGTATGTATGCATGTATGTATGTATGTATGTATGCATGTATGTATGTATGTATGTGTGTATGTATGCATGTGTGTTTGTATATATGTATATACGTAAGTATGTATGTATGTTTGTATGTATGTATGATTGTATGTATGCATGTATGTATGTATGTATTATGTATGTAGGTATGTATGAATGAATGCATGCATATATGTATGTGTTTGCGTGTGTATACGTACACTATTTATAAAATTATTTACATGTGTAAATTTAATCTCTTAAACTCATTGTGTAGACAAGTCAAGAACATTCGCCTCACGTATTTAAGTGCAATGGAGAAGCTTCACATGGTCATTGTCAAGTTACTGGGAGAGAGGAAGAGAACAAGAAGGCAAAAATCGAAATTAAAACATTACATGTATGAAAATGTTTGTAGCAAGCCTTACTTTTGCTTATTTGATGAACCACTAGATCTATAGATGAAACGTGCAACTTAACAAAAGGACTGAGGCAACAGGTTTGTGGAGTAGTGTACAAACGTACTTTAAATATGCATTCTTTCAGAATTGCTGTCCAACTATATCATGCTTTTAAGTTGTATGTGCAACTACAGAACTTATTGAGGATCAACTCGGCTAGTTTTGCGCTTTTCATGATCATCTCAACAGCCGTGTTTACTTTAAGCCATCTATGCATAGAGAGGTGGAAACCACAAGCAATCTGACAGATACATTGAAAGCTATTAATGAATAAGTTTAATGATCCATGGATTTTCTGAAAGGACACAGTCGATTAAATCAGCCCAGTTACTCTTCTGCTCGTTTGATTGACCTGAGAAACGGAAAACCGGATTCGTCCACAAAAATCTTCACCTGAAGAAATAAGAAACGCAGCAAACGTTTTAAGGTTATTTCTTTGATATACTATAAAATTAATACTAATATTAACATTGGTAAGTTTTCATACTGACACACTGCGAGGCGATTTGCAATTCAGTGAACAGTTTAATATAGTCTTTACAAATCGATCTAGGCAGGAATTTGTAGATTACATTGCGTAAATGTAACTGAACTCCCAAAACTGATATTCTAGTGTTACTGCAGTGTTTGCAGGACATTTCAGCGCATATTATGATTTCAGAGTCCATCCTAGAAATGTATTACAATTATGTTCCTCTGGGACTGTAGAAAGTCAATAACTGTAACAAAGATACAAAGGAGCAGCTTCCAAAGAGTTGATAAATTGGAGCGGAAGATCTTAGCACACTGATTATTGCAGGGTTGGAAGGTGGATATAAGAAAGGGGATGAAAGGAGATGGGTTTGTTGGGAATATTCGTGCGAAACTGGCATGAGCCCAGTCACGTATAAAAAGCAGAAAAAGGTCATAGTAATATTAGGAAATCGAGAGAAATGTGCGATACAAGTACGGTTGAGTTACGGCTGTGAGTAACATTTCTGTACACAAAAGAAAATATCCACGCCTACTGTAGAAAGATTGTACCAGTTGTGAGGGCAATATTCCAATATTCCATTAGGATGCGTTCCTAGCCATAAGAAGGATTTTTTGGCCATGAAAGACACTCGGTAAATATGTTATCTCACACTGAAAATTACTGTGAGTTTTCAAAATATGGGGTATTTGAGGACATATTTCCTCAATATGAAATGGACCTTTTGTGTGTCTTGTTGAGAAAGACAATATTAGTTTATGTCCATTGGTTAGTTTACGCGGTCTCTGTTTGTAGAGTATATGATGACCAGCCTGCTATATCTATGCTACGACTAAATGATGATAATTTGAGTATGTTATCTTTTTCATTTACTTGTTTCAGTTATTTGACTGCGGCCATGGTGGAGCACAGCTTTTAGTCGAAGAAATCGACCCCAGGACTTATTCTTTGTAAAACCTAATACTTATTCTATCGGTCGTTTTTGCCGAGCCGCAAATTACACGGACATAAGCACGCCAGCATCGGTTGCCCAGCGATGGTGAGGAGACAAGCACAAACACACAAATACATGCACACATACATATACGACGGGCTTCTTTCAGTTTCCGTCTACCAAATCCACTGAGAAGGCTTCGGTCGGCTCGAGGCTATATTAGAAGACACTTGCACAAGTTGCCACGCAGTGGGACCGAAAACAGAACTGTGTGGTTGAGAAGGAAGTCTGTTACCACAGCCACTCCTGCGCCTGAATAGGGGTTTTTGTTTGTCGTGTTGAAAAAGACAACATTAGTTTACGTCCATTGGACAGTTTACGATATCTGTTTTTAGAGTATTTGTTGGACGACTCTGTGATATTATGTTACGACTAAAGATGATACTTTGAGTGTGTTAGGGAGAAATTAATGTAATTTAATCTCCATAAATCTGTATGTTGTTAAGTAATGAGCAAGGTGTGTGTTATAACCGAAATCTTGGGCACATCGTATCTAACAGTGTGAGAAAAAATATTTCTGTCAACACAAGTTGCGATAGCTTAGCAAACTAAGAGATGAGAGATGGAAGAAGGAACACAGAGACAAGACATTTCCATTGGAGATTTTTATGCCAGGCAGCTTTGCTGATATCATGGGTAACATCATCGACTTCACCGAATATCTCCAAAGCGAGAGCCCACTTGCGGATGTCATAATCAAACGTCACCGATGGATGTTGCTTCTCAGAAAATGTTTAGGTGTTGTCAAGTGGAAACAGAAACACACAAATGAAGAGAGAAAGACAAACAAACAGAGACAGAGGTATACAGACAGACAGTGATAGAGAGAGACAAAGAGGCGGTGAGAAAGACTGCTTTCTTTTTAAGATGTTGGAGTATAGCCATGTTAATGGCTGTCTTCATTACTTTAGTAATATTAAAATATCAGCATGGTAGGCTGATAAGCAAGGTCAGAGGTCCATCAGGTATTAATTAATTATAGTTATATCATTAACGTTAACAGAAATAATAGAAACATACAAGAAAGACAAAAGTATTTGCAGAGATGGAGAATCAAAATAGAAAATGAAATAGATAACGCGTAACAAATAGCAGCAGTATAAAAGGATATCTTTATGATATCTAAATTTTCGTAAATTTTATTTCATTACAAGAATAAAGTATTATCCTGAAAGTGTGGCTGGTTCAACACATGTCGAATTGCTAAAACAGACCGATAGAATAAATACCAGGATTTAACAAAATGAATAAAATTTCTTCAAAGCGTGGCCGCAGTCTAATATGAAAGATGAAAGAAGAAATAGAATATACAAACGCATACACACACACAAGTATACATACATGCATACATACATACATACATACATACATACATACATACATACATACACACATACATACATACATACATACATACATACATACATACATACATACATACATACATACATACATTTGCGGTGAATTAACTGTCACAAAAATGAAAATAATAC
>NC_042997.1:37805630-37808130 GCF_006345805.1 Octopus sinensis
AAATATAATTGGTCAAATGTTCACATTTGCATTGTATATAATGTGTTTAATGTTATTACGATGTATCTATTTGGATAATTGTAATTTATGTAAAAGTTAAAGTGTTAAACTTCTGTCAGTTTGGAAAGCTTATTAAATTTAATCATAGCATTAAATAAATCTATCATACATAATAGAACGATAATATTTTGCTTGAGCTAAATCCTGTAAGAGGTAATCTAAAATAATTTCTAAAATTGGCACGAAGCCACACATTTCTAAAGGAGAAGCAGATTCGATGAAATCAATTAAGTAATACCTCTAACAACCAGAATCAACAGGACTTCATTTTAACTCAGCAGTGAAAGGTGCAAAAATAAACCCTAAAACTGAATTAATTTTTTTCCGCTACCCAAGCGCTGAAAGACATATAGACCACTTAATTTCAATAATTAGAAAAATTAAGGAGTAAAGATTCAATAATTTCTATGCAAACAACTATGTTTGTTCTTGTTAATTATAAGGAATATATTTTATACACTTTTGTACTTTCAAAGCAAATTTTGTAAAACCTTATGCATATATGTTTCAAGAAACGAATATCCCTAATACATGCTATTATTATTATTATTATTATTATTATTATTATTATTATTATTATTATTATTATTATTGCTGTTGTTATAGTTGTTGTTGCTGTTGCTATTGTTATTAGTATTAATATTACTGTTGAAAAAGCGGCCGAGCTGTCAGAATCGTTAGCAATCTGGACGAAAAGTTTTGCGGCATTTCGCCCGTCATTATGTTCTGAGTTCAAATTCCGCCGAGGTCGAGTTTACCTTTCATTCTTTCAGGGTCAATAAAATAAGTACCAGTTAAATACTGCAGTCGATGTAATGACTTATTCCCACCCCACCCCGCCAAGCTGACCTTGTCGCAAAAATTTGAAATTATTATTATTATTATTGTTGCTGTTACTATTGAAAAGACGGCGGGCGAAATGCATAGCTTTATTTAGTCTGGAGCTACGTCCTGAGTTCAAATTCCGCCGAGATCGACTTTGCCTTTCAGCTTTGCCTTTCAACCCTAAATTAAATACCAGTGAAACACTGGAGTCGATATAATCGACCCCAAAATTGCAGGCTTTGTGCCTTTTGTAAAAGGGATTGTTATTATTACTGAAGGCATCCAGATGGAAGAGTCGTTACCACTCCGGACAAAATTCTTAACATCATTTCGTCTGTTTTTACGTTCTGATATCAAATTTCATCATATAGGGGTCTATAAGATAAATATAAAGAATTATTATTATTATTATTGTGGCTGAATATTTAGCAAACCAGACAAAATGCTTAAAGGTATTCCTTCTGACCTTATGCTGTGAGTTCAAATTCCACCGAGGTCGAGTGCATCTTTCATCCTTTCGACGTATTTAAAATATAGTGCCAATCACATACCAGGATCGATCTAATCGACTTCCACCTATCCTCAAAAACTACTGGCTCTGTATCAAAATGTGAAACTATTTTTATTATATATGGGGCACTGTTTTTTAACTTAGAATATTCAATGAAGGCTTAGTCTCCCCTTTCATGAGCAGCGAGTTTTATTCGCTATAATTGATAAGTGGCAATCTTCGAATCAGATTTTAATCAATCGGTTTTATCCGTCAAGAATGCGCCCATTTATAAATTTTGATTGTTTATCGTTAGACTACATGCTGCGAAAATTATAGGTACTGAAGTGTTTCCTGTTCGAATTTTGACATAGAAAGGCCATATTAGTACATGGTATTGTTGATAAATTTGAAGGTGCGAGGCATTATAAGTCGACGTATTTTACAACATAAACGAGGTTTACTAAATAGTGATAAGGCCAAGCTTTAACGGCAGAGAATCAATGGAATTTCAGGACATCATCTGGGAAACATATCCTTGTGGAGCGGCAGAATCGGTAGCTGGCGGAATGCTCTAGAACAAGGCTGGAACAAAATCGGAAGGAAATTTGTGACTTTCACATAAGAAATGAATTGCAAGAAAGCTGTAACTGAAAAGAGGATAGCAAAGTTGTATGCTCACTGTTTGTGATATATTGACTTTACAGAATTTTCTTCAGCATACACGTACACACATTTATGCGTGTGCGTCTGTTTATGTGTTTGTGCTTGTAAAGAACAAACAAAGCAACATCAATACGTTATGAATATTATAATTATCATTATAATTGTATTAATTCGGCTGTAGCTGTATAGCGTTATTTAAATTTCGCATTAGCAGGCACGTTTAGATGATGGCTTGAAATATTTGTTGTACCTTAAAAGTTAAGTAACTGCATATGGCTTCAGCTGCACACACACTCACACACAGTTATATACACTCGCATATATATACACACGCATACACCTATATGTCTATACACATACATACACCTATATGTCTATATACATACATACACCTATATGTATGCATGTATACAAATAAACACGCATATATGACATCATATGTGCAAAGAAAACTCATGT
>NC_042997.1:37810630-37873130 GCF_006345805.1 Octopus sinensis
GATAGATAGATAGATAGATAGATAGATAGATAGATAGATATATACAAAGATTGATAGACATATATGCACACATACGCATACAAATAGACATACTCACGCGCTCACATAGTGCGCGCTCACTCACATACAGATACATTGAAGCACATATTTATGCTTGTTTTTGTTAGTTTGTTTGTAAACGCATTCGTGCATGCAAGTGGATGAGGATGTAAAGGAGAGAGAAAGAGAAAGTATGTGAGCTAATGAGCTCAGCAGTAGACGGACAGAATAGACATTAAGAACAGCTATCAAAGTACTGTTTTCTGCCATTGATTGGAACTGACGTGTGTTCAATCATGTTGGACTGATGACAAAGTAGTGCTCTGCATGACCTGAGTATGGGAAATAAAGCCAATAACTATATACAAATGGAATGTTGCATTAATCCATGGAGAGTATAGGCAAATACAATTGAGGCTTTCAACATTCCTTTCATTCTGTCGTGACTGACTAAATTCGGTCAAATTTATGCTTCTTACAGCTGAAAATGTAACTGAAGTATCGAGTGAATATAATAGAATCTATAGCTCGTTTCAAAGCAGATGAAAAAATTAAAGGAAAAATTAATGTGATCGTGGACGACAATCGGAGAGAGTGAATGAAAATATAGTCAATATATATATATCACCCTTATACGATTTTTAGTGCCTGTGAAAAAACAATTATGTTGGTTATTTTCACAGAGTTTTGCGTTCATATACTTGGCTCTCTTTGGTACATGTTAAACTCGAGTTTAGAATTATTTAAACAATGCCATTACATTGTTAATCAGTGTTTTGCTGCATTGCTTTTCTTAAGAAATGTATATTCACTTGTAGCACTTTCATTTGGTTTACACTTACACACAATACACTACGTCGTTCATTTTTCGTCTACACTGCTTATGATTAAGCTAATAAAAGCCGTATAACGGAGTTATATAAATACTAGCTGTAGATCGTTAAGCTTCATGAAATAGCTTTGCATATTAAGCCAAAAATATGCTGTAGCTGTTTCAAAGCCGAGCCAAAATACAAAGTAATGTAGATAAAGTGTTCGGTGTATGTACTTGGTTCATGTTTAATAGATTGATTGAATTGCTGTGACTATATATATATATATATATATATATATATATATATATGTATGAATGTATGTATGTATATGTGTATATATATATATATATATATATATATAGACTGATTGCTGTGAGTATATATCTATACACACACACAGACATATATATATATATATATGTATATATATATATATATATTATATATATATATATATATATATATGTATATACATATTAGACTGATTGAATTGTTGTGAGTAGATAAATAAGACCTAACAATAACCAAGTTAATGATATTGCATAAGGTCAGCTATTATCGATTATAACTAAAATCGCAGCTGACGTTTTGCCGACTTCAGGTATAAATTTATTTACTGATGCAATATATGTGGCTTTCGTTTTTTAAAACGTTCGGAAATGATTTGGAAGAGTCTTGGCTAATATTTCTAGCGGTTCGACACACCATCTACAAACTTTCCTTCGCTGAGATTGTTAATTATTTGAAATGAGATCGTAACCTACTCTAGAAAAAGCGACGTCATGCCGTATAGATTCTTGAGTAATCTAAATATCTAAAACTAAGAATGTGCACCTGTCTGTCTGTATGTGTACATCACTAAAACTCTAGAAGTACATTACCGATCTTATTCACATTTTACATATGCCTCACTGAGGGTCCATGCAGTGTCTGGGCCCAAAAAGTTTCAACTTCTTGCCTAATGCTAGCCGAAACAATCTCTTATATCTTACACTATTGCAGCATTATGTGTCAAAAGTGAAACAATAATACCCCTATTGTAATATGAGATAATAATTTTAATGCTTTCAATTTAATAATTTCACTATCAAAACAGAATCTATTATCTGATATATATATATATATTATATATATATATATGTATATATATATATTATATATATATATATATATATATATATATATATATATATATATTATATATATATATATATATGTATATATATACATGTCTACCCACACATATGTATGCATATATATATGTGTGTATATATGTATATACATCTGCACATATATATGTGTATGTATATATATAATTGTACATGTATAGATGTATATATATATACATGTGTATTTGTAGATTTTTATGTATATATAAATGTATATGTATGTATATATATGTGTAAATATATATGTATGTATATATATATATATATATATATATATAGTTAATCCAAACAAGAAAACAAAAAGACACAACGCAAGGTCGTGGAACAAATAAAGTATTATTGGACGCTTAGGAAAGAAGGGAAGAAGGGGGGGTTGACGTTTCGAGCGGAGCCCTTTGTCGGAAACATAAGAGAAGGAAAGATCCCGAGAAGGGAAGACAGAGGGAAAAAAATCGCTAGTGATACAGACGAGGTCACATACTAAAAGACATTTATATGTATATATATATATATACATTTATATGTATATATATATATACATTTATATATATATATATATATATATATATATATATATATATATATATATATATATATATATATATATATGTATATGTATATTTCTATTATGTTATCATGTATGAAATTTGTAGTCAGGTAAATTTTAAAATTTGGTATCTGCTCATTTTGCGCCATTACTATTGACAATCTTTATCTTTTGTTAGATAGCTGACCCATATATTTCTTTATTCTAATTTATTTTGCTCTGTATAAAGTATTTATAAATAGTTTTTTTTACCTATTTATGTTTAGAGACTAGCTTAAGGTGATCTGCTCTACGCGCAAGTGAAGGTGTGGTTGTTACTTTCTGTTGCTTCCTTTCTGTTTCTTAAATCTTGCCTTGATTTTCAAAATTTGGAACCCATTTTCCGCGCTTAAATTAGAAATCCGTTTCCACTTTACCATGTTGAAAATTTGATTGAAGTCGGGCAAAAGTTGTCCAGTCTAGATCCTCAAGTGTCCCCACTTTTACCGCTAAGCAACCACTGTAGCGCCCCAAATCGAGGAAGACAGGCTGATATCCGAAAGACAGAAACGACAAACACTTGTCAAAGTCTGGGTTTTGTTGCCCTTGTAACCACAGTTTTTGAGATAGGGGTTTCTAACCTAGTCCGGTCGCTTCCTCGCCTCTTTTCACATGTTCTGTCTAACGAAAATATGTTATTAGTAGGCTTAGAATGTTGTGGATGTCAGGAATAGCGTACCTTCAATATGTTAGTTCAGCTGTTTTTGATTTGTGTTGCAGTTCGTCAAGAAGGGAATGATTTCTGAGGTGCTTAATATGGAGAATATTTTTCCCTTCATTTTTTAGCTCTAGGTTTCTTTAGTTATTTCTTTTGCTTTTGTTTAGCAAGTGCTGTCTGAGAACTACTATTCGATATTCGAAGGCTGTCAGCATTGATACAGAATATGTACTGTCTTCGTCTTTTCTGAGATAGAGCTTGTCAATATAAGTGTCTATGGAAGGTTACAGTTGAATTCCAGACCATGTAGATTTTAGTGTTTCTTTTCTGAGTTTCCTCTACAGACCAGCCTAGTATCTGTAGAGCTACTGCAAATACATTGTGGGATATTGTCTCGCTGTAAAAAGAAAGCTCCGGCCACCATACTTTTGTAAGTTTGATATGATATTTTGAAAGCACAGTATCTTTTCTCAATGCACCTTCGTATATATTTTCAACAAGCCCTTGGTATTTATTGCATTATTTGTGTGGAACAGGAGATATAGAAATGCCGCTGATGCACAAGTTCTGGGAGACTAATTCTTCTCGTTCAACCATCAAATACGAACACTTCTATTTGGCTGAATTCCATTACTATATCAGCTAAAATTATTACTACTACCAACTGATTTACAGTTTTGTAAACAATTTGAGCCTAGCTCTTTTGGCCATACGTACGTATGTATGTAGGTTTGTATGTATGTATGTATTTATCTATGTATGTATGTTTGTATGTATGTATGTATGTATGTATGTATGCATGTATGTATGTATGTATGAATGTATAAATGTATGTATGTGTGTGTATGTATGCATCTACGTATATTTAAGTTTGTTTGCATGTATATAAGGAGAATCGGGAGCATTATATGCATTAATTTTTGCCTTTTAATTAAATGATTGTGCAATGTTTTATATTTCTAACAAATTGTCTGATTTGTGGAGAAGGCTGTGAAATATTATACCGCAGAGAAATTTGAAGGACGGACAGCCTAAGCTATTCGGCATCATAGAGAGCCCTCATCCAAGCGAAACATTTTATTGTGCGCTGTTAGAGTGTGAGATATGGATAATTGAACATTTGAATGAACAAATTTTACAATTCGATGGTAACAGTGTTTTCAGTAACATACGTGTTGTTTTATCTATGCTTTTATTCAGTAGTAGGGGGAGTGACAACTATTATGATTTGATGAAAATCTATAAATTTGGCATATGAATATATCGAAATATCAGTATGTAACTCTATGTATCCATACATATGTAGGTTTATATGTATAGATCTACTTATGCATAAATATTAATGTGTATGTGTCTGTGTGCGCATGTATGCGCCCGTGTCTATGTGTGAATGTATGCATATAAATGTATGATTACTTGTTGTTGTGCGAATGTGTGTTTGTTTGTGCCTGATCTTCCGTGAAACATCAATACTGTCTTGTCATAGATGTTTAATCAGTGTTCGAGGCTATAAAAGAAAATTTAAAATGTGTCATTCTCTCATGAATTATTAAAACAATCCGGAGTAGCTGAGTGAGAAAAACAGTGCAACAATTTCGATAGAAAAGTTTCAGTAGTCATATCACAATTGGGTCACCTATTAATATTCGAGATTTTCTCAAGTGTGAGGCTAAAAACAAAAACAAAAACAAAAAAAAAACAAATGAAAGTAAAACCATGATAAGAAATATGGTAGACCGTTTCTTTAACTTCAACGTTAAATTATAATGTTTTTAAAGCAGCGAAATAACAAAACCATTACCACGCATACCACGGTATTTAAAGCAGTTCTTTATGTCCTCAATTCACATGCCACTGAGGTTGATGTTAGCTTTCGTCTTTTTGTAGACTATAAACGAAGAATCAGTCAAGCACTGAAGCCGATATAATTGACTAAATTCATCCCCCTCCCCCCACCCAAATCCAGGCCTTGTGCCTCGAGTAGAAAAAATGTTGTCGAACAAATTATTATTATTATCATTATTACTATTATTAATGCAGCGAGCTGGCAGAACCGTTAGCGCGCTGGACGAAATGCTTAGCATTATTTCATTCGTTGCTACGTTCTGAGTTCAAATTTCACCGAGGTCGGCTTTGCTTTTCATCACTTCGGGGTCGATAAATTAAGTAACCGGTGAAGCACTGGATTCGATGTAATTGAAAATTCCGCGCCCACAAATTTCCTGTCTAGTGCCTATAGTAGAAATTATTATTATTATTATTATTATACACATGCAACAGATTAGACTGTTGGAAAATAAGGATTCCTAACGTCGGGCTACAAGTAACCTTAGATGTCAAGAACCCTCCTAAGTATCCAAGCTCTCCCTAATAACACTAATTTCTGGAGCTGTACTAACCTGGGTTTTATGCCTATTTCCTCTATCCATCTGTTCAAAACTTTAGGGATACTTCTTAATGTACTTATAACTACAGTGACACATTTAACCAGCACTTTCCATAGTCTCTGTAATCCAATGGCTATGTCCTGGTATTTTGCCATTTTTTATATACCTCTCTTATTAATGTTTTCATCATTTGGGGTTGTTAAGTCTTTGATCTGGCACTTTCTATTCTTTTTGTCTACTACTACTACTTAATCAGGCGTTCTAGCTCGTACTATTCTGTCAGTCTGAAGGTTAAATTCCCACAACATCTTTTATTTCGTACTCTCTAGTATTTACTAGGTTCATGTCCATATCATTTATCAGTATGATCAAATCTTAGGTTTCTACATATATCCCAGTAGATTACTCTCATTAGGTTGTCATGTCTTTTCTTGTACTCTTCTGTGCCAATAGTGCTATTTTTTGTATGTTATATATATTTCTAAGTCCTAATGTTTTTGTTATGTATTTGTCTGAATTTTTTTTTTAATACCTAATGCGCCCGCTATGATAGGAATTGTTTTTGTTTTTAGATTCCACATTCGAGTTACCTCTATTTCCAGGTCTTTGTATCTTGAAAGTTTCCCCATTTTTTTAGAGAAAAGTTGTCATCTGTTGGTATTAATATATAAATGAGAAAGCATTTTTTTCTTCATGATCGTGACCATTATATCTGGCCTATTGTCCTTAATTTCTCTGTGTGTTTTGGCATATCCCGTAGAAGTGTTGCTTTCTCATTTTCTGGAATGTGCTTATACTACCTTTTTCTGTTGTTATCACATAGTGTTGGCATAGATTCCAGGGTATGTAGGTCACAACTCTGTTGTGTCTGTGAATATATTCCTTCTTAACCAGGACTGGGCAACCAGAGACAATATGATTTATTGTTTCTTGTCCATCTCCACATATTCTCTAGTTATTTGTTATGTTTCTTTTCATTATATGTCTTTGGTAATTTCTGGTGGGGAGGCTTTGGTCCTGTGCTGCAATTAAAAATCCTTCAGTCTGTGCTTTGAGTCCTGAGCTTCTCAGCCATTGCTGCTATTATGCTTTGTCTATGTCTATTGCGTTTATTTTAGCCCAGTATTTGCCACGAAGGGGCTTTTCTTGCCATAGTGATCATGATCAGTTGCTGTTCTAGTTTTAGTTTGAATTTCAGTTGTTTTACAGTTTTTGTTGTTTCTTCTTTTTCTTCATAGTTGTTAGGTAGTATGAATTCTTGCTTGCATTTGTCAGCTTCCTTAAATACTGAAAACATTATTTTTTAATCCTGTTTTACGGCTATTTGTATTAGTCTTTGTTATAATTATTATTATTATTATTATTATTATTATTATTATTATTATTATTATTATTATTATTATTATTATTATTATTATCATCATTATTATTATTAGTATTATTATTATTATCATCATCATCATCATCATCATTATTATTATTATTATTATTATTATTATTATTATTATTATTATTATTATGCTGTTGTTGTTGTTGATGTTTTTTATCGCTGATGCTGCTGTTGTCGTTACACAATAAGAAATGTGACATAAGATTTATAATAAATGGAGACAGATACTGCTTACTGAATTGAACATTATTTCGACAGCGCAACTGCGTTCTTCGGGAGCAAAAGTGAAAAATGCAAAAAAAAAAATGCAGAATTGCAGAAATTCGAAATTTCACCCGGAATATCCTGCGTTCTTTTTTTAGACAAAAAGTTGTTGACTATTTTCCATAACTGGTAATAAAGAAAAACAGAATGAGAATAAAGAAGAAGAAGAAAAACAAACAGAGAAATCGTGATAAAGAATACAGTAAAAAAAAACGACGTTTCAGGAATTGTGATGGAATTCTGGCATTTTGTTTACTTCTGCAGCTCCTGACGTTAGTAATTCACAAATATGTTTATTCTCACTGGTTTGAAGGCTAAAAGTACACTTCAAGTATTCCTCAGGTTTACAGCTGTTTGATGTAGAATATTAGGCTTTTGACGTAAATGTACCTAACGTCATATCTCTGCACATTGAACCTTTTATATTAAATTTTCGTTTTGTGCAACCAACATGTATAAACTTGATTTTAGTACATTCCGCAACGTACACCAAACAGAAATCCTTACAGGTCTCACCGTCTTTATGAATCATAACATTTTTGTTATACTTTCTGATGGATTTGACTTAGCTCATGTGGTTGCGCAATGAAGAGAACCTTACCGCTGTTGCAGCTTTTTTCGTGGTAAAGCGTTCGGAAACTCTAATGGAGTTTTTATTTGGAATAGAAGGCAACGATAAATAGTTTTATTGCATCTATTTACTACATATGTGGGAAATTCTGTGTGTGTGTGTTTTACCGATTTTGATGAAACATAATACGGGAGTAGAACTTATGTTTAGAAACCTCATGGCATACTCAGATTGTTGAAAAAAATTGATAATAGGGACCCTGGAAGTGATCCTTACATATATCTAATATATTTCATTTTAACACCCAAGAGAAATAATCAATTCTCCCAGATTTTAACAGCCAAGGAAAGTAACCCATTCATTTTCCTAAATCATTTAATATAAATCAAATTAAGTATTCTTATTTCTTAGTGCTCGCAATTTATTCTGTACAACCCTTAAACAAGTAAATAGTATTTGCCTAATCAATAGAATCACTATACCAACACTAGCGCCGCTGAGGGTAATATTCATTGGGAGCACACAAAAGCCCTTTTCAGAGTTATTTACATTGAATTGTTATTTTCTCATATCTGATTAGCCTGTTATTACGTAATATGCTTCACGATTTTAGTATACATACCTTATTGGTATTTCCTCCTAAGTTCTATATACTCTAGGAACGCATTAAAGCCCTTTTCGGGGCTACTTCATTTGAATTCTTACTATCGGGTAACTAATTTCATGTTATTACATAACTGACTTCAGAACTTGGCTATTCATAATTTACTAGGAATTCCTGAAAATCAAGATCCTGTGTAAGACAGTTTGGTATTCTCTGTAAATGCACAAATCCGTTTTAAGGGTTACATAATGTATATTGTTGTAAATGGATTAGCGAAACAGTTATGAGAAGCGAACCAAGGGATAAGCCCCGCTTTCTCGGGAATTACCGGGTACGTCAGCAAGTAGTATAAAATAAGCGAACGAAGAAATGAGGATTTAAAAAAAAAATGTTGGTAACCATCATGCAATATTTTTGAAATGCTACAAAAATTTCGGTGTCAGTTCATCACTGAAGGAATTTGGTTATGAAATTTACCTCGTCTGCTAAAACTTTGGCGTAATATTTGATTTTCATTGCTAAGTTTAGCTATTCCATTTGTAATTTCATTTAATCGGTTTCTTATAACCCCTATCCCAGGCCAAATCTCTTTTGTTTCAGAAACTGGGATTCCGTAAAGAACAATGTGATTGTTCCGTATGAACAATGTGATTGTTCATAAATTATTATTTTCAGTGACGTGTTTCCTCTGACAGATGTTATATCAGCACTATACCAAATGAGCGAGCCACATCCCTTGACCTGATCTCCTTAGCGTCAATCTTTCTCCTTTCACATTCTAAAACCCTCCTTAGAATTCTTGCTGTTCCTAACAGGGCTGTTTTCTGCAACACTCCGTTCTAGTGGTAATTCTCAGTCTCTGATGCCAAGCATCCAGATTTTTCTAACTGCTTCCAGTGCGACAGCCATAATCGGAACCACTTCTACGTACCTGATTCTCCATAGTTCCATGATTCCCCAATTCAGCTGCTGATATTCCTCCGCTTTCCTTCTCAGTTTGCCTGTGGCAATACCCATAATAATTGGGTTTTTTTCTTTTCTGACACCAGAGTAGAGAATATTGAAAACCAAACTGTCTTACACAGGATCTTGTTTTTCAGGAATTCCTAGTAAATTATGAATAGCCAAGTTCTGAAGTCAGTTATGTAATAACATGAAATATAAACAATACAGCCACGTTAGTAAGATTGTAACGTTTCTCCTATCCACATTAGGAGTCGATGCTTTTGGAGTAGCACCTTAACTCCTACACACTTTCATTCGCTCCAGAATTTGCTGAAGGAAAATGAATATATTATTTAGCATTTCTACTCCATGAATAATGCATAAGTATCTGCAAGAGACAATATCCGACTTGAGAATCTATTAAAACACCACACAGTTTCTGCTATGGTACAGCAGAATTAATATGGCGTTAGAAAGTAATGAGAAAGCTCTATCAAGAGGCATTGCTAAAACGTGTAAACAAACAATAAAGAATAAACAAACAAGACTTTTTTTTAAATACGCTTCCAATGTATAACAATTAGGGAAAATGACCTAAAAATGTATCCATGCTACAAAGAGGTAAAATAAAATAGTACAAAGAGTAAATATAGATAAAGTGATCTGACAGAAAAGGAAGGTAAGGTTTATTTTTCCTTCGTACGTTGAAATTTAGCTACACAAAAAGAACATGAACATCCAGCCCAGAACCGATTATATGCAGGGTATATGGTATAGGAATAGAAACATAACTGGTGATAATAGATGGATTGCAAATGGTAAAGGGGTAGAATATTTTTAAAATTAAAATCATACCCGCGTCTGTAACATTATGCAGAGTCTAAAATTATTTTTACACAGAACACACACTTTTATGCATATAGTATTATACTAGTAACAAAAGTCATACATGAGGAATAAGAAAAATATTTTCCCAATGCTATAATGCAGCACAGAGAGAATGAATGCACTACAATTCCAATTCACAGAAGACAAATTGAACCTAACAAATAAATGGGATACTAAATTACTACAAGGCGAAAGGAAGCATACAACACAGCAACGGTAAATTTTATATCACATTCCATCACTCTACCACACGAATAAAAGACAATGCATTCTATACATCAAATACACAGTGACGGTATAAACATATCTTTCGATCATACGTGCGTGGTTGTATTTGTGGATGCGTTTGCCAGTTTTGTTCGTGGGTGTGGTGGAAACAGTTGCAATCATGTTGATATTGCATGCGGGGTGGGAGGAAGAAATTTCTGCCTTCACATGGAGACTCCAGGAATTAATTTTAGGCCGTTATTTTTTTATTTTATTTTTTTGTATTTCTCTCTTCTTCATTGCACAAAGCCAGACATTTTTGTGGCACTGTAGTTATTCCTAGTGTCGTAGTTATCTCTACTATTGTTATTATTTCTAGATTTATTGCCCAACATTTTGCTGGCAACTGTTATGAATTTTATTAAATACTTTGGCATTTTCACCGCTTTGACTTTTTTGCTGATATAAATATTTTTGGTTGCATCTCCCCCTATCGCTCTTCATGTTTGTAGCTTAGACTTTCAATACGTTTTTCACATCCTTTCTGCATTGCATTATCACTCTTCGTCTTCTTCATGTTATGTTGTTTGTATTACGGATGTTGATTTAGTCTCTTCTCCTAGTATTGTTCCTAGTTTCACAGATTATATTGCAGCACAAGTATCAATGTAAACGTTGATTTAATTCATTTATACTACTAACACGTTTTCTCTAATACCTGGGATTAAATATTTGTTATTCTCTGAAGTCAAATTCACTGAGGCGTTTGACAGTTTAAACGTCAAAGGTACGACCATGGCTGCTTTCTACAGCACGACTCTTGTTTATCTTCAACAGTGCTCCTGACGTAACTGAATATTTATTATCTGCTTGACTGTTGACGATTGGAAAATTTATTTATGACACTCTCTCGTAGTAAATTCGTTCAAAAATTCAAAAATATATATTCATAATTTTGTACGTATTGGGATGGAAGCACTCCGTCGGTTACGACGACGAGGGTTCCGGTTGATCCGATCAACGGAACAGCCTGCTCGTGAAATTAACGTGTAAGTGGCTGAGCACTCCACAGACACGTGTACCCTTAACGTAGTTTTCGAGGATATTCAGCGTGACACAGAGAGTGACAAGGCCGGCCCTTTGAAGTACAGGTACAACAGAAACAGGAAGTAAGAGTGAGAGAAAGTTGTGGTGAAAGAGTACAGCAGGGATCTCCACCATCCCCGCTGGAGCCTCGTGGAGCTTTAGGTGTTTTCGCTCAATAAACACTCACAACGCTCGGTCTGGGAATCGAAACCGCGATCCTACGACCGCGAGTCCGCTGCCCTAACCACTGGGCCATTGCGCCTCCTTTGTACGTATTAATTTATGGAAACTGGGTTACAACCAGCGAAGCTTCACAGTATATGATCAGCATAGGTCGATAAAAAAATAAAAATGATTTCTTTATTAATCACAAGGTGTTTACATTAGGACAAAACATTAAGTACAGCACAGGGTAGAACATTGAAGGTATGCGTATGTTTGTGCGTGCGCATTGGTGTGAGCGTTTTGTGCGTAAACAGGTTTAACAAATAAACCATTAATAAGATTTCAACAATGAATATTCCTCAATAAGGAGGAGACGCTGGAGGGTTGTTCATGGAAAAACCCTGTAAAACCGATCGGTACCCTTACATCTTGGGTGGTCGAATCTCCTAACTTCTTTAGACCTGATTTATTGCTGTAAACTCAGATCGGGCCTATTCACATACATCATGCTCGCCACTTGTGCCTACCTTCAAAATATAACTAGAAGGCACCCCCCCTTATTTTCCACGTTGATGAGGGGTAGGTCAAAGAGGGAAGTACTTCTCCTCAGCACTTTTAATCGCGTCCACCATACAACTTTTTTTGCCCATGACCACAAAGTACAGGAAAACTGCTTTATTTTCCCAGTTAAATGAGGGTGGTGGGGTGACTTTAACGATGGATTCAGTTGATAGCCGGATCTGTCCAAGACATGACAGCAAGTGTTCGATATAAACTCACTTGTCAGCAATGCTCGTTCACTGGACCAGGGCGGTGTCGTCGCATATATCTTGGACAAGCTCAGCTGACAGCACTTCTGTACCTGCAGGGTTTATCTCGAACCAGGAAAACAACCCGGTAGCACTGTCAGGCCATGAACTTCTGGAAGTTACCGATCGGCTCTGGACCAAAAGTTCTCCGGGAGAGGACGGCTAGTTGATCGTCTTCGGTGCCCAGGCTCTCCTCAAGAATCTTGTCACTCTTATATGCTACCAATTCTCTATAGAATGCTAGATTTCCACCTACTGCAATACCCTACTTGCTGAAATAAATGCGTTTGATCTTTACTTGACTCAGAACTACAGTTCTATCAAAGAGAAGATCTGGGAGAACGCGCGTCTAGTGAATGATGACAACACCTGCTCATCATCACCTGTTCCTCATCAAACAAGCGCTGCCGATGTCGTAGCCAGCGTCCAAGTCTGCGCATCATCAGCCATAGCATGGATAGTGAACCACACAGCAGATGTTGACAGTAGAGGGATCGCCTGACCACGAGAACCTCCCCTTTCTACATGAAGAAAATTGTATACAGTCTAATTCTTCCAAACCAGAACAGAAACAAAACACAAAGACGTAGAAATAGAGGTAACTCGAATGTGATATCTAAAAACAGAAACAATTCCTATCATAGTAGGCGCATTAGGTGTGAAAAAATATTCAGATAAATACATAACAAAAACACCAGGGCTTACAAGTATATACAACATAGAGAAAATTTCACTACTGTGCACTGCACACATCCTACACAAAACACTTTCAATACAGTAACCATCAGAGCATCACAGCATACCACAGCACAAACCCAAGGCACACAGAGCTGCTCGGTAATGAAGTGAAAGCTCCATTATAAAATTAAAACTACTGAATAATAATAATAATAATAATAACATTAATAATAATAATAATAATAATAATAATAATATAATAATAATAATAATATAATAATAATAATAATAATAATAATAATAATAATAATAATAATAAGTGAAAGTGCTACATTGGAAACTATTCGAAAAGTGGAGGCTAGAGCGAGGCAAGGCGTGGTATGAGCACAAATCGCAGAGAGTGGCGGAGTCTTGCAAAATTATCTGGAATTTCACAATCCAAACAGATCAGATGCTAGAGCATAAGAGATCGGACGTAGTATCGGTGAACAAGAGGCACCACACGTGATATATATTTCGAGAAGTATGTCAAAGAAATCGGAATTGACATGATAGCAGTGCAAGCCCCCAAAATCCGCTCTGCTGGTGACTGCTAGGATTTTCAGATTGGTACTTGGATGTTGAATGTCTCCCACGATAATTGACAACCAAGTATCGAAGCTTATAATGTGCGGAAGGGGACCTTGTGAGATCCTTGACAGCAGACTGGTGTCCGCTCTCACATAATCTACCAGAACACACAGTCAACGGAATTCGAATGTAAAGACGGACTAAATGCTGATAAGCATTTTGTCCAGTGTGCTAATGATTCTGTCCACTCACTGTCCTTCTCCACTCTAAACAAAATTTTCACCTCAATTTTGAAAGATATAAGTACAAATTTATGGACGAAAGACCATCCTGGTCTTTCGGCTGTAAAGCCCAACTACTAATTAACCGTACGATTCCTGAAAACTGTCATAAAAGGGCATAGAAGTTTGAGTGCTATCTTAAAAGGGCATAGACATTTGGATTCTCAAAGGGAATTTGACTGTGTCCCCATTAAGGGACCCATTTTGGATATCCTGAGACTTTTACCAGCAATATTGAACTTACTTAAATGGAACATGTATGTATGGAATACAACTCTGATATTATCACACGCTGATGGACCTATAAATTCCATCAGCTTTAGCGTTGGCTGTGACGCTTTTCAATGTGTTTTTTGTTCGTCTCCTCTTATATATTGCATTTCACTCATACCACTGAATATAGGTCGTAATAAAATGGAACGTGTCTACAAAGATGGGAAAGCCATAAACCGTCCGTGACTGAAAATGATTGCAGAACAGGAAAAGGCGAAAAGTTTACATTCAATCACAAAGGAAACTAAGGTATGCTCTGCGGAATTTGTACGCAGAACATAGCGACGGGTAAATAATTATGGAACCAGCAGTTGACTGCGACGTTTGAGTGTCCAGTTTTTGCCGAAATTCCTGCACAAATTATTCTTTTTATAGTGATTAAATGTATGTGCTGTACGTTAGCTCACTTTCTCCATCAAATCGATTTTGCCTGAACAGGTACACGGTGTACCACATATCAGGCGTCAAAGTGATTGCAGAGCGACGTGAGATGAAGTGTTTTTTGCTCAAGGACACAATGCGCTAATCGGTCTAGGTATTGAAACCACAATCTTGCGAGCTTGAGTACAACGCCCTAATCTCTAGCCCATATATACTTGTATTTATGTATCCATTTGTGTGTGTAGTAAGATGTTTTGCTTTATTTGCAGTGACCTTTGTATGAGATTTCTGAAGTCTGTTTCTGGAGAAAAATTTAATTGTTCACTTGTTTTAGTTTAGTTTTGGGGTAACATATTTGTTCTTTCATCAGCATTCAACGTGTGCCTCTTCCATGTGGTTATATCCGTATATATATCTTCTTTATTTTGCTGGTCACTACTATAAATCAAATCTTGTTGCGGCTTAATCATTTGAGAGAAAGTATTTTTCTAGCATGTTTTTATTTATGCTCCCTGACATAACTTCATTAGTTTCTTGGCACCGCATTCAGCATATTCCTATTACCGAAGTATACAGTTGTTTTCGACGACTGTGACATTGATTTCAAATTTTGGCACTAGGCCAGTACATTCAAGGAGAGGCCAAGTCGATTACATCAAACCTAGTGTTCAACTGGTACTTATTTTATCAACCTCGATAGTATGAAAGACAATTTAACTCTGAATGTGAAGACATACGAAATTCAGCTAGGCATTTTGTAGTGTTCCTAACGATCCTGCTAGCTCGCCGCATTATTGGAGACTGTAATAATGGTTTTATATTTTGGCATAAAACCAGCAGTTTCAGGAACGGGATAAGTTGATTGCATCGTTCACAGTGCTGACTTGACACTTAATTTTTCCGACACCGAAATGATGAAAGGCAAAGTCAACCTCGGTGGAATTTAAACTCAAAACGAAATGTCGCTAAGTATTTTTCCCGGTATGCTAACAGTTCTGCCAGCACGGCGCACTACCGCAGGCTGTAATATTTGGACACGGTTCTTGATAAACCAGGCAGCGTTGAGTCAATCATGAAAGAGCACAGGCATAGATGATGTTGTTCTAGCCAATGCATTTCCATTCTCAAGCTATTTACCAAGGATCATAGTATCTTAGATATCTTTCCAAATATTAGGATGTGATATGAGGTATAGTTGACTCTTATGTCGAGCAGTCGCAGTAAACCTATTATACTTATATAGTTTTGATAGAATGCCCCTTTATGCTATTGAGAAATGTGAATATTACACTTAAATTCAACTTTTATTTGCAAGTAAAAATAATAAAATTATATATCAATATTTGCATTAACAATTTAATTCTTTACCTTCATTTCAGAACTTTTCTTTTATTTTGCTTCCATCGCCAGTAATTCTTTCACTCTCATATCATTATATATACGCATAAAATAGACATAAAAGTCCATTAATATTGTATAAAACAATTTTATAATAGCTGTTTCAGCACAATATAGCTTAAGTCGAAATGCGAGGTGCTAAAATAAATTTGAATTAGGATATAGCTACATGGAAAGAGCTGCATTCATTTTTGTAGGTCAATTTTACATTCTACGTTGTCCAACTATATCTCGTTGTTAAATGTGTCCTTACTTCTATTTCCATATAAAAAAAGACATACCTTATCTTTGAGTTGATAAAGCATAGTTGTATATATAATTCATATATTTCGCAGACGAAATCAATAGGAACACTAGAATGTAAAAACATTTACTGTATTATAAAAGAGAATTAACGTGGCGATTGATAAGGAATTGTTGTAAGCAAGCTTATCATATGTTGACCAAAGGATAGAAAAAATTAGGTCAGAGCAATAATATATTCAAATTGCTTTTTTTCTTTTTACTTTGGTAGACAAATAAACGTGTGAAGTGAGCATCAACTGTGTATACGGGTCCTGTGTAGTATGTTTGTCCTTTATTCTTATTTTCTAATCTATTGCTTTCTGTCACTGCTAGAATACTAAAATATTTTAGTTGTCAAGAGAAATATATCCCTGTGAAACAAATAATATGCATTATAATATATAAAGTTTGAATGGTAAAAGACTGGTGAAATATCTAACTTATCTACGTTTCCTTTGAAATTTGAAAACTGGGATATCTTTTTTCTTATAATTTAAGCTACTTTTACAGCTGAGAACAACTGTATTTTGATATCCACCTTATCATTCGTATATTATTTTTGCAAGCTGTATAGATCTCTGCATGCGCTTTAGAACTGTAATATCTAAACTACATTTTCCATGTGATTTAAAAATTTTATAGCTGCCAGTAAACGTAATGTTTATCTTTACTAGTTCTCAAGTTCCTTGATAGTCTTGCTGACTTTAGGTATATGGAATCCATAATAATCATCTGGTTTTATAGTTTTGTTTCACTCAATTTATTATCCTAATTATATTTGTTATATACTTTCTAAGGATTTTTCAATGTTGTGTAGTCATCGGTCAGCTGTGAAAGCGCATTCATATAACAGTATGTATAACAATGATCCTTTTGATCCCATTATAACATTTGAGGACAAGTATATCCTTCCATCATGCAATAAAGAGGTCCCTAATTGTTTAGTGTGTTCCGGTTAAGTATGTTTCTCTATAAGTTATTGCAGCTGAATATACCAGTATCTATAAGTTCTGCTGGTGAATTTGTATTCTGTTCAGGACAAAAATGCTATCAATTTTAGTTGGGCTGTTTAATACTGACTGACAGTCCCAAGATTATGAATTTGGCATTAGTTTTCAATGTTCTTAATTTCGTGGTACATTGGAGTTTAAATAAAAAAAAAAAATTATAGTGTACATCATTTGAACAGTTAAAACTATATTTTAAGGTTAAAATATGGACATAAATTATGGGGAAGTATTTCCTACATTATTTTATCGGTTGTCAATCAAACTTGTGTATAACAATACTGAAGAATTAGAACCCCCTTATTACCATGTGTCTGAAGATACATGGTGTATCCAGTTACTACTTGCAATAAGTCAGTTTGCCACAGTTGCGACGTTTGTAAACCCCTTACCGCGACGCTCGATAGAAAAAGATTATCATTTGCTTTTCCTTTCTCTCCTCAGTAGTTGCACTGAAGAAGTGATTGTGGAAATGTGCTTGGACATTGTGCAGAGCTACATTAATTGAAGTTATTTTGATGTAAGATACCGTATGTCTGTTATTTGAATATTCGATGCTGCTAATTACTTTTTCATACCTAATTAAGTTTTTCAATGTTCTTGCATAAGATATTATTAAGATGATATTTCCGATAATTTAATATCATTTTAAAGTTTATATATTTACAACGTTTATCTTTGGACCATTTTCAATACGTTTAGCCTCAGATCGCCATCAGATTTATTATTCTAACCAGAATATGTTTCCAGCCAAGAACAATGTACATACTCTCATACATATCACCATAGGGTAATCGAAGATCGAATAGATCTTTTGTTAGTTTTATTTGTTGATGTCTTGTTTAGTCGCTTGGCGTTAAAGTATAATTTAATTAAATGATTTGTTTATAATTTCATTATATTAACGCTTTTAATTGTGCAATTAAAAATTCATTTTACGGCGCCTGAAAAATTTGTTTATTTGTTCATTGTTATTTGTTGGTTGTAAGCGCTTGCGGTCTATAATTGTGTCTCTCTATGGCAACGTCTGCTTTATGTTATTATTATTTTTTATTTTTTTCGGGTTTAGTAATGTATTCTGTCTCGTCCATTTACAAATGTACGTTATGACTATGATGAAGATAAATATAGTGATTTTTAGTGGCATTTATACTAAGCTTATATAATTTAATGAGAAAAAAAGCTATGAGCTCCAGACGAAACAATCTTTTGTTTAATATATTTGTATCTTATTAACATAAGTTACCAGTATCTGTGTTCTAAGCACGTAAAGAATCTCGCAACAATATTCTCAGTAGGATCACCTTCGCTGCTTATATTGTTTGTTAAGTTTAAGAACACCAGTGCAATAAAAAATTTATATTAAAAGGAAAAATATGATAAAATGAATTTCAGTTTAATTTTCTTTCAGTTCTGTTAGCATGGTTGATAACGAAAGTAGACTATGTTTGTGCGACATATATCTGAGATATGTGGAGGTCACTCATTCATAAATGCAGTTAACCTCATTCTCATATTCTGAAACCGATTCGACTTTCAGAAAATGATTGGAAATCAAAGTATAACTACGCTCAATTAACAAAAATCGCAGTTGGAAAAATGTGCATTAGTATAAGAATTATAGTTATTTATAATTGTTTGCATATACATATATTACCTATAAAGTTATTAAGGCATCATAACAGCAAAAGTCCAAAATGTCGATAATGACACTAGAAAACTGAAAAATGAGCAAATTAAAATAATAGATCGTTTATCGTAAAAAAGGTAATCTGATATAAATAATCTAAATATTAACTATAAAACATTACTAAAAGTACTTTTATAATAATTGATAATTTAAAGTTTTATGTGAAAAACAAAACATTTATTAAAGGTTATTAAATTCGCTATACTTCATTTTATAAGCAATCGCTAATCTTGGTTCCAGCACCGCTTACTTTTTTTCATTATATCTGTGTGAAAACTCCATCCTCTATAATATACACAGTAGCATGTGCGATCAGATGGATAAGCTACAGACTCCATATCATATAGATCTAATCGCACTCGCATTCACATTCCTATCAACTGTATCGACTCTTCCCACCATATATCTAATGTATTCTTGTTTGCTATTTTACTCTTTCCTTAATCTTGACTAACGTTGATAGCAACTATACTCTTTTTATTTCCGACCACTGTCTTTCTTAAAGTCACACTTCTCTTTACGCTATTTCATTCCCAGCATTTTCCTTAACCTTCTTATTAGCGTCGAATTATATCTCTATTTGTCACTTCCATACACTTTCCCTTAATCCCATCGCCACACTTTTCTCTTAATCTATCTGTTTTCTCTTTCATTTCTCTTCGATGTTTCGCCATTTCTATGGCGATCCCCAACAGGATCGGAAACGATTGATTTAGCCAGTTCACAACTTAAATGAATACAGTGTACAAGCCATGTGCTATGTAGGCATGCCCCAATAATGAAATAGAAGCAGCGCTAGTGTAATAAACATTACCAACTACAAATACTTAGGGCACATACAGAGTGTATTTGCCGGCAGGTCGCGAGTTCTGGTGGTGGAGACATCACTCTCAAAGACTTGCACACACACACACATATATAAATGTATGTGTATATATATATATATATATATATATATGTGTGTGTGTGTGTGTGTGTGTGTATGTGTGTTTGTGTATGTATACTATGTATATATGTATATAGACGCAAGTGTGGCTGTGTGGTAAGGAGCTTGCTTCCCAACACACATGGTTTCGGGACCAATTCCACAGCGTGACAACTTGGATAGGAAGCGCCTTCTAGTATAGCTTCGAGTCGGCCAAAGTCTTGTGGGCTGATTGGGTAGACAGAAACTGAAAGAAGCGCGTCGTATATATATATATATATATATATATATATATATATATATATATATTGCCGTATTTAGGAATGGTCATTTTGACAGTTTAGCCAATAAAAACACACGCACTATATATTTGGCGTTACTTTGCTTCAGCGTTATTTATTTTTTAAATTAATCTTAATCTTATTTCGGCCAGAATTCTTTCGTCACACTCCTGTGACCTCATCAGTGGTCCTTTGCTTTTTTCTTTCTTATTTGTGTGTCTCTCCTTAGTAACGGTCAGCCATTTTGTATTTTTGTATTCCTATTGTATGTGTCTTCATTTGCGCATGCGTATGCCTCTATGTGTGTCTATGTTTAGCTAGTGTGTGTGGGGGGAAGTGTCTGTAATATTTGTATCTCCTTATACGTTCGTGTAATTTGTTTTTGTTTTTGTTTATTTTTATTTTGTTCATGTGTTTACACCTACTTAATATTATTTTTTTATAATTATTATTTTTAATGTATATAGTTATTTACTTGAAATGAAGGTGCGCGTGCATGTCTACATGAGAGAATGTATAAGTGTGTGCGTGTGAATGGGGGCTGGTGACTTTGACGTTTGGATGTGTGCGTGTGTAAGTGTGCGCGTCTGTAATATGTGGGTGAGTGGATGATGGTGCTGGTGCTGGGAAGTGGTCAGTGCTAGTGTATGTTGAGTGGTGTGGGGTGGTGTGATGTGGTGTGTTGGTATGGGGATGAGTGGTGTGGCGATGTTGGGGTGTGGGGTGTGAGGGTGGGATGTCGATATCTGGGTAGGAGCGGTGAGATGTGTGGGGTTTTGGGGTGGACGGAGGGGTATCAATAAGGGGAGAATGTGGGTAGGATTGAAGAGAGAACGTATGTATCAGAGTAAGAGAGAAGAGAGGTGGGTAGCAGTGAATAGAGGAAGTAGGTGTCAGATAGAGAGAGGAAGGAGTGGAGTTAGATGAAGGGGGCGGGGAATTAACCACATCGGGTGCTAGTGAGCGAAGAGAGAAGATTAATTCCTGTTTACGGCGAAGGCGGAAGGCCGGATGGCCACTGTGGAAAAACAATCCGAACACAGATAGATGTTGTAATGAATGACTGGTAGAGCAAAAATGGCACGGGACAGTGGCGTCATTGCCAAGTCTAACGTCTCGGAGGTGCTCCACGAACCGGTCAGCCAAGCAGAAGACGGGTAACGGCGAGCGGGTGCGAGAAGCGAGTACTCTGGGAAGGTGAATAGTGGTGAGGGAATATCCACGAAGGATGAAGTGGTGAGCCGTGAGTTGAGACTGAGTCTCAAACTCATGATTGTCACTGCAGATCCTACGCAGACAGAGGAATTGGGAGTAGGGAATGGAGAGCTGGGTGTAGGTAGGGTAGGAGGAGGAGGAGAAGTTGAGGTATGACTCTGAGTCGGTGTGTTTGTAGTAGATGGATGTAGTGAGAGTGGAGTGTTGTATCTTGGCCAAAATGTCGAGAATGGCGATGGAAATGCTGGAAAAGGTAAGGAGAATTCGAGGATAGGATGGAAGGATTGGACAAAAGAGAGGAAAAAGTTTAGTTGTTCGTGAGAGAGCGAGGTTGTACCGATTCAGTCATCAATAGAACGACCTTATAGTTCGGGAGTAGGACCAGTGAATCTTGAAAATATTTGGGCTTCAACGTAGCTAACGAAGAAGTTCGCATAGATGGAGACCATTCTCGTTCTTATGGCCAATCGCGAGACCTGTTGGTAAAACACCCCTGCGAACGACAAGCAGTTGAGGGAAAGAACAACTTTGGCCAGACGTAGGAGCGTGGATGCATCGGGTTGGGGTTTGGGTCGAAGTTCTATGAAGTGTCTGAGGGCAAGAAATCTTCCATTGTGTGGGAACACCGTATATAGACTCTTGATACTAAGAATGAAGAGAAGTTTCGAGGGGCCAGGAAGGAAGAAGAAAGAGTTGAAACGACGGAGAGCATGGTTAGTGTCGTTGATGTTTGAGGGGAGAGAAGCCACTACGGGGTCAAGGATACGGTCGAGGTATTTCGAGATCAGTTCCGTGGGACAGTTACAGGCGGAGACGACGGGATGACCAGAGTTGTCGGGCTTGTGGATTTTAGGAAGGAAGTAAATGGTGGGGTGCGAGGTGTGTCGACAATGAGGTTGGAGGCGGTGGGAGAGAGACGGGAGGAGGAGATGAGGTCATGGATAGTGAGGACACAGTCTGTTGGTAGCTAGGCGTTGGAGAGCAGAGGACAATAGAAGGAGGTGGCTTGAAGTTGGTGGAGAGCTTCAGCCTTGTAGAGGTCCGGGGACACCTGCAAAAGTTAAACCGGTCCACAACATGTAGGCGGATGCCCGCAAAATGATCGACTGCTTTGGAACTGGCCAGGAGCTGGCGTCTAGTGTGGTCGGCAGCCCAGGTCGGTGAAGCAGGCCTCGTCGTTAGATGCAGGTGGAGTGTTGCGGAATAGGGCATATAGCCTGACACGGCGCGCAAAGCTATGAATATTAGTACGGATCTGAAATTCGTTACTAGATGGAGTGAGGAGGATGAAGTGCAGACCCCTAATGAGAAGAGAGCACTCCGGCTCAGAGAGGGAACTGCAGGAAAATTTTCAGGTTTTAAGAGTATCGTGAAAGGCCTCATTGACAGGTCAATCATAGGGATTTTTTCATACGGCTACGATAAAAGTAAACGCTGCTGAATAAAATCATAATTAATTGATTCACTTGCATTTTCTTTTATTGAACGCCAGGAACTTCTCAACAGTCCGCTCTCTCTCAAATATAATTGTGTGTGTGTATGTGCGTGTGTGTGTGTGTGCTTGTATGTGTGTGCATGTATGTAAGTACACACACACATACACACACACACGCACAGACACACACAAACACACACATATATATATATATATATATATACACAAACATATATACATACACATTCACACGCACAATTTATGTCAAAATGATAGTTGATCGTATGAAAAAGGACAACTGCTTTACTGAAACGCTGAAACAAACATCAGTGAGAAAAAAGCGCAAATTCTTATATGTATTTATGTATTTATATATATAAATAGGAATATATATATATATATATATATATATCTATATATATATATATATATATATATATATATATATATATATTCATGGGTAGATATAAATATGGGTTTTATTTGTACGTATTAGTGCGCAGATATATATTTAAATATATATATATATATGTATGTGCGAAAGTTCCCTGACACAGTATAGGAAAGTGTATTAATATTTATGCGTATATGCGGATGTGCGTGTGAGTGTGTGTGTTAGTGTTAGACACTGCTGCCTGTACTGATATGTCTATAAGCCATACGATGACAGACATGCACTCTCTAATTTGTTGTAGAAATGTGTCGGGATGTATTCATGTGTGTGTACATGTGTGTGTGAGTCTCTGTGTGGATGTATGGGTTTAGGGTTAGATGTGGATGTGTATGTTTTGCTTGTACGGTGTGGTGGAGGTCGGGAGGTTCTCAATTGACCAACCGTGAGGAAGATAATGATAATTTTAAATTCAAATCCAATAGTGTGTTTATGCCATAAGGAAAATTATTAACTGGAACACGGACATACATATATTCCGCTCTGATCATAATGTAAGAGTTATTAATAATATTATGAATGATAACAATGATAACATTAATGGTATTGACAACGATAATGATACTAACTTTAATGACACTTTAGAAACTATTATGAAGTAATATAATGTACTATTGACTATGTATATTTGCATCTAGGTATTAATTTGTGTATGTTTATTATCACAATATTAAGTCGAAAAACTGACACATTGAGTGTGGAACACATATTTATGTTTACTAATTTATATTATTTATTTATATCATTATGTATATGTATATTTTTATATGTATAGGAGTGTGAGTATATACACTCATATGTATATATATATGTTGTATTGTGGGTACGCACCCACACCCATGTGGGTATATATGTATACTGAGTTATATTACATAATCTCCGAAGAGGCCTTGTGATATTTTTGTTAATGTCTCATTTATATCTATATATTGACCAACCATAAAGGACTAATATTGGTAAAATGAGACATAATTATCGACATGGCCGAAACAGCTGTAAGATCTAATTTATACTTATATATATATTTACTTGTATTTATATTCTCTTTTATATATATTCTACTTATCATACAACATTACTCTTTTATGTACACTTTTTTATATACATTCCTTTATATACACTGATTTGTTCTGCTTTTTATATTTAACCCTACAGTCTCTTATGTGGTGGTTTAATAAAGTATGTGATTGAGTATTATCTGGTAATTGATATTTGATTTAGATGTATTTCTCCATTTTCTTATCTTGTATATATATATATATATATATATATATATATATATATATATATATATATATATATATATATATATATATATATATATATATATGTATTTATGTAAATATATATATATACGAATGTATACGTATATTTATATATATGTATATATATATATATATATATATAATATATATATATATATATATATATATATATTATATATACACATATATGCATATAAACATATGTATGCATATATATATATATATAGATAGATACATATATACGTGCATACATATATCCCCAGATACAAACATACATACACACATATACACACTTATAGATGCATACATACACACAACTCTGATGTTTTACAGAAAAAAGACATAATGCTCCAGATACTGAGAATAGGAAGAGATTCTTCACAAAAGTGCTTGTAGTTAGAGATCTTAATCAAGATGAAACAGTATTATATATTAATGCCAACCAAGGATATGTCATTCTATCGGTGTTCATATAAAAGAAAGATCAATGGTGAAACTACTAAAATATATTGAATAATACAGAACGCAATGTGGAATACATAAGAAATGTTCGAAATGTATATTATATATGTACATTTCAAATTTGTATACTTCAGCACAACACATGAATACTGTAATTCATTTTATGCAAAAATAAATTCATATTAATCAGGGGAAATGTATGCAGTGGAGGAATTTTTAATGAAATATTTATATATCTCGACGTATATATGTTTCATCGTAACACTCCATGTATAGGAGGATGTGTTGTTATGATATTTTAAGAAACACCGGATACTATCATATGCTTACGAAATGCATATTTTTTGACAAAAATATACAACTTGTGGCGAATGAACGTTGATGCGAATCAAACTTGCCAATTGATGATAAATCGTAATAGGTATCTATCAAATATGTGGAATGGTTGAAGCATTCATCACATATCAGTTTCGGCTTTCATGTGTAATCAGTGGAATAAACTATAACAATATCTCGTAAAGTGTATATATTTCGTTTTAACTAGTATTAAGTATGTGGCAACATATTCAGTATATGCAATATTTTATCTGAGGCACGTTATATATTCGGATACAGTCTAATAGAAATAAAATCATGCACACCACACTCACACACTCACACACATATATACATGTACCTACATACACACTCTGGCACACATCTATACATGTACCTACATACACATAATGACACACATTTATACATGTACCTACATACACATAGTGACACACATATATACATGTACCTACACACCCTCATACCCATACACATACATATATATTTATGTATGTGTGACTGTGTGTAAATGCACAGAAGTGTTTGTTTATCTACATGCATATATATATATATATGTTTGCGTGTGTGTGCTTAATGCGTGTGCTTATGCGTGTGTGTGAATAAAATAGAGAGTGGGGAATTGTTATATGTCCATATCTATGTAACTATTCAACATACATAGATATATACATACACAACTTACGTATTTTATTATATCTATATGCCTATGAGAATATATTTTCGTATACATGAATGCGTGTGTGAGTGTTTGCGTGTATGTACATGTAGGTGTTTATGTCATATGTATTTATAAATGCTTTTCCGAAAGAATTTTCGACATCTTTTATATGTTAACATATATTTGCTTTAACGTATAAACCCATTAATTTAAATTTTATATACCTCCTTTTAAAAGTGTTTTCAAAATTTGTTTATACGTTGATGAAACTGTTTGTTTTTGCACTAAAGTGCAATATATTGAAGCCATAAATTCTTCCTAGCTATCCGATTCTTTAATGCGTGTTGATGTATATACTCTGTATAAACATATTTAACATTTCTATTGTTAAAGTAGATAGACTAACAGGAATAGCGATTCTACATCATAATATAACTTACATCAAGCCAAAAACTTCATCTTTAATTCTCACTCTTCTTCTAACTGCAGTTCTGCACCACATGGCATTATACTTAGCTACTGTTATTAATGGAAGCACGCTAACTATGATGATTTATTAATTGGCTTACAGTGTTCTGCCAAGATTATTCCGTTGCAAACCCTTGAGGGAATATGCTGAAATTGTATCGCACTGCAGGTTTCGTCGATGCAATAAAATAAGAAATAATGTGTACTGACTCAAGCAACAAAGTTCAACCTAAAGTAAACAATAGGAAATCCATCAAATATGTTTACTTTATAACATTGTTCAATAAATACATACACCCACTTATATGTATGTATATATATATATATATATATATACATATATATATATGTATATATATATATATATATATATATACATAATATACACATATATATATATATATATATATATATTATATATATATATATATATATATATTATATATATATATATATTTTTGTGTGTAAGTATGTATGCATGCATATGTGTATGCATATAGTTTGATAGATTGAGATAGAGAAAGAGAGAGTGGAAGAGAGCCAGACAGACATATATATATATATATATATAACGGGAAGCTTTATGAAGATAAACAAAAGACGAAGGCAGGTGGAAAACAAACAAACAATTGTATTAGTATGGCGCTCAGGAAATATAAATAAAACAAATATATATATATATAGATAGATAGATAGATAGATAGATAGATAGATAGATAGATAGATAGATAGATAGATAGATAGATAGATAGATAGATAGATAGATAGATAAGAAGGGAATTATTAGATAAGGGAACAAGAAATATGAAATCAATTTCATTAACACACAACTGTTTCTGCTATTAGTCCATGAGCCACGTCAGCTAGCAGCACTATCTGAGGTGAATACACGTAAGAGGTATTAAAATGTTTATAGGGTCACTATGAGTGTAAAAAAATGTGATAGCTCTTTCAGCTAGGTAGTTTTGTTCGTTTTTTGTAGATATATGAAATTTCACCAATACTCATACTGAAGTACTTCTGCACGTGATGACTACAACACGTATGACATCTTTCAAACATCTAACAGAAATTAGAATGAACTGAACAAGCCCCTCGTATACACAGACAGTCTTTCCATGGATGACCTTGTCAAAAACACCACAGACTGCTTCAGAAGTTGTGGGAATTAAATAAAATTCTGTCTGAGTATTCTCTAATCAAAGCAGCAGTGCAGCTAAGACAAAAGGCAATGAAACAATATATCAGTCAATCATGACCACGAATCACCGAGCAAAATATCATTTCCGACATTGTTACCAAATTTCCCTATTCCTTGCTGACTGGGGCAAGCAAGTGTTCAAGTTCCTCAGAAAGGGTCAAGCGTCTTGCTATTTCTTTTGGAAGTGACTTGGTGTTTGCTGTTACATGTGGCGAAATAAAGTTGATGATACTGATGTTCTGAGTTTGTGCCTGGGGTTCTGTAGCAAAGTCCCGTGCTGTCTGTGCCAGAAGTGTGGTACAAAGGACAGAAAACACTTCCTTGGCATTACGAAACTGAGTCCTGCACTGCGAGGTGGCATCTCCGATGCTTTGATTGGCATGCACGCCTTCACAGGTTGTGATACAGTCAGTGCCTCTCCTGGCCGTGGAAAGTTGACAACGTTCAAACAGATGAAATCTAACAAGTCCTTCCGAGAAGATTTCAGTGAATTGATGAAGTCTTGGGATGTATCTCCTGAACTGTTTCAGAAGCTACAGATGATAACCTGCCGAATGTACATGCCTTCTGCTTCAACAACAGAAGTAAATAAACTTTGATGCCAGCTCTTTTGCGCTAGACATAGAGTATTTTCAGTCGTGTCAACTGCTTCCACGTGAGTACTGTCTGTTATGCATGCTTTCCGTGCAAATACCAAGCAACCATCTGGACAAGATGTCTACAGGGCCAACCCTTTGTCCCAAGCCCCATCGGTAAAGGCTGGAGATTAGACTAGAAGAATTATCTCGTCATTGTTTGTCGCCCGCACTGGATGCTGATCTTTAGCTTTTGTCCTGAAAATGTGTGCATTCCTGCAAACTACCAGCATGCAGCTGCCTCAGTAATAGCTTGAAGTGAACAGACATGTATAACCTACGGACATACGACGAGCAATATCCTGAATTCGGCAACAGAAATCCAAAATTAGGACTGACGGATTCTGAGGATGACCACGATGATTAACTTCATGGTATGCTGGGTAGCCATGGCAGATCCAGAACCTGGCTAACCTACAGCTGCTATGCTAGTAGAAAATGTTTGTTGATTTGAAAACAACTGATACTATGACTTGTTGTGTGCACATGAGATAACTGCGTCAAGTTTGATCTTATGTTCAAGACATATAATGTATATTGGAGGCGCAATGGCCTAGTGGTTAGGGCAGCGGACTCGCGGTCGTAGGATCGCGGTTTCGATTCCCAGACCGGGCGTTGTGAGTGTGTATTGAGCGAAAACACCTAAAGCTCCACGAGGCTCCGGCAGGGGGTGGTGGTGATCCCTGCTGTACTCTTTCACCACAACTTTCTATCACTCTTACTTCCTGTTTCTGTTGTACCTGTATTTGAAAGGGCCGGCCTTGTCACTCTCTGTGTCACGCTGAATATCCCCGAGAACTGCGTTATGGGTACACGTGTCTGTGGAGTGCTCAGCCACTTACACGTTAATTTCACGAGCAGGCTGTTCCGTTGATCTGATCAACCGGAACCCTCGTCGTCGGAACCGATGGAGTGCTTCCATTCCATCATGTATATGAAATATGCAATTCAATTTTATTAAGTATCAATACATATTAACTAAATTATGATCTGCTTATCATTTCGTTGCCCTTGGAATAGTCAAAATAAAGATATTTAAGAAATTTCTGCTTCTTATGGTGGGTATGTCTATTTATAAGGTGATAATTACTACTAAGCTACCATTCTGACATATATAAATAAAAAACTAGAGACATATAGCAAGTCAAAAATTACCATAAGAATTTTGGGGTCTGAGCTTAAGGCCTATATTAAAATGTGAATACTTGTGCATCATCTTCCGGTTTCTTTGAATCATTCAGACTGAAGTGTATGTATATTGTGTAACGCACTTAAATACATAGAGAATGTATATAATAATACCTATTCAGACAGGTACATATGAATAAAATAGTACATGTGTACTGAGTGTGTACAAGAGATTATTAGTAACGCTATGCCTAAGAGAAATCATATATACATGCATACATATATACATATGTATATATATATATTATATTATATATATTATATATATATATATATATATATATATATATATATATTATATATATATATATATATGTGTATGTATGTATGTATCTATGTATGTATGTATACATATAAGTATAAGTATGAGCATTTATAGGATATAATCGTATATAAACTCAATTAACAATTAAAGATGGAAGAGAGATGTTGAAAACTTTATAAAATTTTAATCTATGAGTGCGATCGTTTCAAATGATAACACCAGCATGTAAGATACATGAAAAACATAAAATTAACTATAATTAAATTAAATTGAATTAATAACGTATTACCATTCTCCTCAGTGCAAAAGATGGAGTACATATCAGGAACGGTAGTAACAGTTTATTACAGGAGAACACATTGAGTCTGTGTCGCAAAACTCAATCGGATATTCACTAATTGATTGTGAAAGATGAAATATAAGAACATGGTTAGGTAATATTTCATCTTTCACAATCAATTTGTGAATATCCGATTGAGTTTTGCGACACAGACTCAATGGGGTCTCCTGTAATATTCTTCTGTTACTACCGTTCCTGATGTTTTCGTCATCTTTTACACTGAGGAGAATGATAATATGTAATTAAATTAATTTAATTTAATAATAATTTTAATTAAGTTAATTTTTTTCATGTTTCTTATATGTTGGTGTTATCATTTGAAACGATCGTATGCATGGAGTAAATTTTTATAAAACTTTTAACATCTCTTCTTCATCTTTAATTGTTAGTTGAGTTTATATAGGAGTATATCCTATAAATTCTCATAACACACCTTACACTTGTTAAATTTTCATATCTTTTAAATGAATATTTACGTTAGTAAGCTACAATTTTAATATGAAATCTAACTTTGGACTCCCACCCCAAGGCAAAACTGTTCTAATTGAACTCCAGCCTTTCTCATATATACATATTATCTTTTGCTAGCATCAGTCACATCATCACCGGTTGTCAAGTGGTTGTTGAGGACAAATACAGACACAAAGACACACACACATAAACACATATATACATACGTACAAGTATGTGTGTGTGTATGTGTGCGCGTGTGTGTTTGTGTGTGTGTGTGTGTGTATGTCGGCGTAGGTGTAACTGTGTGGTAGAAAGCTTGCTTCTCAAACACTGGGTTCCGGGTTCAATCCCTGCTTTGATGAGAGTCACGACGCCCAGAAATTGACTGGTCCGAGCAATTATAAATAGTAGGCGCAGGAGTGGCTGTGTGGTAAGTAGCTTGCTAACCAACCACATGGTTCCGGGTTCAGTCCCACTGTGTGGCATCTTGGGCAAGTGTCTTCTGCTATAGCCCCGGGCCGACCAATGCCTTGTGAGTGGATTTGGTAGACGGAAACTGAAAGAAGCCTGTCGTATATATGTATATATATATAAGTGTGTGTGTATACGTTTGTGTGTCTGTGTTTGTCCCCCTAGCATTGCTTGACAACTGATGCTGGTGTGTTTACGTCCCCGTCACTTAGCGGTTCAGCAAAAGAGACCGATAGAATAAGTACTGGGCTTACAAAGAATAAGTCCCGGGGTCGATTTGCTCGACTAAAGGCGGTGCTCCATCATGGCCGCAGTCAAATGACTGAAACAAGAAAAAGAGTAAATAGTAGCGGTGGGAGTGAAGATTGCGTGTTAGTTCCAGTTGAGATCGCAGTGAAGTCGGAAGGTGTCGGTTATTTAGTTCGTTTGGAATACTGATTGATGGTTCGTGAAGAGATTGTTGGATCGCTACATTGTTATTATCTTGTTTACTATTACTATAATGGCACAGTGTATCTAAACAATCTGTCACAATATCGTGGCCGTACCACGATATTCAGAGATGGAGGGTACATCTCGTGACAAGACTTTCGAAGTTCGTGTAAGTATTTTAACAATTTGTTCGTGATATATCTTGTTAAATAATGTAAAACCTATTATCTTCTATAATAAAATTGCAAAAGTAACAACAAGAAAAAAAACAGGAGTTGCAGAAGCAGTTAGTACAGCGACAACTACAACAACAACAATTATTGGAGCTATACGCAAAGAAGTTCGAAAATGCGGTAAGTACGCTTACGCCAGATGGTGCATCTAACTCCATAACGGAATTCAGTTATAACCCAGAGGAGGATATGACTTTTGCAGCTTGGTACAGAAGGGACAAGTAGAGTTTTAAGGAAGATTTCAAAATATGGTCGGTTGAAGAAAAAGCAAGATTATTATTACCTAAATTAGCTCCATCTGAGCATGAACGATACTGAAATTTCAGATTTCCTAAAATTTCTAGTGAACTTTGTTTTCAGGAAGCAATCATGTTATTGACGAATATGTTCGGTGATAAATTTTCTCTCTCACTCGAATGGAGTGTTGGAATTTAATAAAAAAGAGTATGATGACTTTATTACGTATGCAGGAACAGTCACCAGAATGTGTGAAATTTTTAAAGTTTAAGAACATATTCCTGAGATGTTTAAGTGCCTCATTCTTGTACAAGGGCTTACAGCAAATTAAAATGCAGAAATACGAGCAAGAATACTTTTAAAACTTGTACACGCGAGCCAAGATTTAATCTCTCAGACTGTTGGAGAAGAGTGTGAACGGATGGTGAACCTGAAAAACGACGCAAGAAAACTTCAAGAAAAAACAGATATGTCGACTGAGAAAGTGTAACCAAAGAAGGTTGCTATGCTCTAATCCATGTTAAAGATGTATAGGCCTCATCAGAAAATATTGTTCTTTTAAAAATCAAAAATGTTTCAGTTATCAAAAATGTGGACACATGAGTTTATACTGCAGAAGAAAAGTACGAAAGTCAAATGTAAAAACTTCTAAGGTGCTCTCAGCAGAAAATAAAATCGACTCCGAAATAAGGAAATTTGTACACGTTAAAGTAAACGGAATAGATATTAAATTACTGCTAAATACTGATAGTAACATTTCAATCATTAACCCCGAGACGTGGAAGAATATAGGGAAACCTATGTTAAGAAACAGCGGAAACAACACTGGCGTTTTGGGTGACAAATTACACATTTGTAGGCGAAATGTAGAATGCTATCACATTTCGAGGAAAGTCTTGCAAGGCGAAAGTTTTCATCGTAAAGGATGCAACCAATCTGTTTGATACAAACTGGTTGGAGGTATTTCATTTATGCGATCTCCTAATAAGCTGGTACTGTAAAAAATTAAATGGTTGCCCCGCCAGTGAAAAGAACTCAGCAGCTGAACTGAAGAGAAGATTATTTCAAAATATTATATCTAATGTTATTCACGAACGGCCAGTGACGGTGCATCATATAAAATGAAATCCGTAGAGGATAATTAGATTGCAAGATGGAAAGAAGTGTTGAAATATAGGCAAAACAAAAAGGCAAATTCGAATAATTTTTCGCTATGCGACGATGTTTTAATGTACGCGCAAAGAATGGTAGTACCAACTGCACTACAGAAATGAGTATTGCAGGAATTATTGAGTGGGCACTCGGGAATGTCGAGAATGAAAGCCTTAATGAAGAGCTATGTACATTGGCCGACAATGGACCAGGACACTGAAAATTGTATAAAATCATGTTGCGGTTGTGCGACACAGGTGATACAGTAGGTGCGGCCGGAAAGGGATAGTCCGTGGTCCACCGTACATATCGACTACGCTGGACCAATGAACGGCGCATATTATTTAGTCGTTGATGATAGTGGTACAAAGGTACAAAGTGTCCAGAGGTATGCAGGTTGCACAAGCCAACCACTAAGACAACGATAAAGTTCCTGGATGAATTATTTGCCCGATACGGTGTTCCAGCCACGTTAGTATCAGATAATGGAACATAATTTAGGGGTAGTGAATTAAACATTTTCGACAAAATACATGCGATAAAGCTTATTTTTTTACCCCGACCTAATCCCCGAGGTCAAACGAGCAGGAAGAAAGATTCGTTGATACATATATATATATATATATACACCAGCCACACCAGCCACCTCCGGTCTCATGGCGTCAGTTCCATCAGATGATGTCAGTTGGTCATCTTCGAACCGAAGGACGAACATTATTATATATATAATATATATATATATATTATATATATATATATATATATATATATATATATGTGTGTGGTGTGTGTGTGTGTGTGTATGTATATATATAATATATATATATATATATATATTTCCCTGAGCGCCATACTAATACAATTGTTCCTTGTTTTCCACCTGCCTTCGTCTTTTGTTTATTTTCATAAAGCTTCCCGTTATATATATATATATATATATATATATATATATATATATATATATATATATATATATATATATATATATATATATATATATACATGTATGTATATATGTATACATGTATACAAGCATTATAAGAAAGCAAGGAATGACGTAGGAAATTAGAAAGCGCTAACGAAATGTTTGAGGGTATATAGAATAACGCCCAATCAGAATCCCAGCAGTGTTAATGTTTGTGGGAAAAATGAAATCGATCTTCGATTAATTATTGCAAGGAGAATTATATTTAAAGGATATACAGAAAATATAGCAAAACATTTCGAAGTAGGAAATAAAATGCATTTTAAGATTTACAATCATGGTAAAGAAGGCTGGGAGGACGGTCTTGTAGATAAAAGTATAGGAAACATATGATGTAGGTAGTTAAAGGACCACATTGGGAACATAAAAGACACCTAAGCCAATTAAAGTCGAGACATACTGAAAAACGAAGAGAAATAACAATGGAAGTCTGTTATGACATGTTTGAGGTGCCAGCACAGAAAGAGACTGAGCCTTAGAGAAGCAACCGTAGAAAAAGGTAACAGTCTGTGCACATAGAAATAATGCTAAAACGAAAATGATATTCATTTTTTAAAAAAACGGGAGAGGGAGATGCGCCGGAAAAAGAAAAAAGTAAATCAATTTCTCTACTCACAGTGGTCGACATCTCAAAAGGGGAGTTGTTTTGATGAGACACGTCTTTGCGAGATATAGACTGGACTGAGTGATAATAAATTGTAGCGGTCCGAGTGAAGTTTGTGTTTGTTCCAGTTGAGTTCGCTGTGATGTCGGAGAGTGTCGGTTGGTTAGTTCGTTTGGATTATTGATTGTTTATTCGTGAAGGGATTGTTGGGGTGTTGCTTTGTTATTAGGGTTGCATCGTTATCTTGTTTAATGTTACTACACTGGTACAGTCTATCTAAACAATCCGTCACAATATCGTGACATTAAGAGATGTGGATATAACTGTCCCACTGCGTGAAACCTTCAGCTAGTGCCTTCTACTATAGCCACGAGCCCGTCAAAATTTATAAGTCAATTTGACAGCTGCTAATTGGAAGAAGCCCGTCGCATATATTCTTTTATTATTTTACTCGTTTCAGTATTGATGTCGGTATATATTTATCTATTATGAAGAAAAAATATACGTATAACGATAAAGATATGTAAATATGGGTTGTAATATTAGATTTTGTCGTAATAGTGTAACTTTTTTAAAGAATGTATAAACAGATAGTGTGAATCTATCATTTGATGCGAATTTGGATTTTAAAATCAACGGAATGTAGAAGAATGAATTAAATGAATCAAGAAGAAATTTCCTTCTCTCATAAAGTCAACAAAACTAGTACCATTTTTTGCTCAGCGTTAAAAGTATATTCTTTTTCCTACACAGTAATATTCAGTAAGACACATGTATAAATAAGATAGTTTTCAATGCAAAAGAACTAAGTGCAACATATAATTACACTCAGTACAAATATTTATAATAGAAAGCAACTTGCATCAATCTAACAAACACAATATTCGACTCATCTGAAAGAGTTTTAAAAAATCAATACTTATCCCAGCATCAGAACTGGTAACAAAATAATAACAATGTGTAACCTTATATAAAGACTATTATCAGAAACGTTCAGACATAATGTTATTAGATAAAATCTTTAAATAGAAAATTCAAATAAATTGGAAGCGTTTCAGAATTGATGGAGATCTTTTTGGGTATTTGGGAGTTAAGTATATGCGGAAGAAACTTAGAAATGTACAGAACAAAAATATACGCACGAATTCCCTTTGAATTTTTAGATTCTCGAGATAAATCCGCACATATGTCCAGTACGCGTGGTATTAATCTTTGATTGTCAAATGAAAGACTTCTAGATATCCTTTTGAGGCGGAATAGTAACGTGAATATTAACACGTTTGCATTAGACAGTTTATTGCCTTACTAAATATTGATATGTTAAAATGTAATATTTTCTAGGAATACACTGAGTACAATTGCGCTAATGCCATTTCCATTATGCAATGCATTCTAGTGAAAGTAAAAGCAAGCGAATAAATCAATTCGTTTTACACTATTGTTATTAGTTCTTAAGATCTAAGATATATGTTCAAATCGTATAATGCTCACCAATGAAATCTTTGGCTTCATGGACGATTAAATGCAATAATTTGTATGCATACATGTGCTTCGGTGTGCTAGTTTGGGAGTGTTTGTTTTTGTGCGTATGTGAGTATATTTATATATACGTGGAAATGCGCATAGATTTGTTTAAATGGGAGTTTTTATATATTCATGTATATCAGTGTGCTTGTCTAAAATGGTCAACATTAATTCGAAATGACGAATAAAGATAGTTCTCATGGAGCCACTAATATACTGTAGCAGAACGAAAGCAGAAGGAGCAAGATAAATTGTTGGAAGCTGAAATAAATTAAAGAGGAACGTAAATGTGAATAGAAGAGAAGAACAAATGTAGAAAGTATTCAAGAAATATTTGTATTGAATAGGTAAATATATAACAAGCAAATAATGCATCGTCTGTAAGTCACATTATCCACTATTTTTAGATAATTTTCACTGCGTTTCCAATAAGTTGTAACATTTTACGCAAAGATATATCTGCATACGTTAACAGCCTGCGCACACAGTCGCATGCACACATACTCACAAATGCAAAGCAGAGATTATATCGCACCAAAAGTAAGCTGTCTGCGAAATAACAGGATCTGCCAAAAACTATATTCAAATCAGCTCCATAGAAAACCTATCTTCAAATGGGAAATAAAGAGTAGATAATGTAATTTAAGATGCTAGGTCTGAAGCGAAAAGAGAAAACAAAAACGGGATGTTAACTCTTGTGATGCATTTTGATTATGGGTGTGCTGAGTGACCCATTCACAAACCATAAAGAGCAACAGAAACAGTCTTACACGTAATCTATCTATCCATCTATCTATCTATCCATCAATTGATACACACACACACACACACACACACACACACACACACATATATATATATATATATATATATATATATATATATATATATATGTATATATATATATATGTACATACATATATACATACATATATATATAATATATATATGTGTGTGTGTGTGTGTATGTATATACATATATATATATATATATAATATATATATATATACATACATATATATATTATATATATATATATAGTCTATATTCGTCATAGAATACGTGTCTCCTCCTGTTCTGTTTCGTCCATTCTGCAAACAGAACAGGAGCCACGAGAAATGGAGATATGTATATATATATATATATATATATATATATATATATATATATATATATATATATATATATGTATGTATGTATGATTGTATGTATATATATATATATATATATATATATATATGCATGTATGTGTGTATATATATATATATTAGCAAATGCACCCGTCCTTTGGACGGTGTAATTCATCATAATGGTGCACTCCTGTGAACGGTGTAAGTTGAATTAGCCCGCAGTTAGAAGTCATTTCGAGTTGTTAAGTGTAAAATGTATAATTACCATTTTCTTTAGCTGCTTATGATATAGTACTAAGCAAGTTAGGTAATGAATAAATTTTTTTAACACAAATTTGGCAGTTAGTAAGAAATACAATTCCATTAAATGGGATCGCAGTTGCAGTAGGCATTAAGGATCCTATATCTTACTTGAAGCGTTTTGTATCATGTACTTATTTTTCTCGTAATGCCTGACATAACCACACTGAAGCCTTTTTATTTTGCAATGAAAATCACGTATGATAAACAAAAGCAAACATTTATAACAAACATACTAATAGAATGTACAAAAATAAATGCTAGAACATGCTTATGAGCGAACAGTGTGCGTGAATTAAGAAGGGTCATTGAAGGCAATATACTGTTAACAGCAAACAGGGAAATGAAGCGAAATATCAATAAAATGCTTGCAGGAAGTTTGATTGCTGACGGCTACAGTTTGGCGTAGATGTGAAGATTTCAGTAGAGGAATAACTACTATAGGGCTGCTTTGTATACGACATTTTTGTTTTTTTTTCCTTCAGGTGCATAGATTAATTAGTTGTATGGATGGTCAGCTTTGGAACAACCGACGTAGAGCTGTCCATATGAAAAGCAGGACGTTCGAAGATCCAAACCGACAGATTTTAGCGAACGACCTTGGGTTTTGTTAATTGTCATAGCGAAGCAGATTTTGAGAGGGAACTGAAGTCTCTGCATAGGATAGGAGCAGTTTGTTGGGTTTAGCTGAATTTTTGGAATTAATACGGTATCGTTTTTGCCATGTTCCGTGATAAATTTGGCTTCAATGACGTGGTCCATTATTTGTTTGACCAAAAAGCAAGTTCCATTGCATAGTGTGGGTGCGTCTAGATTAACAGTGCAACCGACTTTTAAATAAAGTTCATGCAAAAGGACTCCTGGAGGATTTTAGGAGTTGCAAAATTCTGTTGGAAAATGTGTAACTTGATCGAGGTCGGTAACGGTGTCAACTAATCTGTAACAACGTTCTTGAGAAGGTAGCTGACTAAGAGTTTTGACAGTTACATTTTTAGGTGAAAGAACAGCCCTGTCCTGTCGCGAAGCCAATCTGGTTTTAAATATTCCGTCGTAAGATTAGGATAAACGGCAGAACGTAAGTCATCAGGACTAGAGACAGTGTGGCCAATGTATCCGTTGCCGTCGGACGTAATTTCTCCATTGCCGATTTTAAGAAGCATATCCGAAACTGGGTTGTAGGCTGACGAGTCCGTATGTGTAATCTCATATTCATTGTGTGTTGTTTCGATAGGATATGCGATCAAAGAAGGGATTTTTTTTAAAGGCAGGCATTAAGTTCATCAGCGGGTGTTCATTTGGGCATAATAGGCATAGTTGGTCGACAGTCCCCTGCAAGAAGTTGAATCGCATCTCCAAGGATTTTGCTGTTCGATATAAGGTCTCTTATTGAGATATCAAGTACTTGTAGGGGACATTTATAGGCTATATTTGCTTCATCTCAAACAATGAGGAATACATTATGTGTCACGTTGGGCTTTCCTAATGTGCTACATTGAAAGGCAATTTGAAGGTAGAGTGTGCAGTTCGTCTACCGTCGAGAGGTTCGAAGCTATTCCTGAGGAGGCATCAGTAATAGCAAGGTCACCATTATGCTGCAACTTTGCAAGAAGATTCAGGAGGAATGTTTTTCCAGTTCCACGGGGTGCATTTAAGATGATTCAGCAGTGTTTGCGCGTGAATGTGTAGATGTTTCCAAGGACAAATGATATACGCCAGCTTGGGCGGAATTCAGAAGGGGATTGTTGTCAGCAAAGTACTGTTTGAGTTTGTGGATGTTTCTCTGAGAATGAGGCGATTGGGACAGGCGTCTTCATTTCTGTATAGAGTGTTGAAAGAATAAGCGTCCAATCGTTGACCTCCAATTGTCTTAACCGAGTCTTCCAAGAGAAGAATCCCTCTGTTGTAAATGGCAGGGGTGGTGGGAGTGTGAACGCTACCTGTGATTCGGCAAGCCTGCAGCAAAATATCATGACACATTGAAACTTTGTATTTATTCCAAAGTGAATGTGCTTCTGTGAGGTTGCAGAAAACAAGCATTATTGCAAGAAAGTGTCGGAGCTTTTGTGGCGAACAACATAGAGAGGCCTGTTCGAGTGCATTACCATATTGATCATCTGTCTCCAAAAGTCTCCGTTTGGAGCAGGCATCTTTGAAAGTGCCGCATAAGTGGCCGATAACTGTGCGAAGATCATCGAAGCAGGTTGGTCTCTTAATGACATGAAGTAAGAGCAACAGATGGAACGCGTCCGACTGTGTCACCTTTGTACACGGCTGGATCCAACTGCGTAAGCCGGCCTTTGTTTTCGACGTTTCTACTATGAAGAAGATTTATTCTATGTATAATAATGTGGCACTTCAGTGTACAAAATAGACTTTGCGAAGGGGTCGATATCGCATAGGTGAAAGCAGTCCGTGAGAGTGGTTTTTTGCAGGGCAGCTGCTTCTTGAATGAGGTTGTCTCCTGCGAAGTAAATTCATTGCCTATTTTCCAAATGAACGCTGAGGGTATCGCTGGTGAATTGGAATCCTAAGGTTATTCATATGACTTCATTGGCGTCCAGTTTTGAAAGGAATCACTTCATTTGTAAAATCTGTTGATCATGTAGATTATCTTTGAATAACTCTACGTTGATGTGGGCATGGAATGCTATGTAGAGCATCTTGTTGTGGGGCACGACCCATCGATTGTCAACCGAAGAAGTGTAGCGTGACTGGATACAAATGTAAAGAAGGCAATCAATTTCCTAATGTTACTTCGCAAAGAGTTACTTCCCTTGTCCACAATAGTACACCAACAATGGAAGTTCTTCTGACCCTTTGTCTAAAATCGCCATTACTCTATATTGCACCATAAGTGAAAAATCTAAAGAGTGTAGTACCATCTGTGGAACGTAAGTGATGTATTTACCAAGCGTGAACGAAATCGGATGAAAAATACTGATTTGATGTGGGATCAGTCTAATGGTCAGTCATATATATACACACATCTTCCGTCTTTTATATATATATATATATATATATATATTATATATATATATATATATATATATATATATATAATATATATATATATATATATATATATATATATTATATATATATACATATATATATGTATATATATATATACACGTATATATATATATATAATATATATATATATATATATATATTATATATATATATATATGTATATATATATATACACGCATATAGAAAAAAGTGATCTTGGTCTCCGACTTAACGTAGAGGGTGTCTTACAACACAGAATATTCCGTTATTTACCTTGAGAGGATTTCTCATAAGACGTTGAGGTGTTAAAGCACATATAATTATATAGTTGATAGAGGAAAATCGTCTGCTACAACTATCGAAACTGCCGAATTACGTGATTTCACCCTATTATGGGTCTCGGTGACAAATGTCCAGCAGCGGCCTAATAGCCGAATCTACCGCCAACGATATGCATAATATGAATATCTGTTCAGCCGACGGTGTCGCAATTTGCCAGCTTATCAAAATCAAATATTGATCATGAAAGAAGCAGTATTAATACTAAAAATCGATCTTGACCTCCATCATAACTTGGCTGGGTTACAACACGGAAGAATGCGTTATATATTTAACACGATACCTATTGGTGTATCTCGTTATGGTAATTTTTTTCATTTTACAATTTTATTACTTATACACCCTGTTACCCTCATAGCAAAATTAACCCACCAATAAATATTTTAAGTTTAGCTATTTACTCAATGTCCTGAAGCGACACATATGCAACATGTTATGATTTAAATATATTAAGCCTTTCATCTTCTTCTCGAGGATCTTCTTTTCTTTCTTTTCTTTTATGTGTTTTTTCTTCACTCTGACGAAGCTCAATTATTCCAGATCGGATGTGTTACCAAATATAATGAATATTATTCTCAGAATTTTCAATGGCAATACCGTAGAACATTGGAAGCAGAAACAGCTGTTAGATGGGATACAGGCTATTTGTAGTAAAACGTAATAATTGTTGTTGATCAATCTTTCTTCATTTTCTGTTTATATATGTGTATGTGTTTGTGCGTTTTTGTGCGTGTATTATGTATGTATGTATAAGAATACATAAACACGCGCTCGCACATACTAACGTGCATGTGTGGGCGCGCTCGCATTTTTGTATGTGGTTCTGTATACGTGTGTCAGTAAAAAAATAACCATAGATAGAACAAGTGATAATCTATAGAGCGATATAAAAAATAGCGATAAGTTGCAATCTGAGAAAATGAGAATCAGACATGGGTGCGTCGCTAAAACTGATAAATAGCTCTGCGGTAGGTTGCCTTTCGTATCTCTAGCCGTGCGCATATACAGCATTCTGGAACTTTAAACTAATTTGCTGCTCGGTTTGGTCACGATAGATTTAAGAGAAAGCCTTGTGAAATGGAAAAAAATCTTTCAGAAGATTCTAATTTCCATTTGCGTAAGCGTTAAAGTATTTTAACATTTTTCCGGCAGGGTTATTGCAAGTTGATGTAATTCCTTGTTGCATACTTCCCCATATATTTCGATCTGTTTCAGCGAGTAGAGTAGGTTGTAAAACATTACAAAAGCAAACGCAATATCATAAATACATCAAATTCAATTGCCACACTTATGAGAATAAAAGAAACACAATTATGTGCATTACAAGTATGTAGCACACGTTAGTTATAGAAGAAATCCGTCAAACAAAACATTAAACATTTTGTATCTAATTTTTCCTCGCACAGAACTCACATTTTTGGAGATTTCTGCGCAATACGTGCCTCCAGCATCTGCAAGCAATGCTGGGCGGCAAGTTTTCTCTTTCCTATTCTCTATCTCTATTTCCCTGGCGTTAATATTGCGTACACGTTTTTCGGAAACAACATAGTAAGTTCTCGACATCCTCAAGGCTTTATTATGCCTAGTTCTCTTTTCAGCCTTTCTTTAGTTAACCCTGAAAAATCATCCCATTTACAAGTTCTCAATCGTTTTTTAACAAAATCATCCAGTTATGAACTCGTAAAAGTGACATTACTGCCTCGTATCAGAAATGATATTTTAATCATATCTGACACACCTTTTCATTTTTGTTCCTTCCTCTTTGTGTCCTAATTACAAATGCCCTTACTGTTTAAATTTTAAATAGGATATCGATCAGCCTTTTCCCCACCTGTACAGTTTATTCAAGCTGTACATGTTTTTAACCGGGAAGAGTGTAAACTATTTAGGTTGGGGGACCACTTTTGAAAGTTATCCTACGCACTGAAATTCTTCTACTGGAAACCTTGGCAATTTATTGAATGAAATATGCTATCTGTCATATCAATGCACTACACGGGCCAAGAAAACAATGTAAGTAATATCGTTAATAATAAGGCAAATTTTTATGGTCCTCATAAAAAATATAACCAGGAAATGTATATTTTTAATATCAGAGATTATAAAGATAAAATTTTAAATAATTGTCGTTAAATGCAGAACAATTGTATCACTTACAGAGTCGATATGGCACCATAGTAAACTTATTTTGGAAAAGCCAAATTGAACGACTCATAAATTATTTAACAAATATAGCTTATCAAGCGTATATTGATGTATATTTAACAGTTTATAAAGATAAAGATGAAAATAATATATTTCATAACTTTGATTGTCAGCATTCATTTATATGGACATTTATAAGCATCATTTTGATGAATTCGTTTTCACATCTCCTTAAATATATACATCAGTTCGATCTTTAAATATTTTATATAATTATCTCCATTCAATCTATCAAATTTATTTATTTTAGAATTGCGATAATATGCTGTAAATATTATATTTCTCTATTTAATAAATTTATCCAGGTTTCAAATTCGTCATTTCGGACATTCGAAAATTATGCGTATCAATAAGGAGTTACTTATTTTTCTATACGAAGACATCTGTCACAATCTTAGTTTTCCTATGTAAGTTATATGAGCAATAGAATGATTTTCGGATTCCCAGACATCTACCAACAAGGAAAATGTGCTATGGAAATCGATACAGGAGTGAAAACTGTTTCAAAGTTAAGCATTCTCTTCCCTAAGAAATTAAGAATTATATAATTTTAAGCCGCGAAAACCAAGGATTTAAGCCATGCTTTGACTTTATACACTGCACAGTTTACCATATCTTACAAATGTACATTAAAAAATTTATAAATATTGTGCAGCAAATTCTAGGCTGCATATACATGGAACTGATTTTGAATTTTCATTGTTGGGATATATACTGCAGTATACACGTACATTAAGTTGTCAAAATATATAAGATTTATGAAATGGTTTCATAAAGATATATGAAATTACCATAAAATATATATTATATATTCCAAATTGTATAAACATTGTTATAATTGTATACAAATATAGGTAGGAGCATACAACTAATATTTCTTTGTGAACTATAATTTATCTGAAGCATTTTCGTTTTTATAGAAATAAGATATAATTAATTTCAGGTTGATATAATGACATTGTTGTGGCCCTAAGGCATTGAAGCAAATAAGAAAAGGTGAAGAAGTTTGTTGTGCGAATTCTTACTCCAAATAATTTTTAAGATTCTTTAATTTCCGTTTTACTTTTACATTTTGTATGTTTGTACGTACTTAAAATATTGCTTTACCTTATAATAATATTATAGAGAGCAATATAGTGTTATATAGTAATGAAGGTAAAAATTCAATTGCATATGCCAAGCCGATATTATAAATTTTACCATTGTCACTATAATCAATACGCTTGGTGTGTTCTTTTTAAATAGTCTGAAATGGAAGTAAATAGATCTTATAACAATATTAGTTGCAATCCTTATTGCATTTTAACTTCTGATTTGCAAGGTACTATTAGCTACAGCGATATTCCTATATTAATATTGATGGCATATTATGTAAAATTCTGTTGAAGACGGACAGATATCTTTTATGTTTAAAACATAATATTGTTGCTTTTTCTGATAATTTCAACTATTAAACATTTAGACCTACTAAAGATGATGCGCAATTATAATTGTACTTATATAATTTTGATTTATACCATATAAATTCGTTGTGTAGAAGAGATATCTTGGGATGAAAATTGCAAATTACTTTGAGATATATTTTCAACCTATGGGTGTTTTGGTTTTAGAATTACAGATGGAGTGCTGAATATTCATTATATTATCAGTGTAACATTTTACAAAAATAGTCTTTTTTCGTTATACTTAACTCATATTTCAACTAACCAGCTGCGACACCACGTGTTGGTCTTATATTGTTCACGTTTTCGTTCTTGATTATAGAGTTGAGAAAAAGGTTAATTTTCGATTTCTTAATAAAGTTACAGTTACTAACCTTCTTTCTATGTTCTACAAATGTTACTTGTTGACGTAGGTGTTTCGAAGAAAATGATTTAATTCTGGATGCAGATCGTCCCAATATGATTTCAATCGATTCATATAGCCAGCAGCGGGGTTTTGTTTTGCTTTTTCGTAGTAGTTAAATAGTTCATTATTCAATTTATAACTCCAAGAGAAATGAGTTTTGTAGTTACGGTTTCTCCTATAACTACAGTTAGAAAGAAATTGTTTACCTGTTGAGCTGTTGTTTTCATTCTGTACCTTGATTATGTTGTTGTTGATGGTGTGTCCAGCCATGTTGTTTGTAGTAACTCTCTGCATGCTAAATTCAAGTTTCAGTCGAAAATCACTACAATCGTGAATAAAAGGCCCCTTCAGTTAATTCATCTGAAAATTAACCAGTTATTTAACAAGACTGCTAGTTGCGGGTCAAAGTAGGAGATAGTATTCATCGTATTTTCGAGTCTCCCACGCCAAATATGCAACTTGTCGCTTCGAGTGTGTTATGTATGTATGTATGTATACACACACACACGGATGTATATATGTCTATATATATATATGTATATATACATACACACATACATACATACATGTGTCTTCTCGTTCGCATAATCTCCGAAACTGGAGCTTAAATATAGTCTGTCTATAGCACTTACTCAGCAAGAAAAGAGAGAAAAAAAAGAAAAATAGCGAGAAAAGAAAATAGAGAGAAAAAATATACGTTAAAAATTAAAAAATAAGAAATAAAGTGCAAGGGTATTGGATGTAAAAAACAATGGATCCTTCCTATCTTTACAAGAGAAGTGAATATAAAACTATTCCAATCGTTTTAACATTCATTCTATGTTGACTGGTGATACAGTACGGGCAGATTTTCTAAATCCAATGAATCTTTATACAGTTATACAGTTACGAAATTTTACAAATACACTTTCTCAGGGTGATAGGATATACCTATTATAATAGATAATACTACATGTACATTTCATATTTTTTATAGAGTGATGTAACCCTTTGGAATAACATTGTTTGCGACTGAAGAGAGCATTAAACCATCTTTTATATCAATTATACACTGATGTAAGAAGTGTTTGTTTATAAAATTTGAAACACGTGTACCGCGATATCCTTTGTGTTCTGTTCTTGATTTTATTTGATATATGCTCTCTCACCTCTGCCACTATCTGGCATATACAGGTGCTTACACTTATCAAGTATTCACCCTAAATTACAGTACCTATATAATATAAACAATAGTTTGCAACGTTTCACCAAAGGGGAGTATTACAAACGTCACTAAATGTGAATAGGGTTTTAGGAAACACCTGCATTGCTAGAAATAAGAGCTAAACACTCTGGTGGTGTAGCTAACGCACATGAATAAAAACATATGCTCTAAAGTGCCGATAGAGAATTCGTAATACTGACGTGTCAGTTTCGGCAATTTCCGTGGACTCATCTTTTAAACCCCCTCTACCCTTCGGCTCTTTCTGGACTCGCTTCGCCATTAGCATTTATGTTCCCGTCATCTACATAATTGGATGATTTAGTGATTCTCTATTGTGTATATGTAAATTAGATATAAACTGCAGGTCCCTTTTAGTGTATATGTTTTCATTCTTCTAGCAATGTAGGTGTTTCCCTAACACCCTAGTCACATTTAGTGACATTTGTATACATATATGTGTTTTTGTGCGTGTTTGTGAGTGTGTATATGTGTGTGTACACACAGATAAACGCAAAAACACACACACACATACAATCTATTCCCTCTAGTGCCGCTGTGAGCAATACGTCATTGGAGAATGTGGAGAATATATCACCAGTATTGTCCAAACGAACTCAGAATTCATCCAAAGCTAGGACCAATTGTCATACGTACCCTGCCCAATTCAGGATCACAACGCATAAATAAACTGCAACACAACTTTTTTTTCAACAGTCCTATTTAGCATGGTTCCAAAACAAATCAAAGAAGAAAAAGATCCCGTCATTTTTATACGGAACCTGGACAAATTAGTTCAAGGCATACCAGATAAGCTACCGATACCTTGATAGAACTCACTCAACAAGAATTCCCGACTCAAGTGGGCTATGATACCACAAAACGTGACTTTAAAACGATTTAGCAAATCCTAACAGGTGGTACTATTAAGTTAGACATGGCCTAGGTCAATCTTTAGTCAAAACATGTCGAAGTTTAAAATAGATTTATAGAAATAAATCTTTCAGCATCGGCGAGCGAATTTAAAAGCGCGTAGTTGTGAACGAATGGGTGCTATAAAGCTTCTAACTAGATGAAACGGTTCAAGAAAGGTCGGAGAGGCTATGAAAGAAATTGAAAATTGTAGATGAGTGTGGTTTACATGGGAAGACGGACACTACGTAGCTTTATCTTTCAATATCTCTCTCAGCTATCAATCTGTATGTCTATCTATCTGTTTCACTATTCTTTCTCTGTGTGCATTCATGTGTGCGTAGAAGTGCCAATGCGTGAATATATATTTGCATATATAGACATTTATGTGTGTAAATGTAGATATATACAAAATTTGTAAGGATGAATGATTTTTATGACTTGACTGAATCATTACAATCATTCAAATGATTTCATTTTTAAGCAAATGCGCAATGCAAACTAAAATACGACGCGAATTATATAAGTATGTTCCTTATATTATAAACACTGTGTATATTATAAATTTTCAGGCACCAAATATAATTGCACAAGTCTGTGCCATGTCGTATTTCAGGTAATTATTGTTTTATTTTTGATGCTATAGATATTAGAGATATATTGTTTGAAAGAAACATTTAGTAAACGTGATATACCAGTTTTGTAACCAAGTGTGACAGCTTTTAATAGAGCCTATTAGACGAGAAAGAGAGATAGATAATGTAGTACATGAAGACCGTGGAAAAGAACACTTTGTATCACAAAGTATTTCTTTACTTAGCATATCGATAGTTTTTATATAGATTTCGAATTTTGGCACAAGTCCAGCAATGTATTGGGCGGTGTGTAAGTTCATTTCCTCAACTCCAGGACTCAACTGGTATGTATTTCTTTGTCCCCAGAATGATGAAAGGTAAAGTCTACGGAATTTGAACTCGCAACGTGAAAATGGACGAAATGCCGCTAGGCATTTCGCTTGACGTGCTGGCGATACTGCCAGCTCGAACCTTAAGCTATTTTGTTATATTAACAGTGTATTTCTAAATGAAATGTATTACAATAGTTGTAATTCCATGGGAAATATGTAGATATTAAATTTTAAAACGTCTCCAGTGATGAAAAATCAGATGTTTTACGTTTACAATTGAAGCGTTTAGTAACAGACCGTCGTAAGTGCCACAACTTAAAAACTGAGGAGACGTAGTCAAAGATTCATAACATTCGGAATGAAGTTATGAAGCTGGTTTTGGTCTTAAAATAACCGTGAAAACCTCCTCTAATCATCCCATCTATGTAGAATTATATATTTACGTATGCATCTTCCTCATTTTGTAGAATATACCGGTATTTGAAACGGTGTATCGCATTGCATATTTTAGCCAAAATACCTAGGAAAACATACAGAGACCCCTTAGATGGTCTGTTACTAAGCGCCTTAATTATACGTGTATTAAAATTTGTGGAGACATTTTTAGCTGTAAAACCGCTACGTCAAACTGCATAATTATACAAGTATGCATCACAGTTAAAAAAACACCTCTTCAGAATATATGCTATATATTCGCTTTTTATTATTCCTAACAAGATTTATTCTTCTAAAAATTGTGCGATGATGATTATAAATGTTTATCGAAGTACTGTAATTTCGCGTCGCGCTCTCTATAATGCTAATATTTATTCGTTACTGAATTCCAAGTGACATACACAAAGTTAACAATACTGAGACTGGAATCAGCTCTAACCCTAAGATCTAATTATATAATTATATGAATGAGTTCCATTCGAAATCTATATAATTAATGGCCGTTTGTATTACGAGAGAAAATTAACACATCATACTAGTACAAACCTGCATATATCACTGTGCAGTCCCAAAACGTGGCTTGTAGAATATATGAAATATAACGAATATAAACTCGTCCAAGTGGAGGCATTTGATCGAGGGATCGTGGGTTCGAATCTCAGACCGGGCGATGTGTGTGTTTATGAGCGAAAAACCCAAGCTCCACGTGGCTCCGGCAGAAGGTATTTGCTAACTTCTGCTGACTCTTTCGCCACAACTTTCTTTCACTCTTTCATTCTGCATCTTGCAGCTCACCTGCGACGGACCGGCATCCCGTCCAGGTGGGGGACCTATATGCCAAGGAAACTTGGAAACCGGCCCTAATGAGATAGGTGTGGCTTGAGAAGGAACAAACATAAACTCGTTCAAGTTAAGCCTATTATGAACCTTATATGAAAGTCAAGCACAATGACTTCATCGCATATTTTTTAATAGCAGCTAGAGCTTTTTCAGAATTTTAGGGAATTACTTGGCTGGACAATAAACTTATATTAGATTTCTTAAATGAAACAAAATTTCACAGAAATCTAGAATGTTAGGGAGAATGGATTCAGTTACGATGGGCTGCTGAAAAGTTGCTGGCTTTAAAGGCATGGCGAAAGACATGGTTGAAAGGCCAAACTTCCGAGTTCATTTACATGGCTTACAAAAGATTAAGGACGGCTGCATTAAGTGTGTGAATCTGGTGAGTGGGGGGGGGTAATATGCTTAGTAAAATCATAATTAACTGATCTTCCTGTATTTTCTTTTATCCAGAACCAGTCATTTTCAGTCCCTCCCTCTTCGTATGGTGATATGAAATTCTATTAACAGCTACCAGATGACACACCCACACATATATATATAATATATATATATATATATATAAATTCAGGGCGAATACTTGATAAATGTAAGCACCTGTATATGCCAGGTGAGAGGATATATGTATCAAATGAAATAGAATGAAAAACAGAGCAATTGCATGCGGCTGAAGATGGCTTTTAAACTATGTTATCTCGATTATGCATTGATGTAAGAATAAGTGGTTCTATAAAGCTCGAAACATATATATATATATATATATATATATATATATATATATAATGTGACCGAGTGTGTACCGTTGGCGATTTTTTTCCTCTGTCTCCCTTTCTCTGGATCTTTCCTTCTCCTATGTTTCCACGAAGAGCTCCGCTTGAAACGTTAAACCCTCCTTCTTTCCTACACACACACACACACACACACACACATATATATATATATATATATATATATATATGCGTGTGTGTGTGTGTGTGTCTGTGTGTGTGTGTGTGTGTCTGTGTATGTGTGTATGTGTATAGAATTGAATAAATAGAGTGAAGAATGTATGTATGCATATATACTTCAATGTTCCGTTATATGTAAGATCAACAAAAACGTATTCCATCTAGTGTGAGTTAAATATATCATTTAATGTACACGGTATTAAAATAGGAGCTGCTAACAGTTTCATGACACGGGGGCACCGTAATTCGGTAGATTTATATAATGTTGATTTTCTCCAAGCAATATTTCAGGCTCTCTCCACGTAGACAAACTTGTTTAAGAACCTGGACGCTGCTGCATGAGAAAACACGAGAAAAAAACCCCGAAAAGATTGAAGCGAAAAGTGACAGGAGAAAAGAATGGGTGAATTCAAACGCTAAGAGAAAATTCAATTAGTCTAGCAGGTGTTGAATAATTCAAAGCTAAGGGGGCAAAAGTCTGGGACACAGCTGCTGAATATGAATAGGTTGCTGTCTTCCAAACTTCTTTTTTTTGTCTAATATATATATGTATATATATATATATATATATATATATATATATATATATATATATATATTAATAAATCTTAGTGTAGCAGAAAAAACTTATAGAAAAATTCTTTGCTACCAGTGGTCTAGCGAGAAGGAAAGAATTAGTCAATAGACTATATGTTATTCATAGAAAAATACAGTGTACATTTAAACACATAAGAGACGACCATAAAAGGACATCTGACTCACTAGAAAGAGCAGTTAAATCTCCAAGCCACTAATAGTTGCAATTCTGAAAGGGAATGGAAAATAAAAACATTTACCCTATCTTTCCTGGACTATGCATAGTTTCGGCAATCTTATGTAAATAAAATAAAATAATTTTAATTTACAACTGGCGTTCCCTCGTCACCAGGATGCCAAGGTTCAAATTTAGACACGAGGCGATAAAGAACATGCCTCGTGTTTATATGTTACAAAATCCTCCGCGCACGCGCGGATTTTCCGGCAGTAGGTGGATTGACGATTTTCTTTCAAAATTAGCCCAAAAAATTTTATCATTAATTAATAAATCTTAGCGCAGCAGAAACAATTTGTAGAAAAATTCTTTGCTACCAGTGGTCTAGCGAGAAGGAAAAAATTAGTCAATAGACTATATGTTATTCATAGAAAAATACAGTGTGCATTTAAACACATAAGAGATGACCATAATAGGAGATCTGACTGACTAGAAAGAGCAGTTAAAACTCCAAGCCCACTAATAGTTGCAATTCTGAAGGGGAATGAAAAATAAAAATATTTAATGTAGGAAACCGACAATGTAGATAGCCCTGAGCTCGGGTTGTGTGCTGCATTGGAAATGCACTATCTACCCTATCTACACACAAACGCACACAGATACACTCACACGCATATATAATATATATAGATAGATAGATATATATGTATATATATATATATATATATATAGCCATGTAACCACATACATGCAGTTCGTAGAATTTTTCATTTTCTGCACTTTTTGTTTATCCTCTTCGTGATTAAGGGCAACACACAAAACGTTAAAGTTCCACTCATTTTCCAGCTTTACTGAGTGTCAGGGTAATACATTCCATATGCATGTAGTCTTGTTATTTCGTTCTTGTTATTTGTAATGTTCGATTTGAATATGTGTGTTGTGTGTGTGTGTGTGTGTGTGTGTGTGTGTGTGTGTGTGTATCAGACAGAATGAGATAACAAAGCCAAGGATGTGATGAGTTCAGGACATTTATAATAAAGTGAAAACTACTCACAGCCTTAATTTTTCATCTCATTCTATCTAATATATATATATATATATGCATGCTAATACAAACCCACACTAGACTCCTCAATCGTCGAACCAAGTGTTTAACTACGATCTATCCATAGCACTTACTTAGCGTTATCCGACACTCTTTGAGTCTTCAAGGTACCATACTTCTCTCATATATATATATATATGTGTGTGTGTGTATGTGTGTGTGTATGTGTGTGTGTGTATGTATGTATATATGTATTATATATATGTATGCATGTGTATATATATATATATATATATATATATATATAACGGGAAACTCAGAGTAACAGGTTTTGTTGAATTTTCTGCTGCTTTAAGTAAAGCATATACTCTACCACTGGTACTTGAGTACTCTTTTTTCCACCTTGTTTCACATTTATGTGTTTACTCCGGTATATATATATATATATATAATATATATATATATATATATATATATATAACGGGAAACTCAGAGTAACAGGTTTTGTTGAATTTTCTGCTGCTTTAAGTAAAGCATATTACTCTACCACTGGTACTTGAGTACTCTTTTTTCCACCTTGTTTCACATTTATGTGTTTACTCCGGTATATATATATATATAATATATATATATATATTATATATATATATATACGGGAAACTCAGAGTAACAGGTTTTGTTGAATTTTCTGCTGCTTTAAGTAAAGCATTTACTCTACCACTGGTACTTGAGTACTCTTTTTTCCACCTTGTTTCACATTTATGTGTTTACTCCGGTATATATATATATATATATATATATATATATATATATATATATTTCTCTCTAGTTTCAGCTCAGAGCTGCGGCCATGCTGGTGCACCACCGTTTTGTGCTACACTGTTATCACTAAGAACTACCTCTAATATGTGGCACTTGGTGAAGAATGGAGATTGATAGAGCTACCCTCATTTGCACCTCTTGCCGTGAGGTCGGTTCATCTGGGACTCTCGACAGGAAGAGGTCCAGCTTTGACTTACAAACCCCTACATTTACTTTGTACAAGTTCCTCAGACTCTTTGGGAGAATATTAAAACGCTGTGGGCCCTTGGAACCCATGTTATGGCAGTAAATGGTCCTGAAGCATGACGGCATTGCTGGTATATTTGACACTATGCAGTGTGGTCCCGTTGTGGCATTGTTGTAACTTTCAATGCCAAACTTTGGCACAATTCCTTCCAGGATCTTCCAGACATATATCACTGCATACCTCTCCCGTCTTCTCTCCCGAGAGTTGAGTCTTAGCTGTTTCAACCTTTCCCAGTAGCTGAGTTGTTGCAAAGAGACGATCTTCTTTCTGAATCCTTTCTAGATTGCTTCAAGTTCCGCTGTTAATTTCACACTGGTGGGTGACCATAGCTGTGAGCAGTAATCCAGGTTGCTGAGGACGAATGTCCGCCAGAGGTCCATCATGGTTTTTCTTATCTCTGCTTCTGAATATTCTTAGGATCCATCCAGCCAGTCGGCTGTACTTTGTCGCCATCCTGACAATGTGCACAGAGATATTATCGCTCATGTCGATACCCGGGTCCCTCACTGATTTAGGCTCTGCAATTGAAATTCCCTGTGGACCGGTGGACCCTGTAAGTTTCATGTTTAGTTTTGGATGCTATTAGCTCAGGGCTTGGAATTTTTCAGCTTTAAACTGCATATTATTATCCTCAGCAACCTGTAAATTGAATCCAACTCATCGCTGGCGTTGTGTATTTTCTGCGAGACTTTTGTATCTTCTGCATAGCTTGCCAGAGTGGCTATCCGGGCATTTCTGGGCATATCTGAGAGAGCCACTATAAAACGCAGTGGTCCCAAGACATTGCCCTGTGGAACACCGCTCACTATTTGTGTGTTCATAGAGGTGGTTCCATTAGCCACTACTGCCTGACTCCTATCTTTCAGTAAGTCATGTAACCACTCTCCAAGGTTTCCAGGTATGCCAAGGTCACGCAGTTTGTGGCATATCATACCATGATCCATCTTGTCAAAAGCTTTTGCAAAATCAAGGTATATTACGTCCACATTTGATTTGTTGATTAACTGCCTCAACACCCAGTCATATCCGTTCCATGACTTTGCTGATGTGTGAAGTCAGAGAGATAGGCCTATAGTTTTTGGCATCTGCTCTACTTCCCCCTTTATGTATTGGGCATATTATTCCCTCCTTCAGCTTGCTTAGTAATTTGCCATTTGTAAGAAAGCTCTGGAGGAGAATCTGGAGGGGCTTTACCAGGTCATGCTTACACGATTTGAGGAGGATTGGTGGGAAACCATCAGGACCAGCAGTAGAGTTTGTGTCCACTTCATCTATGGCTAGTAGTATATCTTTTTCACTAATGTCAATGTATTTCATAGTAGCTGCTTCGCTGGTTATAGATAAGGTGGTAAAGAAGACCACTGTTTCGTTCACTTGTCTGTTTTCCAACGGGGTGGTAAAGACCCTTTTGAACTGGTCATTCAGCATCTCACTGATATTAGTTGGACTGTCTGTGAGGGAGCCATCGTTTTGGAGGAGGAGTCCTATCTTGAAGTGTACTGAGACTGTTTCTTTCGCGTAACGAAAGAAGGCCTTTGGGTTTGTCTTAATGTTTTTTATAACCCAGGCTCGTTTGTCTGCTTTCTCCCTCACATAGCATTGTTGCAGACTTTTTTCGATCTCCATCAGTGTTGTTTTTAGGCGGGACGTTTCGCTACTTTTGGGATGGTAGTTGAGTCGATATACTTATATCCTACCATACATGAAGTTTAGATATCTTACTACTATTAAATAAATACATAAAACAGCATAGTTAGTAATAAATAAAAGTGTTCGTAATTCTAAATTTCTAGACAGAACGGAATATATTTAGAATGTCGAAAACAAATATATTATACGTAGAAAACGTTACCTATTGTAACTAATTTTATGACGGAAAACAGAAATGTAACTATATGACTAAATAGGTGATATAACATTCTTCAACGTTCAACAGAACCATGGAAGGAAACGACAGGGGAAATGGGTAGCATTGACCAGAAAAAAGACAGATTAAAACGAAAGATAATCGATACAACTGAAATAGTTGGAGGAATGCCAAAGACAAATTTATAGAGGACAACGTTTTATATAGGAATGCACTCTGAAGACTACCGTGTAAAACAAAGGGAAGATTGAAAGAGTCCAAGAGAAGGAGCATAGTGTGGGGATAAATTTAAAAGCAGTAATACTTTCTTTTGTCTATATATTCAGCAAATACAGCACAGTTTAATAGCTAAAGATATATGAAGTTTCAATTGACCATCTGAATTCACAGGTGTGAGTAGGAAGTTAGTTATCCAGGAGAAAATGTCAGAAGTGACATAATAATATAACCATCTAAGGATTATATGATTGTGCATATATATATATATATATATATATGAAATAACATATAACAAGGCTTTTAAAAGAGAATATATGGTAAGGATCTTTGTTTCAACGTCAAGTTAAAATAAATCGGAATATATTTCAGTGCATATCGAAAATTGTAAAACAGTATTTTTGAATTTTCTGCTGATGGAACAATTCACATATGTACAGTAGCTAAGTATCTAAAACATTCGAATATTCACTGAAATTTAAATAAATATTGCTCAAACAGAAATAATGAATATTCTTCCAGATATCACTAGGCACATGCACAAATCTTATAGTTAATGAGTTAACTTACATTCAAGAAGGAGCGGAAATGTAACTGCTAAATAAGGGTAGGAAGAGAAAAGAAATGAAAAGATAATTTCTTACTACATTTTAGATATAGATTCCTTCATATATAAGTGATAATGTTTTCATACAATTATTCACCCAGCGCCCGTCTACAAATTATAGTAAATTATACGTAAAAATACGTAAAAATGTATAGTTCAAATTTGTAGGGAAATTATATCCTTTAGCTTGGAAATAGTAATGGGCCTTTCCTGTTGAGTATATATATCTATGCGGGTATACGCACACGCGCGCCACACATTCTCATGCACACATACACACACATACGTGTATGCACGTCATTGTTCAGTTTTATTTCAAGATTTCCTGCCAATAGAAAAAGAGCCGGTTTCTAACCTAGATTAAAGGCTCCATTGACATTTCAACATCAACAACGGAGTATGTATGTGTGTATATATGTACGTATATATGTATGTATAATCTTCAACGCTATGTAGAAGTACAGTGCTTAATATATTTGATATTTGAAGATTCACATTGTGAATAAATCATGAAAAATTTGCAGATCTCCATAGAATTCCTATAATGAGGTCAAATGTAAATTTTTTAAATTAGAATTTTAAATAAAATGTCATGTGTATAGGGCCGGTGTGATTTGTGTATACATTCAACTAATCAAATTGTATCACTCACTGAAATATAGTAAAGAAAATAATCTATTCCAGTTGTACATATAAACTAACGATACATCTAAAACTAAATACTTAGCAACACATATACAAATAATTGATTATCTAAAGAGTGTATTAATGTTTCAGTTGATACCATCACCTTCAACATGTACATACATATGGGTGTGGAGGCGCAATGGCCCAGTGGTTAGGGCAGCGGACTCGCGGTCATAGGATCGCGGCTTCGATTCCCAGACCGGGCGTTGTGAGTGTTTATTGAGCGAAAACACCTAAAAGCTCCACGAGGCTCCGGCAGGGATGGTGGTGATCCCTGCTGTACTCTTTCACCACAACTTACTCTTACTTCCTGTTTCTGTTGTACCTGTATTTCAAAGGGCCGGCCTTGTCACTCTCTGTGTCACGCTGAATATCCCCGAGAACTACGTTAAGGTAACACTGTCTGTGGAGTGCTCAGCCACTTACACGTTAATTTCACGAGCAGGCTGTTCCGTTGATTCGGATCAACCGGAACCCTCGTCGTCGTAACCGACGGAGTGCTTCCAAAAAACATATGGGTACATACAGATATACATTTAAGCATCAATATATGTATATATACACTTATGCAATACACACACCCGTATATATATATATTCTTTTATTCTTTTACTTGTTTCGGTCATTTGACTGCGGCCATGCTGGAGGGCTTTAGCAGAGCAAATCGACCCCCAGGGCTAATTTGTCAAGCCTAGTACTTATTTTATGGTCTCCTTTCGCGAACTGCTTCGTTACGGGGTTGTAAACACGCGAACACCGGTTATCAAGCCACGATGGAGGGGGTAACCACAGACAAACAGACACACACACTCACACACATACACACATACACTTACACACACACACGACCGTCTTCTATCTGTTTCTGTTCACCAAATCCACCCACAAGGCTTTGGTGGGCCTGAGGCTATAGCTGACGATATTTGCCAAGATGTCACGTAGTGGGACTGAACCCAGAACCATGTGATTGGGAAGCAAACTTTTGAGCACTCAGCCATGCCTATCACGTGTGTTGATACATAATATGTGGTATGGAAGTGTGTGAGAAAGGCATATATGCCGAAAATAGTTGTAGTATTAGTACTAATAAAACAATGAAAAATATCGTAAATCAATCAAGGGTTCTGACAAAATTTCACTAATTTTGCTAGATTTTATTTAATTGTTTATATTATCCTTCTAGTAGTGGATGCTTTACTAAATTCAATGAGTATAGTCTATATGTTTATTTGTTCCATAGCGACATTAGGTGATTGTCAGTCCTACACAATCTGTCGATTGTGAAGCACGCGGCTGGCTCACTTCCCAAACTCCACCATAGTGTATCTTTTCATAAACCCAGATGGAATTTATTTTATACATAATCAACGTAGTTACATGTCCATGTAAAGCATAGATCTTTTCTTCATTTAGGTATTTTAAAGTTATCGTGTTTCTTTAGTTCGCAATAAATATCTGAAACACGTTATAACTATCAATATAATTAGCAATATACTACTTACACTCACCTTTCACAATGAAGGTACAACCTCTAAAGATATCCTTTAGATATGGAAGAAATAAACAACATAAATCTTGTAAATATGACCCTAAAAACAAAACATTATTTACTCATGACACGTCTGTGACATTCGTCGCTTGCAATATTTCCTTTCGTTCTTGCTAGTATAGCATATCTAAAACAATTACTAATTTGGGAAGTCCAAATCGTCGAAATTGGAACGTAAGGGTCATACTTCTTTCTTAAATAACAACAACATATACATATACTGATGGACCTACCTACTTACCTACCTACATACATACATACATACATACATACATACATACATACATACATACATACATACATATATATATTCATGTACGTATATAGTGTGTGAGATATATGTATATATATGCATATATATATATTATATAATATATATATATATATATAATATATATATATATTATATATATATAAAGTTAATCCAAACAAGAAAACAAAAACAAAAAACAACAACGCAAGGACGTGGAACAAATAAAGTATTATTGGACGCTCAGGAAAGAAGGGAAGAAGGGGGGTTTGACGTTTCGAGCGGAGCTCTTCGTCGGAAACAAAGGAGAAGGAAAGATCCCGAGAAGGGAAGACAGGGGAAAAAATCGTTAGTGATACAGACGAGGTCACATACTATATATATATATATACACATACATATACATACATATATATATATATATTTACACACACACCCAGATATACATTTTTCTTTCTATTTTCATTCACGTGTTTCAGTCATTTTGACTGTGACAATGCTGGAGCACCGCCTTTAGTGGAGCAAGACCACACGACTTATTCTTTGTAAGCCTAGTACTTATTCTGTCAGTGTCTTTTGCCTAACACTTTAAGTTACGGGGGTGTAATAGAATCAGTTGCCAAGCGATGTTGGGTAGACACAGACACACAAACATATTTTCACACAAACATATTCACACACACACATATATACATATATACGACGGGCTTCTTTCAGTTTCCGTCTACCAAATCCACTCACAAGGTCTTGGTCGGCCCGAGGCTATAGTAGAAGACACTTGCCCAAGGTGCTACGCAGTGGGACTGAACCCGGAACCATGTCGTCGGTAAACAAGCTACTTACCATATATATATATATATATATATGTGTGTGTGTGTGTGTGTGTGTGTGTGTGTGTGTGTGTGTGTGTGCGTGTGTGTATCTGTGTGTGTTGAGATACAGATACATGTATATACATATAAATGTATGACAAGAACATGGGGATATGTGTCCTTACGAGTGAAATTAATCAACATTATCATCAACGTTATTTTAGATTAAATTCAAATTATATTTACATCCGATTAATGATAATATAAGCGTACAATAAATATGATAACTTATATTATCTTCAAGCATGTATCTATATGCGTGTGTGAGCGTGTGCGCCGCGTGTGTGTGTATGAATGAAGATTTACTTGTATATTTACTACATAAATACATATCAAATGACGGACAAAATACACATACGCGCACTCTCACGTATATTTATACATATGCGTGTGTATATGTGCGTCTGTTTGCTTCTATATGTACAAACCCGTATATATTTATCCGTATGTTTGAATTGAGATGTATAGCAAGTATACACATAAACAATAAAATGTATCTGACTATTAGGAACAGAATAACCACAGATGTATTGAGCAGACACTTGTGAATTAGACATTAGAGTTGGATAACCACTGACCATATTATAAAGTTCAACAAACATGACCTTCTTACAATACACTTAGCGGCATAAATAGGCTATTTAATTACATTTATAAAATAGATGTGTCTATTACTGATTGAGGTCAGAGTTCGAAATTTGCAATAAAAAGCTTACGTTTCAATGTTTAATGTAATGAATGTTTTGTTTTGAAATGAACAATTTTCACCTGGGGTTACAATTATAGATATAGTGAACGTTATGCACAACCACGTGTATATACACATGCACGGCCAGAATCAATGGTGCGTTTAAGTGTATATGTGTTTATATATGTATGCATGTATATATATATATATATAATATATATATATATAGATATATATATATAGATAGATAGATAAGTTTCTTTATTGGCCACACAGGGCTGCACACGATGGGACAAGTTACAAGGTAGAGCTTTTCTTTTGGGAGGGGGATGAAAACAAAAACAAGAAAAAAAAGGGGGGTGGCTTGGTTTTCGATCAAGAGGGATCGTAAAAGGGAAGAAAAGAACAAAAACAAATTACAAAAAAAATTGAATAAAATAAAAAGAAAAAAAGAAAAAAAGAAAAAGGAAAAGGAACAAAAGGAAAGAGAAATGAAAAAAGATAGATAGATAGATAGATAGATAGATAGATAGATAGATAGATAGATAGATAGATAGATAGATAGATAGATAGATAGATAGATAGATAGATAGATATAGATTAGATATAGATATACACGCATACACATACGCATATGTATAACTATAGTTTTGTTTATCTATGTATATATGTTTATGAATGTAAGCTCACTGTTTGATATACGTCACTGTTTGAAGTTCTAATTGGGTACGTATACATATATAAGCACAGTCACAAACAGACATGTGAGTGTGCATGTGTATGTGTGTGTGTGTGTGTGTCTGCATCTGTGCTTGTGTGAAACTATATGTATGTGTATTTGCATATGTATGTATGTATACTTATGTTACGATATATAGATAGATAATATATATATATAGAGAGAGGGAGAGATAGATAGATAGATAGATAGATAGATAGATAGATAGATAGATAGATAGATAGATAGATAGATAGATAGATAGGTAGATAGATTATATATATATTTCTATATATATATATTCTATATAACTAATATACGTACGTAAGCGTATAAGTTTGTTATGTATGATTTTGTACTCGAAAATTATGTTTAATAGTGTAGTTACAGTTGTTGTATCAAATATGTAAAGTCTGTAATGTTTGCACACATACAATTTTCGCCGATATTGTCCCCTCAAAATCCTTTCGTTTAACATGTATCTTTTTATCATGTACAGATGTAAATTCTAAAAGCGAAGAGCTAGTATTTGAAATTACCAAATATAAAGAGGAATAAGGGTGGGAAGTGTAAACTTGTTAGCTTTCTGATTTATCTTCTAGTGTATTCAGTGTTAAATTGAATGCTTTTAGTACAAGAAGTTAGTAACATCGTTACTAAAAGTTTGATGTTGTTTGTAAAATGTGGTATGTCTATAAAAAATAACTTATGGAAGTATAGAGATAATGCAGAACAAATAAATTATTGCTGTAAATATTCTCATATTTTCGTGTGCACTTATACATTTACACCGATTTAAACATATCCATAGACGTATGAAATCTTTTCAGACATACGTAACTCTCAGTTATTACAAGGGACTCAGGGGTTTTTGGGGTTTTTTTTTTTTTTTTTGGCTTGTTTGGTCATTGGCATGAGAGTTTATGATATGTGACTGAAAGAATACAATAGTTTGAAAATAAAATATACAGCCGCAAAATTTTCAAGGACTCTATTTGTTTCAGGAGAAAATAAGATAAGAATTAGAGTACTGAAAGGGGTAAAAAATGCTGGCATTGTATTTTTAACGGAATGAAGGAACTGAGGAGAAAATGGCATGATAAATTTTAAATCATGTGAATTTCTATACCTGTCGTTGTGATGTTTAACACTTCAGAAGCCTAAAATTGTCCCTCAAAAAGGAACTGTTGAATGATTGTCTCATTTACTTTCGTTGGGCTAAAATGCCTCTTATTAAAAGGTAACAAGCCGTACCTTGGGAAAGTGTCTTCTACTATAGCCTCGGGTCGACCAAGACCTTGTGAGTGGATTTGGTAGACGGAAACTGAAAGAAGCCCGTCGTATATATGTAAATATATGTATATATGTATGTGTGTGAATATGTTTGTGTGTCTGTGTTTGTCCACCCAATATCGCTTGGCAACCGATTCTGGTGTGTTTACACCCCCGAAACTTAAAGGGTTCGGCAAAAGACACCGATAGAATAAGTACTAGGCTTACAAAGAATAAGTTGTGGGGTCTTGATCCACTAAAGGCGGTGCTCCAGCATGGTCACAGTCAAATAGTTGAATAACTGAACTGAAAATAAAAAGTGATCTAATGGAAACTAAGCATAAACAAGGATTCATTACGGTTTTCTAATACATTTCTTTCAGTCTTCAGCAACACTTTACTTTCAATTTCATTTCCATTTCATACAGATCGGGTATAGTTCTGAACTCATTACATATTGCGTACAG